>NC_132917.1:23262276-23570869 GCF_047675955.1 Chlorocebus sabaeus
TTAGGTATCTGCCCGAACCTCAAATATAAAATTCCCAGAACAGAGCTCCATATCCTCAGCCTCAAAGCTGTGCCTTCTTCTGCACGCCTGGCTCAGGGCTCAGGTTTCCCGCCCACCCAACAGGTGTGGTCATGTGACTCTTCCCTCCCTCGCCGTCCTCATTACTGCCCATCAGTGAGCCGAGGTCCACCTTCGGAGATCTCTGGAGTCCATCCTTTTCCCTCCAGTCCCCATTCCACTGCCATAGTCCAGGCCCATCATATCTCACTTGAGGGGACAGAGATGGCCTCTCCTAGCTTCCTGCCTCCAATCTGCCCACTCTGTCACATCCATTCTTTTTTTTATTTTTTTGAAACAGAGTCTCGCTCTGTTGCCCAGGCTGGAGTGCAGTGGCGCGATCTCGGCTCACTGCAAGCTCCGCCTCCCCGGTTCACGCCATTCTCCTGCCTCAGCCTCCCAAGTAGCTGGGACTACAGGCGCCCGCCACCACGCCTGGCTAATTTTTTGTATTTTTAGTAGAGACAGGGTTTCACCAAGTTGGCCAGAATGGTCTCAATCTCCTGACCCTGTGATCCACCCGCCTCGGCCTCCCAAAGTGCTGGGATTACAGGCGTGAGCCACTACGCCCGGCCCATCCTTTTTTTTTAAAATGTGCAGTTACTCCATATTTGCCCTGAAGGAAAAGTGGCTTAAGACCCTTGGCGATCCCACCTCTTCCGGCTTCACCAAGCCTCATCTGTCACCTCTGCACCCCCACCCCCGTTGGGTCTTATATTTCAGCCAGACAGCTGCATGCCCCAACCCTGACGTGGGTGAGTTCAGCTGGCGCGTGTGTGAGTGACTCCTGGTCCTGTGTCAGGCAGAACACAAATCAGAAAGAACACTGTCCTTAAAGACAGGCAGCCTTGGGTTCATTCTACTGGTAAGCTGCTTAACCATTGTGTGGCCTCATTTTCCTCATCTATAAAATGGAGATAATAACAGTACTATCTTAAAAGAAATTCCACGTAAAAAATCTCGCCCAGGCCGGGAGCGGTGGCTCACACCTGTAATCCCAGCACTCTAGGAGGCCGAGGCGGGTGGATCACAAGGTCAGGAGATCCAGACCATCCTAACACAGTGAAACCTGGTCTCTACTAAAAATACAAAAAAAATTAGCCAGGCATGGTGGCAGGTGCCTGTAGTCCCAACTACTCGGGAGGCCAAGACAGGAGAATGGCGTGAGCCCGGGAGGTAGAGCTTGCAGTGAGCCGAAATCACGCCACTGCACTCCAGCCTGGGCGACAGAGTGAGACTCCATCTCAAAAAAAAAAAAAAAAAATCTAGCCCATTAGGCTGGGCGCAGTGGCTCACACCTGTAATCCCAGTGCTTTGGGAGGCCAAGGCAGGCAGATCACGAGGTCAGGAGATCAAGACCATCCTGGCCAACATGGTAAAACCTCGTCTCTACTAAAAATACAAAAAATTAGCTTGGCGTGGTGGCGTGCACCTGTAGTGCCAGCTACTCGGGAGGCTGAGGTGGGAGGATTGCTTGAACCCAGGAGGCAGAGGTTGCAGTGAGCCGAGATCATGCCCTTGCACTCCAGCCTGGTGACAGAGCAAGACTCCATCTCAAAAAAAAAAAAAAAAAAAAAAATCTAGCCCATTACTAGGCAAACAATAAGTGTCCAATAAATGCTGTGGTTGTAGTGAAATACACATTTTGTCTTAAGAATAAATTCCTGGAGTCTCATTTTTTTTTTAAAGAAATGGACTCACATCCGAGAAAATAAGGAGTGTAGCATTTAAACAATGACATCTTGCTGGTTTCTCCATGTTCTTCTGAGGAAGTCAGACACCCCTTGCACCGTGGCACGGCTCGAGTACACTGCGGCATCTCCATGTATATGATTGGTCCTCCCTTCCAGTCCCCACTCCCCACCCTGCCTTCCTTCCCACCATTCTGAGCATCACATGAATTCTCTTTCATGTATTCATTCAACAAATACTCATGCTTTGTTAACTTAGGAGGTTCTGTGGCTCAGCTGGTTGAGGATGAACTTCTGGGAAGGCAACTTCCCTAATGTCAATGACTCCACTTGTGATACAGGGTGTGCCAAGTCCCAGGCAGTGACTCCTGACCCACCTTCCACTGTGGCCGCACACACCTGGTACTGCATTGTGCTGGGGCTTTTTAAAAACTTTTAGGCTGGAGGCAGTGGCTCACGCCTCTAATCCCAGCACTTTGGGAGGCCAAGGTGGGCGGATCACCTGAGGTCAGGACTTTGAGATCAGCCTGGCCAACATGGTGAAACCCCATCTCTACTAAAAATACAAAAAAAATTAGCCGGGCGTGGTGGTGCGTACCTGTAATCCCAGGTAGTTGGGAGGCTGAGGCAGGAGAATCGCTTGAACCCGGGAGGTGGAAGTTGCAGTGAGCCGAGACCATGCCATTGCACTCCAGCAACACGAACGAAACTCTGCCTCAAAAAAATAAAAATAAAAAATAAAAAAACATTTATTTGAGGTTCAGGGCTCGTTGTGCCGTTTTTAAGTGCTGGTGTTCACCTTCCAAGCTCCACCTTTGAAAAACTCTCCCACAAGACATCCACTCATCTAGTGGGTTGCATTCTGATTACCCGGAGGGTAGCTTGTCCTCCAGCCTTCTCCATCCAAGTCCAACCCTCTGGCTGCTCCAGCTTTGTGGCCTCAGACGCCATGCCAGGGTCTAGGAGCAAAGGCAGTGCTCAGGGGCAAAACGGCTCCTATCAGCCTCACTCCTGTAGTGACTCCCAGAGCCAACAGTTTTCTCATCAGGGCAGGCCACAAAATGAAGAAGAAAAATCTTTTTTGAATGGAAAAATAGGGCTGCTGCTGTGTTATGGTGGTGTGCTTTATGGTTTTCAAACATTTTAATTAGTTTCATTTTTTAATATAAATGCACCCTGATGTTTTGTGCAGGAAGGGCTCCGTTCTTAAAATCTCAGAAATAAAGTAGGAAAATGACAGATTGGCTATTAAAGCGTCACACTCAGATGTGTTATTATTATTATTGTTATTTAACATTTCTGAATGCCAACACGGAGCCAGGAGTGGGGGTGGGGGATGGGGGTGCTGGGAAGATCTGGAGGCCCTATGACTCAGGGTGGTGGTGTCAGGGGTCCCGGGGGCTTGGCGATTGCTTTCTCAGCCACCTGAGATTGTCCTGCCCCTCCAGGAACTTCACAAGATGCCAGTCATCTGGTTTATAGGCTGAAGAGACAACTGGGTGGCCTAGGCTTTGTCTTCCAACCCTGTTCTTGGCTCACCTGTGAGCTTGCTACAATTTCCCACTTCCACTCCCCATCACATCCAGGTAGGGATTTAAGCTGTGTTTTAGGGTGGTAAGGTGGGCCATTTCTAAAGGAACCCATCTCTTCTTGAAAACATTCAAATTGATGAGAAAGCAGAATTTTACTTTCAGGGCACTCCCCATGTAGTAGGTTAAATACTGCCCCACCCCCAGCCAAATGCATGTCCACCCAGCGTCTCTAAATGTGACCTTGTTTGGAAATAGGGTCTTTGCAGAGGTAACTAAGGTAAGGCTCAAGATGAGGCCATCTAGATTGGGGTGGGCCCCAAATCCAATGACGAATGTCTATATAAGAGAACAGAGGGAGATTTGACAACACAGAGAAGGCCACGTGAAGACGGAGCAGAGAGGAATGATGCCACCACAAAGCAAGGAATGCCTGGAGCCACCAGAACTGGAAGAGGCAAAGGACCCTCCCCTGGAGTGTCCAGAGGGGCTGTGGCCCTGCTGACAGCTTCACTTCAGACTTCGGACCTCCAGAACGGTGCGAAGGGACCTTTCTGTCCTGTAAACCATCCACTGTGCGGTCATTTGTCGCCGCAGCCCCAGAAGAATCATACATCCCGTGGACACCCCATGGAAGTGTCTCTTCCTAGCATCTCCTCCAAGAAGGTCCATCTGAGTGGGGCTGGATTTTTGCAGAAGATGCTCTTGATGCTGTGAGTTTAATCCAGGAGCAGCGGGCTGACCTGCTGACCTCGTCTCTGCTGGGTTGAAATGAAAACTCCATCACACCTTCTTCCTCGGTGTCGAAAAATGTTTCTACAAGCTTCCTAATGACCACCTGCCTGCTTCCTATAACATATGGACTCCAATTTGGAAAAGTTTCAAAGGGCAATTAAAGCGAGAAGCTCTAGTACTCCCACATCCCTCTCAGAAGGGAAGGCGCTGGGTGCGTCGTTTACGTGCAGTGGTGTCTCCAAGGAGGGGCAGACGTGTGAGTGGGATCAGACGCTCAATGTGGCCTCCATTTAAAAGGAGCCGACATCGGGACTCTTATGTAGCTGGAGTAAGAAAATGGAAACAGACGTGCTGTACTGGTTATTCCCCTCGCAGAAAGCTCTTGATCAGACTCAGAGAGCATCAGGGAAATACTTTAAATCAAAAAACCACATAAGCCAAATAAAAGCTCTGAGCCCCAACCACTCCCCTCTTCTCACAGACTTTAATTCAGAAGAAAATTCTCTTTGCTGCCATCTCTGCTCCTCTTTATCTCACTGTAATTGAAAGGAGAAAAAGTGGGCAGATTCATGGACTGGGACACTCCTTCCTGTTAAGGTCTGTGCTTTGACTGTGTTGTTGCCAGCAGGTCATTTTATAGAATTCCAGGAAGGAGCTGCTTCCAGTGATCCACGGTGGGCCTTCTAGAAACAGAAGGCCTCCACAAACCCACACACCTGCCTGGAGGAAACTGAACCCAAATGTCAGCCAAGGCTTATGGGCCTATTTTAGAAGACAAGCGATCCCCAGGCAGGCTCCAGCCGGCCTCCTGGGTCTGCGCCGTGTTCTTCTCCAGCTGCTCCCCTGGGCCTGGGTATGAAATTAGATGGCAGCCCACTGTTTACCCAGCTGTTGCTGGTGCCCAGAGCCCATACCAGGGCAGGCGGCAGTGCTGCTCAAAGGATATTTGTTCTTTAACCGACCAGGCATTGGGGGCAGAGCTGTGTACCCTGCTCCTGGAAACAGGCACCCTCCTCCCAGCTTTGCCCTCTGGGGATTAGAACAGCAGAAACTCTGAGACTCGGGAGGATCCAAATTTGGAAAGTGTTGGCTCTGCCCAGCGGTGTTCGTGCTGGTAATTTACGTCTTGGAAGTGATTTAATAACTTGAGTTTAATTTCTTTGGAGAAACATGGTAACAGCCTGAGCTCATCACGTCCCTCCAAGCCTTTGGCGACATTGTAATCCCAAACTGGCAGTGCTAGAGAAAGTGCCTAGACTTACTCTGGGCACAGAGGCTGGGGCAGGGGGGCGGTGCCCATGAGGGACAGAGGAAGTCAAGGGGCACAGCACTTGGTCTAGGAAGTTTTATTCAGCCTTTATTTTATTTTATTTTATTTTATTTTATTTATTATTGTTTCTTGTTTTGAGACAGAGTCTTGCTATGTTGCCCAGGCCGGAGTGCAATGGCACGATTTCGGCTCTCTGCAACCTCCGCCTCCAGGGTTCAAGTGATTCTCCCGCATCAGCCTCCTAACTGGGATTACAGGTGCACGCCACCACACCTGGCTAATTTTTGTATTTTTAGTAGAGATGGGGTTTCACCACATTGGCCAGGCTGGTCTCAAACACCTGATCTCAGGTGATCCACCTGCCTCAGTCTCCCAAAGTGCTGGGATTACAGGTATGAGCCACTGCAGCCAGCCTACTCAGCCTTTAAAACAAGGAGATTATGCAGAAGACACAGACGGTAGTACCAGACCCCAAGAGCAGGAAACGGCCGTCAGAGCCGGTACACATCCGAGTGGGCTGAATGATCAGGCTTCGTCGGCCTAATCTGCAAGTGACTGCTCCCCAGGAAGCCACGCCTGTAAAGGTTAGGGCAGCTCTCCCATGTGCTCGGCAACATGGCAGCTGAAATCGGTATAAGAAAGGAGATGGATTACAGGAGGAGGAATCCGTTACTGAAAGATTCTTGGAGTCTAGCGGCGATAGCTGCAGCTCACTGCTAACTGGGAGATTTATGTGACAAGATTATCGATGGTATTAAGACATTTAGAAGAGAGGATTATACCTACTCCTGGGTCAGTTCTGTGCCACCAGGCCCTGTTCTGGCCAGCGTGTTAACAGATGGACTGCCGGCTGCACGAAGGTGAAGCTAAACATTTGCACAGTCACGAGAAGAGGGGAGGCTCAGATGATGAGTTCATTGCTGGGTGGCTAAGTTCAAATCCAAGGGAAGGATCTGGTTTTGGGTCTCTGCCAAATCCTAGGAAAGCTCTATTTTCACCTCCTCCTTTTCTGCTCCCCAAGCTCCCCACCACCATGCCCACCCCTGCCAGCCTGCCCGGATTTTTGGCTTGGTGAACTCCCTCATCAAGGGGAGGGGACCCGTATGTAACTAGAAGCAGGAGGGCGGTGTCAGAGGCTCTGAGGGGTGATAGGAAGGAAACAGTGCCAAGCCCACCAGCCACCCTCCCAGAAATGAACTTCTAAGCAATAGCAGACTCTGCTCCAGAGAAGGAGAAACACTGTATTCGCTTTACCACCAGGGAGAGTTTAAAATTAGACCAGGCAAAGCTCAGGAGGATATGCCATTGGGAGCAGTTCTGGTGGCCTTTGGAAGGGTTGGCTGGGATGTGGCTGATGGGCTTTTTTCATTCCCGATGTTTAAGCCTAGCCTGGAGCCGGGACTATGCAGAACAAGAGCACACAGAAGGCCTCTGGGGAGGCTTAACTATCTAGGGACACCCCTCAGCCCTGTCTCAGGAATTGTTGCAGAACCCTTGAAGTTGTAAGCAGAGCTTAAATGGAGTGTGACCTCCGAAAATGCTACTTAAACTTGTGGTAAGCTATACATAACATAAAAGTTGTCATTTTAAAGTGTACAATTCAGGGGCATTTCGTACATTCCCAAGGCTGTGGGACCATCACCACTGTCTAGTTCCGGAATGTCTTTATCACCCCAACAGGAATCCTCATACCCATTAAGCAGCCTCCCCCACTCCCTCTATCTAAAAGCATTATTTTATTTTATTATTATTATTTTTTGAGATGGACTCTTGTTGTCCAGGCTGGAGTGCAATGGCATGGTCTTGGCTCATTGCAGCCTCCATGTCCTGGGTTCAAGCGATCCTCCTGCCTCAGCCTCCAAGTAGCTGGGATTACAGGCACCTGCCACCATGCCCGGCTAATTTTTGTATTTTTTAGTAGAGATGGGGTTTCACCATATTGGTCAGGCTGGTCTTGAACTCCTGACTTCAGGTGATCCATCTGCCTGGGCCTCCCAAAGTGCTGGGATTACAGGCATGACACCGCGCCCAGCCAGCATTACTTTTTAAAGTAAGGGTCAGGGGATGACCTCAGGAAACGTCCATTTAGCTGATATAGGGGAGGGAGAAGCCCTTGTGCTTGAGCTGAGCCCCTCCTTTGGTGCCCCTCAGCCTCGAGAGGGCTGCTGCCCCTCTCCCTTGGCACACACCACATTGTAGTTAGTTGTGTTAATTCTCTCTCTTTCCCCTACGGGCACTGCCAGTGTCTGATTCCTCTCTGTGACCTCAGCTCCTAAAACAGCAGGGAGTATCTCGCAAGCCTCAGCGACATTCGTTGGCCGGAAGGATATAAAAACCAGTCATCCAGTAGCTGATGTGCTCCGTCTTATTGTTGGGGGATGTAACTCTTTGTCCCAGAGTTGTCATACTTTTGATCCCTGCACAGAAAGAAGCAAACCCAGAGTAGGAAGAACAGGCCTTTCATGTTGCTCCTTTTAATTAGACGCCCTGTTAAATTGCAGCAATTTTGCACTGTGGTTCCCTCTCAGCATGTCGAGAAGCTCTGAAGAAGCTCTTAACCAGGAAAGCCAGGAGTTCATTTTATTCTTTTCCTCCTTATTTTCTTCCAAAGGCCAATTTACTTCTTTTTTAGACGTTTTGCTTTTTGCCAGTGCTGTTCGTTGATATTTGTGTATATAACAATGCTCCTTTCATAAAGGAGGTGAGTGTGGTGGAGCGGAATCCTCAGGGCCCCCCACTAATCACTTTTGATGGAGTAAGACTTGGAGAATCAATGATTTTGCCTTAGAGTAGGAGGAAATTTGCTGTTCTCAAGCCCTCTTACATGGAAATATAAGCCACCAGGAGAGCCCAGCCTCCCCCGGGCTACCCAAGTCCCCCCTCCACTGCCTGGCAGGAACTGGAAAGATCAAAGGGACAGATGACAGTGCTTGGCGCCCATTTGTCACTCCATTGGAGGGAACCAGTTGCAGTGTTAACAGTCAGGCCTGGTCCCATGTTTCATGAATATTTGAGAATGTTTGCTGGCAGAATTCTAACTGCGCTGTGTCCTCCACGGCGTACGTGTCACCCATATTCCAGAGCCTAATCGGAGCTCTGGGGGACGGAAGCACCACTTCTCCATTCAATTCCTTTATTATCCCAAAACATGCCTGCTAAGCGGTTCCGTGTCTGGGGTCTAAAGCCTGTCGTGTGGTCCTTCTCGTTCTTGCTCCTCCAAGAATCCTGACGCATAGGCAGGGAAAGTGTTTTATTTTTATGGACTGATAATTTAGAGGCTAGGGAAGGAATGGCCTTGGGTGCTGGCCTCGTTGTAACAATTTTTCTCATGTGCCTTCCAGCCTGTTCGTCTGTGGCGTTTGTTTCTAAAAAGTCCTCTCACCTGCCCTCTGCTCACACCAACCCCACCTGTCTTCTAATCCCATCCACGGCCCTCACCTCCCTCATCCTTCGCTGTAACCTCTGACAATTCTGGATGGCCTGGTCCCCGCCATGTACTTTGGGCTTGCGCCTGCCCCTGTGAGTAGCTTGATGACCCTGCATGTGCCCCTGGGGTGGTGGCAGGGCCTGCTCCTCCTCCTGGCCTCCCTGCCACCCAGCCCAGCATGAAGCTGAACATGGAGTGGGCCCCAGGAGAGAAGCTGAGTTGGTATGGCCAGTGGGAAGGTGCACCTGCCCACTTGGGAGCAGGCCTCAGCACCCCTCACCAGTTTCAGGTCGCCTCCTCTCAACAGCAGCTAAGCCAGAGCTCCGAGGGCTGCTCCCCACCCACCCTCAGCCTCCCAGGCCTCCCCTTACCCACCTGGGCCCTGGAGACGCATGCTTCAGCCACAGGCGAGTCTGTTTCCCTTCCACGGGGTTTTCTCCACACCACGGCAGTGGTACCTCTGGGCTTCTCTCCCTGGCCCCTGCCCCAAGGAGCCCAGATCCAGTGTGGTGCTTCTCAGACTGTGGTCTGAGGCCTCCTGCTTGTAGAACAGGCAGATTCCCAGACATCGCCTCTTCCCCAACCAGTTTATTGATTCTGAGTCTCTAGGGCTGTGGCCTAGATTTGCATTTTTAACAATCTCCCTCGGGACTTTTTCTGCACTGAGATTTGAGCCCAGGGTGGTTCTAGGCTGTACCGGCAGGTGGACTGGAGGCCACGGAGAAGAGGCAGAGTGAAATTGTGCTCCTGGCGTGGAGCACCCACCAGCCGCCAGAGGACACATCTCACCTGGAGCTCTCCGGTTAAGCCTGCCGAGAGCGAGGCGCCAGGAGGCTATCTCCACACTCTCAGACACCAGCTGTACCCAGAGATGGATGGTTTCAGACACTGGGCCTCCCGGCCGCATCCTCACTGCCTCACTCACGTGTCATACCATAGCTCTTGGTTTATGTGTTTGTCTCCTGGTTACACATGTGTTCCTCGAGGCCCAGGATGCGTCTTATTCATTCTTCTCTCCACCCGCCCACTGGGGTTTGATATGTTGAAGTTGCTCAATAAATGTCTGTTGAATTTAATATAATCCAATGGCCGAATTGAGGCAGAAATGAACCAGGCGGCGTTTGTGCCCCATCCCTGGGCTTGCACCTTGCCTGCAGGAATGGAGAAAGGCCTGACCTGCCTACACCTCCCCTGGTGAAGGAAATATTGATTTTGCTGTTTGTTTTGCAAGGAAGCTGTCCCCACTGGGACAGCCAGATCTAGAGCACATGAAATGGAAACTCTGAAGAAGGCAGGGCTCTTGCAGCTGCTCTATTAATAGGGCGGCCTGGGTGTGTCCAGGCAGAGGCAGCCCTGGACCTGTGGGGCACCCTTGGAGCTGTGGCCTTGGGGACCAGGGTTATCCTGGAATCCTGCCACCCACCCACCTCAGTTTAGCTCCACTCCACACTGCTGTGGAGATGTGAAACGTGGCCAAGTCATTTGCAGGTTGCCTTTTCAGTGGGAGCCAAGTTGAGCAGCCTTGGCCCTAGGACCCCAGAGAAGATCTCCTGCCACCCCTGTTGGCTGGAACACAAGGGTCAGCAGACAGAAAGCCCATTTGGGACCTGCAGAGAAGTAGGCTTTTCCTCTCTGCCTCAGAGGAAAGTTTGAGTTGAGCAAACAGTCCACCTCAGCAGCCATCTGGATGTTACATGGTCCAGAAGCTAAATCCAGCACTCTAGTTACTCAGAACAATTCTCTGAGGAGCCTTCCCAAAATTTGGAACTCAGTGACCTTTAAAGGGGGTGCTAGATCTGTAAGCACAGGGTAGGTGAGGCTGCCATGTACAGCTGTACAAGCTGTGCACTGAACAACTGTCAACATCTATTCTGGGTCCTGCCATATTGTGATAACTTGCAAAGGCACACAGCTGGCATCCTGGAAGAATCCAGCCAGCCCTTCCAAAGGGAGGCTGCCTACAGACCAGGAAATAGAGTAGCCAACTAAGCTGGAAGGCCCAGTGTTCAGACCCCTCACTTTAGACAAAAGCAGAGGGCTAGAGAGGGAAGAGAGATGTTCAAGGTCACACAGCATCTATGGAAGAACCAACTGCAAGGCTGGGCTTCCTGGCCCCAAGCCCGCTCCTGCCTCTTGCCGCCTTTTCTGTTGTATTGCTGTGATACTCTCCCTGCCCTGGGACCAGGAAGGGGTGCAGCTTTGAAGGAAGCACACGTTCTGGAGTTTGTTTGTTTGTTTTTTTTTTGCCTCTGTCCAAGCGGTGTTCTAGCTTCTGGTTTTTCTTGAAGGCCCTCGGTTGGGCAGGTCCTTCTCCCTACTGTTTGTTCCAGCTTGGGCCCATATGTTTTGTCCATTTCACTCTCCACCTCCTGCTCTCCCCAGTTTCTTGTAGGTTTTATTTTTGCATCTGCCCCTGCCAAAGTATGTGGGTTGGCGTTGAAGACCTGAACACTCTGGGAGCCTTTGGAGCAAGTATGGATTTATTCCGTTCAGGCCACAGACGCCCTGCCCAGGCCCTGGTTCCACTCCAGACCTGTGCGAGGCCCCGGGCATGGCCCAGTGCATGCTAAAATCCCTGCCACACAGAGGCTGCGGATCCGTCCCCGAACTTCAGGGGCAGCTTCTGAAGTCCAGGCCACCTAGAGCCAGGGTCCCCAACACCCCTTCTGGAACCCAATCCCTTCCATGGCCCAGGCCCCAAGCAAGGCTGGGAGAGTGCGCTGTGAGTCAGTAGCAGACCGAGTGGTCTCTATTCAGCGGTGATGACAGCCAGAGGCCCGCATCCATTCATTCATTCACTACGTACATAAGTGTTTGTTTAGGATCTATTGTGTGCCTGTGCTGAAGTGAGAGTCCCTGATCGACACGAACATCCCTGCCGCTGGGAGCTCACATGCTAATGGGTAAAAACAGATGACAAATTAAGTCAGGAAATCTCAGATGGGCTAACGACACCCCAAGGAATAAAGCAGGAAAAGAAGTCC
The DNA here is from genome assembly GCF_047675955.1 of Chlorocebus sabaeus. NCBI lineage: Eukaryota > Metazoa > Chordata > Mammalia > Primates > Cercopithecidae > Chlorocebus > Chlorocebus sabaeus. The sequence continues at coordinate 23,273,970 of NC_132917.1, forward strand.
CAGAGTGCCAGGTCAGAAGGTGGGGAGCGCGCGACTTTGAACGGTACACTTAGGGGACTCTGAGCAAAGACCTGGCAAGGTGAGGGGCAGCCACCTGGGTATCTGGACAAGCATGTTGAGGCCAGGGGTATAAAGGAGCAACGGCCCTGAGGGAGGGGTGAGGAACAGACAGGGAAATTTAGCTGTATCTCTCTGGCTGCCTTGCAGACTGAACAGGACAAGGAATGAGCCAGGACACAGTCCGCAGGCTCGTGTGTCCTGTCCCATCCCAGGCCAGCCCTGTCTGTGCTCCCGAGCCACACCACAGCAGCTTCCTGGGCCGAGCCTTGGGCATCCACAGCACTTCAGACTCACTTCTTCCCCCACGTGACTCTTCCCATCTCAGCCTCCCCCTGGGTTTCCTGATGTGGATCCCACAACCCAACCCCCATGTTCCCACCCGCGTGTCCCTGACTCCTCCTGCACCTTACCCCCCTCCAGCCAGTGACTACTACAGGTTCGTCCATTCTGTTGTTAAACCTCTCCACTGTTGATCCCGTCACTGCATCTGCTCAGCCACCGTGCTGGCCAAGGTCCTCACCCAGTCTCCACTGGACTGCTGTAAAGCTTCCCATGGGTCTCCCAGCATTCCATCCTGCCCCTCCAGCCTGCCCTCTCCACCCTCCAGAGACCCCCGTCCACAGTCAAGATAGAACTCGCCTTTCTCGTGGCGTTCCAGCCTCATCTGCTGCCCACCCACCCGCCCCTCAGGGCTGCCCCCTGGGAGTGGCGCACATTCTCATGCTGCTGGTTTCACCCTCTGCCCTCACTCCTTCCTCTTTCTTCATCTCCAGAAACCTGGTCTTAACCGTCTCTTCCCTGAAGTCTTTCTTGCCAAGCCCATTTAGCCTTGGAGCAGCTCCCCTTGGGACTGCCAAACAAGCATCTGCCATGACTGGGGAGCACAGAAGGTTTTCAGCAAACGTTTGTTGAATGAGTGAATGATGGGCTTTTCCTGAGCACCTACTGGAAGCACGCTGCACCCACTCACTGCTGTGGAAGGAAAGAAATTAGAGACCCTCTGGAGAGGGCCTATCCTCATCAGTGGATGGTGGTCCCAGCTGGCCTGCGGAGCAGTGGCATTCACAAAGGGAGCCAGCCGAGGGCGCAGGAGCACGTCAGAAGCACATCAGGCTGCATGACCCCAGCTCCAGGGCCCCATTAGTCCTGGGGGTGCCGATTCCTATCCTGAGCCCCTGGTTGCCCACCCAAAGCCCCAGGCCACTCTGACCCTAAGACCCAGGAGTCCTGGAAGCTGAGCCCCGCTGTCTCTGAGCTCTGCTTCCTGGACCTGTCATTTGTGTCCTGGGGCAGCTGCTCGGGAACATACTGACCTGGGGGAACCAAGCAGGGACCTAGCAGTTGAGCTGCCCAGAGAGAGGCCCAGGGTCCACGTGGCCGCAGGCCAAGGGCCTCTCCAGGAGCACAGAGACGTGTGCAGGCCCTGCCAGGCCGGCTGCGGCCTGGGTTTCCTCTGAAGTCAACCCTGCTTTGGGGTCACATGGAATTTGTAGTGGGAAGGAAGAATCCATCCTCTTTCCGTAGTAGACATGACAGGGTTGTGGCTTATCTGCCCAAAAGAGAGGGAAAAACTGAGAGCTTGCAATGACCTTGCTCCTTCTCAGGGACAGCCAAGAAGACATGATTCTTTGTGAATCTGCTGGAGCAAACAGACCGTCTCCTGGCCCCCAAAGGGGAATGGGAGTCCCTGTGACCTTCTGCAGGTAAGCTGGTGTCCCCTCCCTGCAGGCACGTTGGTCCAGGAACTTTACGCTTGACCCGGAAGTCTTTCTTGGGAGATTTTCACCATTTGGTTATGCAGGTCTTTAGGACTTCCCAGCTACCCCACTGGTCTTCTCAGGGCTTCGTTATTCTGTGCTCAAGCCCTGTGGTTTGTGTCCACCATGGAGTCATGTGGAAATTAGCAAGCAGGAGCGGGTGGGGATATCGACGTCCTAGATGAGTTGGAGTAGAGTAGAGTTGTCCTTTGGAAAGGGGGCTGCCCCTGCTCCCGGGAGTCCTTGGGCTGGAGGTTGTCAAGCAGGCTGGAGAAACAACATCTTCGTCACTAGGGTGCCTCCTCTGGTGGCTTGTTGACTGTCCAGGACTTCCAGTGTGATCCTGAGGCTCAAAAATGAAGAAAATCAGTCACTGATCCCAATGTTTTCTTTACTAACCCTGTGGATACTTGGGAGCGTTCAGACACTGGAGGGTGTGGGTTGGATTTTTCCCATTCTTTCCTGTGTGGAAGAGTGGGGGTGGTCATATAAGAAGGGTGAAAACAGGGCCTGCATGAATAGATGCACAGCCCTTCTACTCTCCCCAAGCCCAGTCTCCAGGCCCGTGTGTCTAATAGATGCATCTATTCAGTGCATCTGTTTGGTGCTAGCGCTTCTGGGTCCGCTTGGACAGCAGAGTGTGGGGGGGGGGGGTCCCCCCTTCCTGTGGGGTGGTTCCTTTCACCACTCCTTTGGGGCAGTGGTGAGGGGGAGAAGTGATGGAAGGACGTCAGACCCCTCAGGGAACGTAGAGTCAGGACCAGGGTGGTCCAGGGAGCCTGCTCCCATCTGCTATGCCTTGACCCCTAAAACTCAGCTGTGAAATGCAGCGTCTGCACCTCGGAAAAGCCTCCCAGGGGCTGCTCTTACAGTTTCAGTATCTCAGCCTGCACAACTCCAAGGCAGTGAATTCTAAGGGAGGACCCTCATTTTACACATAAGAGGTGGGAGGACCAGGGCACCTTGTGGCCAGGCATGTCGCTTACGTGCTCCTTGTCCACAAGCTTTTCCTTCAGAGCCCCTCCCTCCCTGATTACACAGAGCACCGGCCTGGGAGAAGGGTCTGATCATTTCCCTGCCACGTCTTCTCTGTGAGCCCTTGTGCCTCAGTGTCCCTACCTGTCAAACAGGAATAACCGTGTCTTCCTCGTCCACTTCACAAGGTAGTTATGAGACTGAAATTAAAGGCTGGGTATGGCAGCCCTTGGAGGAAGGGATTTAATGAAAAGGGTGTCTAGGAGTTGATTATACAGCAGAGGTGGGAAGGTTCTGGTTTCTCTGCCTGGCGCATTACCCTGTGGTTTACCAGACTGGCCTTATTTGGGAGTGCTCCGGGGAGCCGCCGGCTTCATGGAACATGCAGCGATTTCATGGTAAGGCTGGGCACTGGGAGGTGGAGGTGTCACCATCTGGAACCAATTCTCGTTTTCCTGAAGTCTGAGGCTGCCCGCAGACTTCCTGCCCGGCTCCTCCGGGCCCTGGAATGGCTCCCACCTGGACCCAAGACCAGGGACATTTCGTTCCTCCTGGATTGGTCAAATCCCAGACACTCAAGAGCTCACCCCCAGCCAACACCAGTGCCCTTCTTCGCTGACTTCTTTTCACTGTGTTTCTGTAAACACATTAAAAATGGCCTTCCTGCGTTTCAGTTCTCCGCCTCTCCTGCCGTTTTCTCTGTCTCCTGATTTCAGCCTCCAGGATTGAAATTCTTTCTCCTGGTCTCCATGAGGAATTGGTGAAACAGAAAAAGCAGGAAATTAATGTCCCAGCCTCCAGGCTCCACACAGCATTAGATGGAATTAAAGTAGAATAATGAGTCAATGCACACACAACTCTGTTGTTCTTTGATTTTTCCTTTCAAAATTCATGTAGTGAACGCTGCTCCCATTCTACATCATCTTGGGCTGAGAGACGCACTAGTGTCCTGAATGAATTTACATACCAAATGGGTTTTAATTTTATATTTTTGCTTAAGGTCAGGACATTTATTTATTATCATTATTTATTACTGAAGCACGAGTGGTTTTAATTATTTTAGTGTTCCTCCTACAAAGCAGGATAGCTGCTAGCTACGGACCATTTTCCGTTTCCGCTCACATAAATAATATAGTTTTTAATTTCATGAAGATTTAGTATTCGTCTGCTTTGTAAATTAAAGTCATCGTTTACCACAACAGAGATGGAGTGTTTGGAATATCTGGGTGGACTTCTCTGTCAGTTTCTGGAGGATCACTTTTCCTGACTTTGATTTCCTGATGCAGGTGCCCAGAAAGAGGCACCCACAGAGGGCCTGGGAAGGGAAGGGGCTGTGGGGTGTGGAAAGGAGAGAGGAAGGAACCCTTCTTTCCTGCAACGTCATTTGCCTTTCCATGTATTATTCTATCCCATTTCTCCCACAAAACCCTACCAAAGCCAGCATTTTTGTCTCTATTTTATGGATAAGGAAACTGAGGTCCCAGCATGTTAACTAACTTGCCCAAGGTCACTCAAATCCAAGTGACAGGTTCAAATGCTGATATTCATGACCCAAGGCATAGCCCTTTGTTCTCCTACCTGCCCTCTCTGTGCCAAGGCTTGGGAAGGTGGGCAGGTGTCTCTACACAGGCCTGGATCTGGACGCCGGCAGAGGTGCAGTCAGCGGTAGAAGGATGAGAGATGGACGCAGAGAAGGAGTGGGCAGGAAGGGTGGCAGGCAGCGGGCACTGCCAGGCTGTGGTGTGACTGTGTGGATGCAAGTAGAGGGGAGCAGTGTCCTGGTCACTTGGGGGGCAGAGGACGTGACCTCCTAGGAGGCAGTGTCCCCGACACACAGCCAGGGGACTCCGTCTGGACACCCTAGAGCCACCAAATCTTGCAGACTCCCCTCTGCAGGTCCTTCTCCATCCCTTCCCACGCTGTCTCTCCACTGGGATCCCAGCTGTCCCAGGGTGGTTGCCAGGCCAGTGAATTGTGAGCTCCCTAGCACAAGGAGCCTGCCCCTTCCGGACACTGTGACTCTGTGTCTGTAAATCACTCTCCTGCATCCCCATCCCATCCCCAGCTATCCCTGGGCCGGCTTCTTCCTCAGAAGCATTCCAGAAGGTTTTCACACTCCCCGTGGTTTGTCAGGAGGACACCGTTTTGTGGCATTGGGTCCACGTTTGCTGCCAGCATAGCCTCTGGAATGCACAGGCTGCTTGGGGTTGCCATGGAGAAGCTGGGTCCGTTGGTGGTTTGAACTGAGCCGCATACAATAGAGCACCCTCGGCAGCCAGCCGGATGGGCAGGCCTGGGGCGGGGCGGGGCAGCAGCCTCGCACCCTGCTGCCATCTGCTTTGACCCTGCCAGGCAGCTGCAGCCCTATCCCTTAGGGTTGTTGGCAGATTAAAAACGTAATGGATTTAAATCATGCCCATCTCATTTTGCAAGGGTTTTCTTGAGTTCTTCTCCAGGCTCCAGCTACCAGTCTGCCCCTATGAGTCTCTGTCTCCGTCTCCAAGCAGAGGTCTTGGTGTCCTGGTGGCTGCATCTCAGGGGAGAGGAAGGAACCCGTTTCATAAGCGCACTCACGTTGGAGCAGAACAGAGTCGCTAGGAGGCTCGCTGTGATTTATCAGGGGCCGTGCCACACTGTCCTTGCGCACAACGTGGCTTAAGTCTAAACAGAAAATAGACCTCACGCTGAGTCATCCTTCTCCATAACGGAAGATGAGATTGTGCTGGCGGGAACACATCGTGTCTGGGGACGCACGCTGCCGTCGTGGGAATGTGCCTCTTTAGCACGCCTTTAATCCCTCTCCTGCGAGCATCTCCCTCTAAACAAGGGCGATAGGAAGACTCCGACGCTGGGGCAGAGCCGTCTCTTACACACAACGGCGAAATTATTTTCTTCATCTCAGAAACAGGCTCCCCCAGGAGGACATAAATAAATAAGAGATTCCTGGTACATACTTTACCCATTTTTCAGATTTTCTTCCTTCTTACTCATGGAACTAATATAAGTGCTACTTCTGGAGTGGTCCCAGCCAGATAGGTGCCTAGGGATACAGGAAAGCTCAGGGCTGCGTTTAGAATCAAATAGAGCTAATGGTGAAGTCTCTTCCCACTGAAAAGAGAAGCAAAATACTTTTCAGCACTGGATCGCTTGCTGCTTTATATAGAGGGCTCTGCTTTTGGGGGATGAGCTCTCTCTGAAACCCAGACCCACATATTTTTAAAGTCTTCAGGGAAGGCTGTCTTTTAAAAAGGTGCAATTAGGCAGACATTTGCTTATCATTTTTCCAATATAATAGGTGGAGAGATTGAGGTCACATCTCTGGGAAGAGTCTGATGAGGGCATTGTTTCCTCTGGGCCAGGTTGCAGACTTGCTGCGTGTCTGTTCACCTCTCTCTATAGATAGATAGATAGATAGATAGATAGATAGATAGATAGATAGATAGATATGGTTTTTTTCCGAGACAGAGTCTCGCTGTGTCACCGAGGCTGGAGTGCAGTGGCGCGATCTTGGCTCACTGCAACCTCTGCCTCCCAGGTTCAAGCGATTCTCCTGCCTCAGCCTCCCAAGTAGCTGGGATTATAGGCATGTGCCACCATGCTTAGCTACCTTTTGTATTTTTGGTAGAGATGGGGTTTCACAGTGTCAGCCAGACTGGTCTTGAACTCCTGGCCTCAAGTGATCTGCCCACCTTGGCCTCGCAAAGTAATGGGATTACAGGCGTGAGCCACCGCGCCCAGCCCTGTTCACCCATCTCTAAAATGAGGCTCTGTAAGGTTCCTTCCAGCCCTGACATGCTCTCAGTCTAGGGAAGGAGATGGGGAGCTCTTGTAGGTTCTTCTGCAGAGAAGATGCGTCTTCCTGGTCCCCATCCCCGACCTGTGGTCTTTCCGCAACCCTGCCTGTTCATGGCCTCTGGGCTGGTCCCCCTCACTCCTCCATCTCAGTGGGAGAGATGCACAGGATGCCTCTGGAGCTGGTGCCACGAGTAAGGCCTCTTCCCATGCAGGAAGTACTTGGTTCTGCAGGGCTTGGAGGCATCTGAAAGTCAGTGAGAGATGAGGCTGGGTCGCTCTGAAGTTCAAGGGTTTGGAAACGGTGTCCTGGGTACAAATAATAACCAGCCTGAGTACCTAAGAGGTTGGTAATAAGAGGCACAGTAATAATGCCTGGCATTTATTAAATCTTTACTACCTGCCAGGCATGAGTAAGTGCCTTGCACATATTTTGCATCAAATCCTGTAGGGCAGGTATTATCATCCCTATTTTAAGATGAAAAAACCGAGGGTTAGGGAAGTTCATTTACCAAGATCATTTGCAAAGTAAGTGACCTTGCAGGATGTTGAAGTCAGGTCCATCTGACTTCAGTACAGAGTGGAAGAGTTTAACATCCTTGTGTTTGCCTCAAGCAAAAAGGAAAATTCAGATGATGTTCATTGTACTGCATGTGCGCACAGTCACATATACGCTGTGCACAAGCACACACATGCCTGCCCTGGCTGTTCCCTGCCAGTCACGTTCCCTGGTGCACAGTGCCTGCTACAGCCATGGACAGCTGTGCGGAAGTCATCACTACACGGTCACAAAAAGAGTTGATCACCTGTCTCCAAGGACTGATCACAAATTCACAAGCACAGAGAAGACTTCCAGGCTGCTCATCCAGAGCACCTGTCTGCAGCCCCGTGGTGGCCCAGGGGAGGGCGTTAGCAGAGTCCAAGGCTCCCTGTGTTTTGCTTATGACTGGGAGTGTTCATCATGCGTGGCCCCTGGGATGTCCTTCTTCCCATAATGGGATGCAGCCTGATAGCGCCAAGTGGCCAGCATTGAGATTAGGCTGGAGGGTCTAGAACTGCAGTGTCTGTGTCCCCCAAATCATAGGGGTGGACCTCTTCAGGCCCAGAAGGCTGGGGGTAGAGCGGTGTGGGCAAGGGAAAGCCAGGCTTGGCCCGGAGCCCCATGGAGCTGCCATCCCCCAGCCCAGCTTGCAGGAAAGAAGGGTCATGGGAAACTCCAGGATTCCCATCCCAGGCATTCTTTCTTATTTAAGGAGTATTTTTTACTTAAGCAGCCAATTTGGAGCAGACAGGGGCAAAAGAAGTAGAGAATGTTAGGTTTCTCAGCCTCAGAGGATGATGAAGATAAACGCATATCCCGCAGAATCATCTGACGCCGGCGGCAAGGACTCTGGGCTGAGCTCCAAGATGTGGGTTCAAGGCCCGTGTTGCCCCCAGCCTTGCCTAAGTTCTTGGCATGCCCTGGTCCCTGTTTCTTCATTTATCAAGTAGGGAAAGTAAAACAGCCCTCACGAATCAATGTAGAAAATGTCAAGGAGCTCTCCCAATGAGGAAACCAGGGCTTTTCTCATCCATAATAACAAGAAGAAAAATTATAGAAGGAAACGTCTGTTTATTTAGTCATCTTTTCAGTTATCATTGACTCCTAAAGCAGTGAAATATCTTCAAATAGGTATTTTAAAAATATATACCTAATCTAATGAAATATAATTTTCTATATTGCATTCTATATAAATATTTCTATATTTAATAATTTATCATATTATGACATGTAAATATTTACATATATAAATATTTATATACTTTAGTCCATGTGTGTACATATACACAGATACAGACACATATGCATATGTATTTTGGAAAAGTCAGAACAAGAAGAATTATAAATGAAGATATTGGCATTCTTAATAGCATGCATAATTTTTTTCCTCCAGCATTTTCTGTTCCGTGGATAGGGAGTGTGTGCGTTACTGTTTGTAATTTAAAGACAAAGGAAACATGAGCCCAGCTTCTTTGTGTGGTGCCCACCGGATGCCACATCCCTCCTCCTGTGCCTCCATCCACGTGCTGGTTTACACAGAACAGCTCTGGGTCAGCCATGGCTGCCCAGGTTCCTCGTTCCCGGGTCCTCCTTAGGATGTACCCCAAAGGCCCAAACCCCCGATTCACTTCTTTCCTTCTGCAGGGTGTGCATATGTATGTGCAGGAGATACGCCACACTAACCAGAAACTTGCTCCGTGTTTCAACGTGAGGCTAGGCTAGGAGGGAAGAGGACATGTGTCCCCGTGTGTTAGCTAGAATGCAGCCCAAGCTGGAGGTTGGTGACACTGCAGTAATTGGAGGTAAGAGCTCTGAAGCCATTCAGATAAATTTTTGACATAAAAATGTAGGCTGGTTCATAAAAGGTTGCAGTGACAATAGGTTATAGTGACAGCTTTTCAACAATTGTCTAAGCTGCCAGATGGAAGGGGATTCAGCATAATGAATTATGGGTGGTCTGGACAACACAGTATCCTTTCATAGGGATGGATCTAAGGGAAGAATAAAGTTATCCAGGATGGCCCACATTGAATAACACTATTGTTAAAACATGGACTGGAGAAGGAGAAAAAAAGATTAGACGCTTGAAAGACTCAGCGACTGTAGCTGCAAGGCCTTGGTCTTGCGACCTGAGCACTGGGTGTTCGCAGCTCCCATCCTCTGGCGTAATGAGCGCTTTATCTGCCAGATTCCAGGTTGAACATCACGCCTGTCTGGCAGGGCTCCCGGGCTTTCCTGCAAAGGGGGCGTTGTTCCTCTACCAGCGCAGCTGTTTGTGCGGTTTTGCCCTTTTGATTAAATTGCCTCTATCAGCTCCTGGATGGGACTTGTGGTACCCTTCCTAAGTGGATGTCTTCTGGAGGGGAGACTTTGCCAGAAGGAGGGGGGCTCAAAGAAGGAGTAGGATCCATCAAGTTGGGAGAGGGGAAAAGCCCGGGCTCCCTCTCTGCCAGAATCCACCCTTGGCCTCTGATCAGGTACCGGCTGCTCGGTCAGAGAGCAGAAGCAGCCACCTTTGATCTTGTCTTTACTTAGGTGAGAATAATAACAGCCGCTGTGATAACATGATGACAGCCATCACTTACTGAGTGCCTACAGTGTATGTGAAACTAAGCACTTTGCATCATCTCATTTAAACTGAACTCACAACAACCCTGTGATGTAGGTATTACCATTCCCATTTTATAGATAAGAAAACTGAGGCCTAGAGAAGCTAATCTGTATCTCACAGATGTTCAAATCGTTTGGAGGTGAAATTGGGGTCTGTCCTGCCCCCAGGTTTGCACTCCTGGCCACTCATCATGCTCTACTAACTCCTGAACACTCACGCTCCAAGACTAAACAAAAAGGCCTCGTCGAAAGCGGAGAGGAGTTTGTGAGTGCCTCCTAGGACCATTGAGGGGGCTCGGCAAGTAGGGGTACGAGATTTGCTCAGCGGAGAAAATTCATTTTAAATGGGTTTTGGCTGGGAGTAAAGCGTCCTTGGGAGTGAAATGTCTGCATTCAGTGACTTCAAGCTGGGCTTGTGAATTTACATGAATAATTTGTTAATGGCAGTTTCAGGAGATGAAGTAATTTACATGGTCATAAGGGAGTAAAATTCTGCCCTGGAATGCGCATGTGTATTCAAGCCTCCCGCTCTGTGGTTTGCCACGGGAAAGCATGGCAGGTCTGAGGTTTTTTTGAAGCCTTGCTCGTGATTGCAAACGAGACCAGGCCACGGTCTATGAGAGCTTAGCCATGCACCCAACCTCATCGTGATGTCCTGCCATCTTCTAGACTGCAAACATCAACATGTTCCTGTAGGCAAGACCCGTGGGGGTGGGAGGGTTACTCTTAGCTCTGAGGTACCCAGTGAGAAGCGTGAGGGCACCTCCCCCACTCAATAGTGCATCTGAGGTTGGTAGGTTCCCAGGCTAGCCCACCACACTGACTGACATGATCTTGTCTGATGGGGACCAAGGGGTTTCCATCCTATGTCCTAGCATGTTGTTATTCATGCCCCAGCCTCTGCACAGGGCCATGCTGTTGGCGCACCAAGCCCTCTGCAGTGTTGGGCACGTGGTGGGGGTTGGGGGTGGCAGTGGAGGGCTCAGTTAATAGCTGCTGCTTTGGTATCAGGCTGTGAAGGACACTCTTGGGGCGCTGGGGCCAGGGGAGGACAATTGGCTGGGGCTGAGGCAGGGCAGAGGGAGCAGAATCCAGTGGCTATGGCAGTCACTGCCCTGGAGAAACTCACGCAGGGGCAGGGGCCACAGCAAGGGTCCCCCAGTGCATCCCTGGTCCCCTTGTGCCAAGATGAGCACAGAGCATCCACTGCTCATTTTCCCCAGAATTTGGAGACAACCAGAGTGTGGGGCCTTTTCATCCTAACACACCAGAGACAGCCCGTGCCCATCGGCAAGACATGACATCGTTCCTGTGCCTCCCGGAGCATCTCCTGAGTCATCCGTCCCACCCTGCTTGCCCCAGGGCCTGCCCAAAGCAGGCGTGTTGTGTTACCCTTTCTCCTTGCGCTTTTCTTAGTAACAGCATTGGCTGCGGCTCCTGCACAGAGGCCTCCTGGAGACATTCTGTCCTGGTCGGCCCCAAAGGCTGGCTTTGAGTCAGCACGTCCATCCCCACCCTGCAAGCTCTTCCTCACTCTGCCCAGAGTCCTTTGTGAGGCCAGTGGGGAACTTTCAGGAAACCACAATGGGGTAGGGGTTCAGGAAAGCTGTGACTGTGGCTTAAAAGCAGGTGAATGTCCCTCCTAGCCAAGGGGCAGCTCCAGGCAGCTACTCTATGTGAATTTTCTTCTTCTTTTTTTTTTTTTTTAGCAACAGAGTCTTGCCGTGTTGTCCAGACTGGTCTCGAACTCCTGGGCTCCAAGCAGTCCACCCATCTCGGCCTCCAAAAGTGCCGGGATTACAGGCATCAGGCACCACTTCTGACCTCTACATGGGAGGGGTTCTGTCCTGAGGGTCTGAATCCCGGGTCGAGGGAAGGCCTGGAAGTGTGTGAGGTTGGATCTCAGGTGCTACTCAGGCCAAGCCCAGCGGAGCCATACCCCATTGGCTCAGAGAGATAAGGAAGCAGGAGAGGGTCTGCCCAGCCTGGGCCAACTTGGACTTGCCAGCAACTCTGGGGCTTCATAGACCCCTCGGATTTCTTAGGAAAAGACATCACAGCTCTTGCCAATCCATGAGTCACTGAGTATGGTGTGAGCCACCCTCTGTGCCCGGCCCGATGGTGGGCAGTCTGGGGTGAGGTCAGGACAGTGCCTCTCTTCAGGGCTGGTCAAAATCAGGGAAGTGACCCCCCCCCCAACCCCAGGGCAAACAAGGGCTGGAGAAAGCAGGTTTGAGGTCAGAGGTGAGGTTGGACAGCCTTCCCCGGACCCTGGAACTGTGAGGAATGCCCACCCTGTGGGAGTTTCTGTAGCTGCTGGAGCCAGAATAGGCAGCCAAAAGTAGGGCCTCAACCCAGAAACCCTGTTCATCCCACGTGGCTGGATCCCACTTCCAACCAGCAGTCAAGGCATTTCCTGGGCCGGAAGATGAAGGCTGCTGCGGGGGTGTGGGAGGGGTGGTCAGGGTCCGACAGCAGGACAGTGCATGTCCTCTGAGTTCTAGGGGGACTTCTGCTGGGCCCTGAGCTCTGTGTCTCAGGACAAAATTCCCAGATTCCAGAACTGAGGGCGCTTCCCAGGTCTCCAACCCAGCCACTTGCTTTCCAGGTGGGGTCTGAGGCCCAGGCCTTTTGAAAGGCCCTGGCATGTTTGGAATAAGAATTCTGAAAGTACTGATTTTCTAAAAGAGGGAGATTGAGGAGGCTGGCCAGGAAAGCGTACCGTTCCTCGGGTACTGGAGACCAGGAAAGCCGTAAACACTGTGAGTCTACACCCCACCCCTTCCCTGTCTCCAGGCCAGTCCAGCGTTGTGCCCAGCCCTGGGGAGCAGGCCAGGCCAAGGAGCCCTGGTGGACTCCATCAGAGGCCCTGGTGCAGCTGCATTCACGGTTCAGTGGGAAAGGGAGGCTGCACTCAGCCCATCCCTGAGCTCAGTGCAGGAACAGCTCTTACGGGGTCCCCCCCGGCCACGCAGCGTTGCCCCGTCTCCTCCTGAAGGACTGTGCCCAGAGGAGGTGCCCGGATTTGTGGCAAGGTTAACCACAGCACCATGAAGTCAGTTCTGTGAGCTCAGGCCTGGGTACTGGGTGCACAGTTCTAGTGTGGGTCTGGTCTTCAGTGCCCAGGGTCTGGGGCAACCCCCAAGGGGACTGTGTTACTATCCAGCATGAAGCATCTAGACAAAGGACCATTAGACAACAGTAAGATCATTTCTTTTTTTTTTTCTTTTTTTTTTGAGACGGAGTCTCACTCTCTTGCCCAGGCTGGAGTGCAGTGGTGCAATCTTGGCCTCCTGGGTAGCTGGGACTACAGGCGCCCGCCACCACGCCCGGCTAATTTTTTTTGTATTTTTAGTAGAGACGGGGTTTCACCATGTTAGCCAGGATGGTCTCGATCTCCTGATCTTGTGATCTGCCCGCCTCGGCCTCCCACAGTGCTGGGATTACAGGTGTGAGCCACCGCGCCCGGCCTGGAAGATCACTTCTGTTCTCTATAACTGAGGCAGTTGCTGCTGGTTACAGGGCTTGCTGATAAAGGGCCCCATTGGGATGCAGGTGTCACGGGGGAAAGACTTGACAGGGATGAAAATGACTGATTTCCTGGGAGACCGCATCCCCTTCAGCAGCAGCAGGAGCCCCGGAGGTGGCATTGGGGACTTTTCCTTCTGGTTCTGATACTAACCATGTCCTGAGAGCTCAGGCCTCTGGAGGACTGAGTGCCCTTCTGCAAAATGGAGAGACCAAGTCACTTTGAGTCATTTTAGACCATCATAGATGTGAGCAAGAGGCAGGGTGAGAACAGAAAGGAGGACCCTCTGAGGCTAGAGGGGACCCCTTCCCTGGAGGTGGTGTCCTCCCACGCCTCTCCAGTGCCTCCTCTGCTCTGCTCCTCGCTGCCTGTTGGCCTGAGGTTCCCATCCTGACCCATGCTTCCTGCCCCCCAGCCATGGGCTGCAGCCAAGGCCAGGGAAGCAGTTGTCCCCTCAGCCATTTGCAGTACAAGGGCCAGGCCCCTCTGATGAGGAAACAGGAAGGGCTGTTGGGAGGATCCGCTGAGTGCCCCAACTCCACCTGGGCCTGCCTGCTAGATCAGGCCTGATCAGACCCGCCACCGCCTTCGCTGGAGTAAGGCCTCAGCCACTGGGAGGACGGCATGGCCCTGTTCCTTTTCCTTTCTTTTTTTTTTTTTTTGGAGATAAGGGTCACTCTGTCACCCAGATTGCAGTGCAGTGGCACGGTCGCAGCTCACTACAACCTCCGCTTCCCAGGCTCAAGGGATCTTCCCACCTCAGCCTCGTAAGTAGCTGGGACTACACAGCCAGCTAATTGTTTAATTTTTTGAAGAGATGAAGTCTCACTGTACTACTCAGGCTGGTCTTGAACTCCTGGGCTCAAGCAATCCTCCCACCTCAACCTCCCAAAGTACTGGGATTACAGGCGTGAGCCACCACGCCCCGCCTGCCTGCCCTTTGTGGAGCGACTTCCACATGACTCTTGTGTCGCAGCTAAAGGAGGCTCCTCGGGGCCCAGACCAGGCCTTCTACAGAACACAGTCCCTGGTGCCCCAGGAGCTGCACACGGTGAGGGACCATAAGAAGCCCTCGCCATTCATCTTCTCTCAGTATTTTTTGAGCTATAAAGTCGATTTGGTCATATTTCAGAACATGTAACTCCTTAGTGATTAGACTGCCCGTGAAAATAGACACATATCCTAGCCTCTGGGCCCAAAAGAAAGAGGAACTATAATAAAAACAAAGAAGTCATTCAAGCCTCCCTCCTCCTCAGATGCTTAGCACACATGAAATCCAAATCCTTAGGAACTGGGAAAACCTTTTTATTTATTTATTTATTTATTTATTTATTTATTTATTTTGAGACAGAGTCTCACTCTGTCGCCCAGGCTGGAGTGCAGTGGTGCAATCTTGGCTTACTGCAACCTCCGCCTCCTGAGTTCAAGTGATTCTCGTGCCTCAGCCTCTCAAGTAGCTGGGATTATAGGCGCCTGCCAACACGCCCGGTCAATTTTTGTATTTTTAGCAGAGACAGGGTTTTGCCATGTTGGCCAGGCTGGTCACGAATTCCTGACCTCAGGAGATCCACTGGCCTCGGCCTCCCAAAGTGCTGGGATTACAGGCATGAACCACGGCACCTGGCCAAGGGAAAACCTTTCTTAAAGGACAAGTGACAGTATGGGAGTTTCAGGTAGGGGGTCAATCTGTGGGCGAGTGTGTGTGTGTGTGTGTGTGTGTGTTTGAGTGTGTGTGAAAGAGAGAGAGGGAGAGAGACAGAAAGGAGAGAGGGAGGAATGGAAAGAGATGATTGATTCCAGAACATTCCCAGGCCTTGCACACAGTTTGCTCAGGAAGGCTGGAAGGTCCTCCTCCCAGCCGCTTTGCTGCTGGTTGCAGGGGTCTCTGGCCTCATTTGTTTCATGTCCATTGTGTGATTGCAAGGCGCCCTTCCTGTGACTCACTATGTCCTTGCCTTTCCTGATTTCCAACTCAGTTTAGCCAAGGGATCTAAGGTATAGGGTTAGGCACTGCCTCAAAGCATCTTAAGGAATCTGCCCAAAATTTCATGTTCATCCTGACCGATTTAACAATTAAAGGATCACTTTATGAAATTCCTTGTCTTATAAACGCAATTAGCAGTTTTAATCTCCTGAGGGAACAAATCATTCACTACTTGATGGGAGTTGGTTTTATCGGAGAATTTTGCTTCTAAAGTTAAACTGAAATAAAAGCAGAGGGGAAGAGGAGAGTCATTTATGGGGCATCTGAGGGCACTTGTGGGCAGCTCAGGGAGAGCAGAAGGGAGTTTGATGCTTGCAGAACCCACACTCGATGGCAGACACTGTCCTAGTCCCTTAGACACCCTTAACTAGGGCTTATCTTAGCCCATTCAGGCTGCCATAACAAAATACTGTAAACAGCATGGCTTAGAAACAATAGAAATGTATTTCTCATAGTCTTGGAAGATGAGAAATCTACGATCAAGGCACTGGCCAATGTGGTGCCTGATAAGGGCTGGGATTGGCTTATGGACAGCACCTTCTCACTATCCTCCATGGTGGAAGGGGTGAGCTCTGGTCTCATGAACCCCATATGAGGGCACTAATCCCATTGGTGAGGGCCCCACCCTCATGACCTAATCACTTCCCTAAGGCTTCCCCTTTTTATACCATCACACCAGGGGTTAGGTTTCAACATGGATTTTGAGGAGACACAAATATTCAGAGCACAGCAGGGCTCTGCCACCCACAGACCAGGAGGTGGTGATTCTGAGAGGGCCTGCAAACTGCCCAGACTACACAGGAGCTCAGAGATCAGCTGGGGATTTGAAAGGAGGTCACTCTGACCCCAGAGAAGAATCTCTTCCCACTGTCCCAGCTGGGAACACCAAAAGGAAGATGGGATTGAGAAAGGTTTGAGAAGCAGAGGGGATGCAGACAAGGCCACAGGAGACCATCAGCAATCCATTTTGGTTTTTTAGTCTTGAGCCAAATGGAAAAGTTACTTTTAATGAAATATCTGAAATCCAGTCATACCCTATCTTATACATATTTGGGACTACATTCTTTAGAGCAGGGTTCACCCACCCCCACAAACTGGTACAGTCCATGGCCTATTAGGAACCAGCTGCACAGCAGGTGAGTGGCAGGCAAGCCAGCATGACCACCCAAGATCCATCTCCTGTCAGATCAGCAATGACAATAGATTCTCATAGGAGTGCAAACCCTGTTGTGAACTGTGCTTGCGAGGGATCTAGGTTGCATGCTCCTTATGAGAATCTAATGCCTAATGATCTGAGGTGGAGCAGTTTCATCCCAGAACCATCTACCCACACCCCCAGCCCCGTCCATGGAAAAATTGTCTTCCATGAAAGTGGTGCCTGCTGCCAAAAAGGTTGGGGACCGCTGCTTTAAAGAGCTCTGAACTTGTTTCTTTTGTGAGCAAGCCTCTGTCATGTGAACTGCTGTTCCCTCAATTTATATGTTTAGTCACTTTAGATTCTCTCACACTCATCTCTTTCTAGGGACCCTGGAATTGTCCCAGGATGAGGAAGGAGGGAGGGCGGGAGGGTGATTCTCCAGCCTACAGGTTGTCAGTAGTTGACCCAAAATGTCACCTTTTGGTGTCCACACAAGGACAGTAATTTCCGTCTCCATTTCCAGCATGATGGGAGGGAAAAAGGAATGCACAGAAGTCATTTGGAGGAAGTTCCCACATACAGAAGAGAGTAAAACTGTGTCTGTAAACATGAAAATAACAGCATCTGCTGGTGAAGTTTTGGTCTTTTATTTTGTTTTCTCCCAAACATGTCTATAGCTTACTGTCTGCACCAGGAACTCCCACATGCCCATGAGGTCTCTTGCCTGTTGCCCTGACTTACAGTTGAATATTTCGTTTTTGTGTTCATCCTTCTTCCCCCGCAAGACTGCAGTCTCCTTGGAGGTAGGGCCCAGTCTTTTTTTTTTTTTTTTTTTTCTCTGTCTTATCTTCTATGCCTAGAACATCATAGGAGCTCAGAAAATGTTTGTTGTTTTGTTTTTATTCAAAGTTAGAGCTATAATTCACAAAATACACACCTCACATTTACTCTGTTAAATTCTTCCTTTAATTGAAATGCATTCATTTGGAGAAAGCGATGCTGATAGGAACCAGATAACTGGAGAACTGATGATTTTCTAAGTGCTGTGGGCCCCTTAGGATGTGAATTACAATATGGAGCATTTAGATACCAAACCCACTGGGGGAGGCACTGAGGATTATCCATTCTCGCACAGAGCACTCAATACAAACCCCAATTCATATTAATTAAAAATTCTAAATCACACAATCGTTTTTTTCTGCAAATCCTTATATGCTCTGTTTTATTTATCACCATTAATAATAACAATAAAGATAATAATAATAATATAACTACTATGTGATTAAGGTGCAGATAAGCAATTAGGAAACAAAATATTTACAGGTTTTTAGGGAGCCCTGTGCTCAGAATGGGAATAGGATAATTACAACGGAGGTTTAGTATGAGAGCTCGTTCCAGAAGATTCTCCACTGAGAGTTGAAGTCAGTCACTGGGTTCTATTTTGTCTGTGATTCTATCAACCTGTTCCCCTGATATCAATCGTGTAGTCACTCATTCATTTGACACAAATGTATTAAGTGTCTCGAGCCTGCCAGGCAGTGTGCTGGATGCTGGAACACAAGGGTAAACAGAACATTCCCCACTCCTATGGTCTGGGGTGCTTATGTCATTACAGCCAGGAGGGAGATGGCCGGCAGTGGCAGGGCACTGTGTCTAAGGCCAGGCCTGTAGGATGAGTTGGAGATCTCCAGGAGAAAGTGTGGGAGAGAGAATTCCCTGGAGAGACCTGGTGAAGAGTTGCAAGCTTGGTACTTGTAAGGACTGAAAAGTCATTGAGCCCTTTTGCTGGAGAAGGCGGCAATCAGAGATGAGCTGGAGAGGTGAGCTGGGACCACATTCTGAGGGCTGTGGGGAGCCACAGATGGGTTTTTGTGAAATAGAGAGCAGGTGTGCTCTTCAGAATGCCTGCCCCTCCCTGCACCTCGGCTGATTGTGGAGTGAGGGAATAGGAATCAAGGATGCCTGTGTGGAGCCGGGCGCAGAATTTCATGATAGCTGTGGCCTAGAGATAGGTAATAGTGAGAAAAGGGGGAATGGGAGAATTTCAGAAATTCAGGACAGCTGATGGTAGTAATGATGAGAAATACATAATACGCATTTACCATGTGCCAGAGCCTATTGCAAGCACTTTGCATGTTTATCTGGTTCAACCTTCCAACAAAACCTGTGAGGTAGTGACTGTTATCCCCATTGTATGGGCGAGGAAACTGAGACACAAAGAGATTAAATAGTTGGTGCAAGACTACACTACTAATCTAAGTAGCAAATGGGAATCAGACTCCTGTTTGAATGTGAACCCATCCCGCACCCCCCATTTCTTTCCAGAACCCATGGTCCACACTACTGTCGTCAGTGACGTGGGGGGATGGGAGGTCTGCTACTCAGGTAGG
The DNA here is from genome assembly GCF_047675955.1 of Chlorocebus sabaeus. NCBI lineage: Eukaryota > Metazoa > Chordata > Mammalia > Primates > Cercopithecidae > Chlorocebus > Chlorocebus sabaeus. Next base: position 23,292,746 of record NC_132917.1, read on the forward strand.
GAGGGTGGGCTGAGCAGATGAGTTGCTTCTGTGACACATACCCCTGACAGTCCCTCGGGGATCACGTGGTATCAGAAGCAGTGGAGAGTCCTCATCCCTGGCTGGCCATCTCCCTCCCCACAAAGCCCTTCTTCCCAACACTTGGAAATCAAGCCTTTCAACTGGATGCTAGTAGTCAGGGACTGTCTTGGGGCGGTGTGGGGGGATACTGCTGCTGGGCCTGTTGGGCCCATGGCCAGGCCTCAGCTCCAAACCCAACTCTTGCTGGCCTCTCGGTACTGAACTGCACCTTGCTGTATTCGTTCTGGTGTGCTTTGGAGAACCAATTGATTTCCCAGCTCCCTAACTTGTCACTATCTGAGTGAGCTTTTATGGAGAATCTGCTACTTTTTGAGAAGTTTCATGGACATTTTCTTCATCTTTTGCCTGGAATGAAGTTCATAAATTGGTGCTTTAAGAGGTTTGGTCTGGAATGAGCTGCAGGGAATGGCTAAAGACGTGGTCATCTCTCCTCATTTCCCCACTTCCCCATAGGCCCTCTGTCTGCATTTTCACCGTGGGACTTACGTGGTTTCTGACTCTGAAATTTTCGGTTTCATCCGCCATCTGATCAGCAGATTGCCTCTTGCCATCACTCCAGCCTTGTCCTTTGCAAGGCTTGGTCCTGGGATAAGAAATAGCCCTGTGGGGTGGAGCAGGTTCCCTAAAAAGCTGTGCAGGAAGCCTGGGTCCTAACTGTGTCTCAATTCGCTACAGAAACTTGGCCCAGATCACCTTCCATTCTGGACCTCACTTGCCTCTGCAAAAGTAGAAATGCAAGTTCATGTTGTTGGGTAAATATTTGCAGCAGTTAAGTCAGATAATAGATTCATGTATTTATTCACCATTTATTGATCACTTATTCTGTGCCAAGCACCGTTTCAGGTGCTTTGGTTAGAGTAATAATTAGCAAGATAAACAAAAATTACTGCCCACATGGAGCTTACCTTCAAGTGGATGGAAAGACAAAGAATAAGTAACAAAAATATCTAGTATGTTAGATGTTAGTAAGTGTTGGCAAGTTCCATGTTCAAAATGATCAACTAGGAAATGCTGACCAAGCCTTGTGTTGAAGACAGTTAGAAAAGCAGGCAGTGTCTAATAACCATTGTCTTGAAGGTACTGGAGAGGTAACAAGCCACAGTGAGCTGCTATTCAGTTAGGGTCTGGGAAGGATGGAGACCTGTGGAGGTGAGCCTTATGCTTACAGCGAGTTTTCCTCTAGGAGTATTTGGCAGTTCTGAAGGGACAGATGAGAGCTGAGCAGGGTGCTTGACAGCAGGCTTGCAGGGTCAGAGGATCAGGATTGGAACCCAGAGTCTGCCAAGGGGACTAGCAGGTTCCACTGACCCCTCCACTTTCTTTGGCCTGGGACTCTGAAGGGCTGTACACTGGGCCCTCTGAGGAGCTGCCTCTCTGCTTCAAATCCTCTGGGTTCTCCAAAATGAATTAAGGTGATCCCATATTGCTAGTATCCCTAGGTGCCCAGCAGAAGCAGACAAATAATCTTAGGAGAAAGATATCATCTTGACCTCAAATTATTTCTAAAAACAATGTGCAAAGGTAGAATCTGTAACATAATTTTAAAAATAACCAGATACAGGGAGACCACATTAACAAATATCAGTAGAAACAACAGAAAATAGAGAGACCCATAGGGGTTCCAGATACATTGGAATTCTCAGACACAGACTTTAAAATAACTCTGCCTTACTATGTTCCAGATGTGAAAAGATCAAAATTGTAATTTTCATTAGAGAACCAGAAACTATATATCTTTTTTCAAAGCCAAATGTAAATAACCACATAATACCCCAAATGAAGACTTCAATGACAAGTTTAACAGATGCAACCAAAAAAAAAAAAGAATTATGAACTGAAAGATTGATTAGAAAAAAAATCTGCATTAAGTACAGAGAGACCAGAGAAAAAATGCAAAAAAAAAAGGCAGGGAGGTGGGGCAGTAGGAGTTATAGTGAAAATGTCTAACACACGTATAACTGGAATTCCAGAAAGAGAGGAGGAGGAAACTGTTTCAGAAGCAGTATTTCAAGAAAATGGGTGAGAACATTTCTAAACTGTTGAAAGATATCAAGTCATAGATTCAAGAAACACTCTAAACTACAAGCAGGATAAATGAAATCTACACCAAGGCACTCAGAGTAAAACTGCAGAAAATTAAAGACAACGAAAAATCTAAAAAGTAGGTGGAAGGGAAAGACAGATTACTTTGAAAGGTACAATGATGAAATATATAACTGACTTCTCAATAAAACATTGAAAGTCAGAAGTCAGTGGTGTGATATCTTTAAAGTGCTGAAAGAAATTGCCAGCTCAGAATTCTATACCCGGTGAAAATGCCCTTAGAAGAAAGAACAAAGATGAGATTTTTAAAAAGTTCAGACAAACCGTGAAATAATTTGTCACCAAAAAGCCTGGCTGGGTGTGGTGGCTCATGCCTGTAATCCCAGCACTTTGGGAGGCCAAAGCGGGTCGATCACCTGAGGTCAGGAGTTGGAGACCAGCCTGGCCAACATGGGGAAACCAAGTCTCTACTGCAAATACAAAAATTAGGTGGTCATGGTGGCGAACACCTGTAATACCAGCTACTCAGTAGGTTGAGGCAGGAGAACTGCTTGAACCCAGGAGGCAGAGATTGCAGTGAGCCAAGGTCGCACCATTGCACTCCAGCCTGGGCAACAGAGCAAGACTCCATCTCGAAAAAGAAAAGAAAAGGGAAAAAAGCCCGCACTGAAGGAAATCCAAAAGTATGTTTTTCAGGCAGATGAAATTAATTCAAAAGAAAGGTTAGAGTTTCAGGAAGCAATGAAAAAGCAACAAAAAAAATGTAAAAATAAGGCTATATCAATTGTACACAAAGATAAAAAAACTGTCATGAAACAACATATATAGAGAGAAATAAAATAAATGCAAAAAAAGTTTAGAAATGGGGTGGGGAACAAATGAAATGAAATTATTTTAAGGCCCTTAAATTATTCTAAGGCCAAGGAAGAGAGCATAAGTATCTATATTACACTTCAATAAGTCAAGGATGAGGGATGTAATATCTATGGATATTACAATGAAATACAAAATACCTAATACAAAAGAAGACAAAGGAGAAAAGAAACAAGGAACATAGAGCAAGTGAGACACAGAAAGCATTTAGCAAAATGATCAATTTAAACCTGAGTACATCAGTAATTACGTCAAATGTATATGCTCTAACCAAAAGATAAAGCTTTCCAGACTGAAATTTTAAATTCTCACTCTATGCTATTTATAAAAAACACATTAAAAGAGAAAAAGTATAGAAAGATTAAAGGGAAAAGGATGGAGGAAGGCAAAAAGATGCACTGTGCATAAAAGCAGGTGTAGCTACATCAGTATCACACAAAATTGACTAAGACAAGAAGCAATACTTCATAATTACTATTTTTTAAAAACCCACCCATGGCCAGGCACGGTGGCTCACGCCTGTAATCCCAGCACTTTGGGAGGCCGAGGTGGGTGGATCACAAGGTCAGGAGTTCAAGACCAGCCTGGTCAACATGGTGAAATCCCATCTCTATTAAAAATACAAAAATTAGCTGGGTGTGGTGACGCACCTGTAATCCCAGCTACTTGGGAGGCTGAGGCAGGAGAATGGTTTGAACCCAGGAGGTGGAGGTTGCAGTGAGCCAAGATCGCACCACTACACTCCAGCCTGGACAACAAGGCGAGACTCCATCTCAAAAAAAAAACAAAAAAACACTACCCTCAGCTCACCAGGAAGATGCAACAATTGTGTGCATCTAAGAACTGCGAGAGGAAAATAAATCTTGGGACCCCAAAATCACGAAGCCGAAAGGAAAAGTCAAGCTGGGAACTGCTTAGAGCCAACTTGCCTCCCATTCTATCCCTTTAAAAAAGATAACTACTAAGATTTTAAAAACAAGCTATGGCTGGGCGCGGTGGCTCACGCCTGTAATCCCAGCACTTTGGGAGGCCAAGGTGGGTGCATCACGAGGTCAGGAGTTCAAGACCAGCCTGGCCAAGATGGTGAAACCCTGTCTCTCTACTAAAAATACAAAAAATTAGCCGGGCGTGGTGGCAGGTGCCTGTAATCCCAGCTACTTGGGAGGCTGAGGCAGATAATTTCTTGAACCCAGGAGGCAGAGGTTGCAGTGAGCCAAGACCGTGCCACTGCACTCCAGCCTGGGCGACAGAGTGAGACTCTTGTCTCAAAAAAAATAAATAAATAAAAATAAAAATGAAAAAATAAAAACAGGCTACATACCTCCCTCACAAGGAATTTCCTTGTGGACAAAGGACAGATAGAACTCAAAGTCACTCCTCTGCTCACTGAGATAGATGCGTATCTGACTGCCTCCTTTGGAAAGGCTAATCAGAAACTCAAAAGAATGCACCCATTTGTCGCTTACCTACCTATGACTTGGAAGCCCCCTTCCCGCTTGGAGTTGTCCTACCCCTTTCCAGGTAGAACCAATGTACATCTTACATGTATTGATTGATGTCTCATGTCTCCCTAAAATGTATAAAACCAACCTGTGCCCCGACCACCCTGGATACATGTCATCAGGACCTCCTGAGGCTGTGTCACTGGCATGCGTCCTTAACGTTGGCAAAATAAATTTCCTAAATTGAGACCCGTCTCAGATACCCAAAGGGTTCACAGAACATAGAACATAGCCTCAAAATATAAAAGGCAGAAATTGACAGAACTAGAAGGGAAAAAATAAATTCACAGTCACATTTAACACATTCTCTAAATAACAAGACAAACAGACAAAAATAATGATAAAAATAAAGGTATAGAAGATTCGCAAACACAATTAGTAAACATGACAATGGCATAGAGAATATTGTACATAAAATCTAGAGAATATACATTCTTCAGAATCACACACATAATATTGATAAGTGCAATGGAGAAAAATGAATACGGATTGTTAGCTGTGAGATTTGAAATAGTAGCATTTGGTAAGAGCTCTCTGTGTTTGCCTTTGGGCAGAGGCCTGAGGAGGTAAGAAAGGAGGTCACTCGGGTCGCTGATGGCTGAGGGAGGAACATTGCAGGCTCCAGGCTGAGGCAGAGTGGGCTGGTGTATTCAGGAAATAGCAGGGACCGCAAAGCCATCCGGGGATGGGAAGATGTGGGCTGTAAGCCCCCCAGGTGAGGGGCGCCCTGGGATCTGGGCATTGATGATGGGAATGGAGCCTGCTGCTCCCTGTAGCCCCAGGCCAGCTCCGCCTCCAGCAAAACAAGACTCCTCGAAAGCCCATTCCAGCCATCAGGTCCCTCTCTCCCTGTCTGCTTGGCCCTCTCCCTAGAACCTGCACTACCTTTCACAGCTCCACGCTTCTTCCATGTCTTATCCAGTCGCCTTTTCAGGAAAGACACTAAACCTGGTGCCTGGGGAGCAGCACTGCGGGTCTGCAGTGAGCCAGGCCTTCCCCAGGGCTTCAGCTCGTCCTCACAAACCCAGGGGCAGGCTTTGTTATTAGCATTTTGCAGATGAGAAAACTGCTGCCTCGACTTCTGCTCTTGTATAAATACAACCTCCTCTTAGAGGCTCACTCTCACTTCCATTTTCACTGAACCGGGTGCTGCTGGGGACCCCACTTCCAGAGGAGGTTGCTGCCCTCCATCCACCCTGGACCATCCAACCTGGGATCCTGAGACCCTGGATCATATCTCTGGGACCAGAGAATAAGTCAGGACCCTCAGAGCGTCTCCTGTGTGTCTCCGCTGCTCTGAGTCAGCCTGTAGAAAGGGGTGCAGTGGCCAGGGAGGCGTCCCTGGGCTCTGTGCAAGCCCCGCTGCCTCTCACGGTGGACCCGCGAGCCAGGCTGGAGCAGGTGCTCTGGGTGGAGGGAAGTTGCTGGAGTTGCACCTTCTGCGGGCTGCCCACCCCAGCTCCTGAGGCCCTTTGAGAAATCCCATTATTCTAGTCTAGGGGGCTTCACATCCATAGACCCCTTGTTTGCTGCCTGATGGTTATGCACCTGTTAGAGTCACTGTGTGGACACAGCCTGTGCTGAGAATGTCAGATTAGAGTGAAATGACCGTGACCTGGTTCAGCTGCGCCAGCCTTCTTGCACATCAGCGTCACTGTTCCTTTCTGATCAGCACAGCCAGTGCCTATGTCTGTCCCCTGTCAGATGAAAGATGGCAGATATTCCCTCCCCAGACCCCCTCTGCTTCTCTTTTGGGAATCAGGCTTGCTGTGGCCTCTGGGCTTCCAGTCCTGGTGGCCTTGATCCCTCCTCCTAAGGGATCCAAAGGTCAGTCCCCTTGGAGCTCTCAGCAAGGAAGACCTCGCTGGGCCTATGGGTCCTGGCCTGGGGGGGGTGGACCTCTCTGCTTCTGGCCACTGTGCCAGGTCTGCTTCTGCCATGCCCCCCGAGTGGCAGCCTGACCACGAGGTTGCACCCCCTACCCTGCCCTCCCACACTCCAAGTCTGCCCCTCCCTCCTCAGCTTGGGGTTCTGTTCTCTTGAGCCCTACAAAAAGTTCATACTCAGCCTGGGGTTCATTCTGCTCTTCGAGCCTGTGACAGAAAGGCTGCGGAGGTTGTGGGAGCCTTGTAATGCTCATTTTACCTAAACTAACCTTTCTTAAATTGAGGGAGCGAGGGAAAGATGAAAGGAGAAAAACACGCACACACACGGCAATGTAAGTTAAAGAAGAAAACATTTACCAAGTCTCTAAATATTGTCTTCACCCCGCGTCCTATTCTGCTGAATAAAAAAAACAGAGGTGCCTTCGGGCTTTTTAAAATCAAGACTTTATTAAAAAGAAACAAGTTTCAATCAAGCAAACAATTCACAAAGACATTTTCTAGAATAATGAGAATAATAAAAACCATCATTTTTGGAGAGGCTGATTCCTTTCCAGGGCCTGGGGTGGTGGGCTTGGCACCCATCATTCTTGCCCACCCCCTGAACTGTCAGAGAGATCTTACCCCTTCCTGGAAATGAGCAAACGGGTTCAGAGAAGTCTAGTGACCTGTCCAAAGACACAGGGCCCCTGAAAGGGAGCTCTTTTGTCCGCACCAAGTCTGGGTAACTCTGGCACCGTTCCCAGGGTCATTCACAGCAGGGCCCGTCTCAGACCTCAGCGGGCGGCAAGAAGAACACACGGGGTGTCTGACTTCCAGCACGAAGGGGCATCCTGCCTTGCGTTTCTGTTTCCCATTTCTGAGCATTCTCTCTGGATTACAGCCGTGACCACCGTATCGCAACGTGTTTGCCCATCCCGGTTTGAGTTGTAAGCTGGTGAAATAGAAAAATCTTTGTGAAAATATGAACACACTTTTATTTACCAAAGGTAAATGAAACCTTTCACTGTTCTGAAGGGTTTCCATTTTTCTGTCTTTTGTCTCCTCCCTTTGATTACCCATAACATTAACCTTCAAACAACCTGGCAAATTCAAGTCTCTGATTTCCTGGCAGCCTCCTCCTTCAGCCAGTCAGGGCACCTGTTGCAGGTCCTCTTGGGATCACCAGGCAGAGAAGCCTCCCTGTGCCTCACACCCCCACACCTGTCCCCCCGTCCTGGGGGAAGGCAGTTCCTGGCTGGCCCATGGTCACTGTGAAGCGCTCCTACTTAACAATGCAAGTAGCCATTCCTCTGTCCAGCTGGCTTTGACGAGGCTCCACTGCCACAGCTTCTTGCCTGTGGCTCTGTGGTGGGGAAAAAAGGAAGGAAAAATGCGTTCCATGCAGGGCCTGTCACTGCTGTAGAAACAGCAGTATTATTTTCAGGGATGTTGCGTTAATAGGGGAAGGCTGCTTCTTGGAAAATACTGCCTTCAAGTACTGTGACTCTTTTCAGGTTATATAAAAGGGCATTAGGCAAACACTCAGAAATTCAGCAGCTTCCCTGGTTGGGAGTGTGGAGGGTGGGTGGACCAGCTCCTGTGCACCTCCAGCGGCAGCCACGCAGAATACGAATTGGCTGCAGTTACCGTCCTCATCAGCCCGCAGTCTGGATAGTATCAGCAATAGGAAAGGTTACAGCTTTTCCTGTGATGTATTGCTTCTTCAGAGAGTATTAAAGATGTTTTGAATCTATTTTTTTAGGAATCTTGAAACCACCAGTGGAACATTTTTGCTGTTGTGGGTAATGCACAACGTAGCAGCGTAGGAAGGCCGGGCCGCGAGAAGGACCCGAGGGTGTTGGAAGCACCGAAGACAGCGCCCGTTGTCATTTTAACAGTGAGGAAGCAAGCGAGGCAGAGCATATGCTGAGGTGTGGAGCAGCTGCGACTGGGAAGCGTGTTATTTCTTTTATTTGCTGGGGGGCGGAGAAGAGGCAGACACTGCATCTCCTGGGAGTGGGCAGGATTTATTTATTGGGAAGGGAGTGCCAGAGGAAAAGTTCCGTCATCATGGAAGGAATTCTCCAGCCCTGCTTAGTATTCTTACTGTTTGGGCTTTTTTTTTCCCCCTGCCTGGACGCTCCCTACCCAAAGGACAGATTCAAAGAAAAATTGTAGCCAGAGCCGATGTCTTTGTAGTAGATGGTGGGACAGTGAATTTTACACGTCAACTTGACCAGTCCACAAGGTGCCCAGATATTTGGGCCAAAGATGATTCTGGGTGTGTCCGTGAGGGGGTTTCTGGATGAGATTAAGATTCGAATCAGTAGACTGAGTAAAGCGGCTCGCCGTCCCCAATGTGGGAGGGCTTCATCCAATCAGTCAGTCGGCCTGAATAGAACAAAAGCTGACCCTGCTGTAAGTAAGAGGGGTTTCTCCTGACCGCCTTTGAGTCGGGCCATTGGTCTTTTGCTGCCTTCGGACTGGAACTGAAACATCCGCCCTTCTTGGGTCTCTAGCCTGCAGGCTTTTGGACTGGAACTATACCAGTTCCCGCTCCTGGGTCTCCAGCTTGCTAACTGCAGCTCTCAGGACTTCTCGGCCTCCATGATTACAGGAACTGATTCCTTATAATAAATCCTACATTATATATATAATTTCTGTCCTATTAGTTCTGTTTCTCTGGAGAACCCTGGCTGATACAGAAGGCATCCATTAAGGCAGGAGTTGAAATCTTAACATCCTTCCTGAACCCATAGCTTGATCAGGCTACCTGTGTCCTCTAGGAGAAGAAAGGGTGACTGAATCCCAAAGTATTTGGAAGGAGGCCAGAGAAAAGCTCTGCAGCCACCACTCCTCTCTGCTGAGAACATCAGAGGCCGTGAACTGTGTGAATGGAAATGAGGATGCTTTGCCAGACAGCCCCCTTTACAGGCAAATGCTGGTCCTTCCCCTCTAGGAGACCAAGGCTTGGAGCACCCTGGTCCCTCCTCCAAGGCAGCCAGATACAAGCCTGGCAGCCACAGGCCCCTCGGCCCAGGGAAAGGCAGCCTGTCTGTTGCAGGAGGCTCCAGCTACAGCCTCCAGCCATTGCTCCCTAGACATGGCGTCCACTCCTTGCTCACCCCCTAGAAGGTAAAGGAAAGCATACATGAAATGGTTTTAAGCAGCAGGTTTGTGACTATTCCTGCAGCAGGTGAGGCTCTGAGCTGAATACGTCACACCTGGGGTCTTCTGCGGGGCTGGATTGAGAGCTGGCTTCTCCTGCAGTGTTAAGGGTCTGGTTCCAGCCTGGGCTGTTGGGGAAATCTTGAGGCTAGTGGGTGTTCTCAGAGGGGTCTGGTGCCTCACAGTGATTGGCAGTGATAGGAGAGCTGGAAGAAATGGGTGAGGGAAATGGGTCCACTCATGGAGGCCTTAGCTGTGACTCCTCTTGAAATCTGAGCATCCCAGGAATGGGGGCACTGACACTGATGTGAGGAAATTAGGCCCCAGGGCAGCTGAAGCAGGCCGTACCCATGATAATAGGAGAGACTGCAGCCTAAAAATCTGAATTGACTGCTGGAGTGCAGAACACAGAGGGGAAGCCTCCTCCCCTTTGGTGAAAAATCAATGCCTGGTGTCAGGATTCCCCTATTGACAGCTTGATTAGAAAGGACTCAAAAGTTCCTTTGCCCTGGAATTGCATCAGGAAAAGAGATGGAAGCATGTCTGGGGCGCTGGTAAAGCTAACAAGGATGTTGATGGAAGCATGTCTGGGGTGCTGATAAAGCTAGCAAGGGTGTTAAGTCCAGACTGCCTCATCCCAGCCTGTTAGTGCCTAGTTCACACTCCCAACTTTTACTGAACACCTACTATGTACCAGACTTTATCCTGGAAATAAGGCATGGTTTGTCCTTCAAGGAATTCATAGTGTAAAGTATGGGGATAAGCAAATAGGACTTTGAGTCCAGTAGCTCATACAGGCTCCAGGGATCCCCGTGGGGTGTGCTGGGGAACTGGGGGAAATGCATCCAACCCAGATGAAGGGAGGCCAGAGAAGGGAGCTGTCGGGGGAGGCTTCTCCAAGGGGAGGCCACTGAGCTGAGTCCCTGAGGATAAGACAGAGCGAGCCTCGGTGAGGGGGCCCAGTGGACACACAGAGGCCAGGCTTAGGCTGATGTGTGGAGACAGGACGCAGCAGACCACATGAGGGTGCTGGCAGAGCATGAAGTGCCAGCCCAGGAGTGGTGAGAGGGGGCACCAGGAGGCCAGTGGGGCCCATCAAGGGGTCGGCACTTGATCCCTTTGACGATGGGATTGAAAGCTGTTAGGGAGGAGGGTAACATGGTCATATTTACATTTTAGGAAAAGAACTGCCTTGCCACACCAAGAACAGCTTCTGGTAGACCCCCCAGGTGACACCTCTTGGAAGTCAGGAGAAGGCAGAGGTGAGGGTCAGGGAGGCCAGGGCTGCTAGAGGAAATATTAGGAGGGCATCAGCAAGGCTGCTGGGGCGAGGGGCCGGGGGGACAGTTAAAGCCAAGTCCTGAATTCCTGCCTTGGGAACAGGGTGGTGAGGCCAGCTCTGGGACAGAGCATACAGTGGAGGGAGCTGACCCAGGGTGGGGAGGGAGAGAGCAGAGGCTAGTCCCAGATGCACAGAGTGTGAGGTGCAGGCAGGACGTCCCGGACACACAGAGTGTGAGGTGCAGGTGCAGGCAGGATGTCCCGGACACACAGAGTGTAAGGTGCAGGTGCAGGCAGGACGTCCCGGACACACAGAGTGTGAGGTGCAGGTGCAGGCAGGACGTCCCGGACACACAGAGTGTGAGGTGCAGGTGCAGGCAGGATGTCCCGGACACACAGAGTGTGAGGTGCAGGTGCAGGCAGGATGTCCCGGACACACAGAGTGCGAGGTGTAGGTGCAGGCAGGACATCCCGGACACACACAGTGTGAGGTGCAGGCAGGACGTCCCGGACACACAGAGCGTGAGGTGCAGGTGCAGGCAGGACATCCCGGACACACACAGTGTGAGGTGCAGGCAGGATGTCCCGGACACACAGAGTGTGAGGTGCAGGTGCAGGCAGGACATCCCGGACACACACAGTGTGAGGTGCAGGCAGGACGTCCCGGACACACAGAGCGTGAGGTGCAGGCAGGACATCCTGGACACACAGAGTGTGAAGTGTAGGTGCAGGCAGGACGTCCCGGACACACAGAGTGTGAGGTGTAGGTGCAGGCAGGACGTCCCGGACGCACAGAGTGTGAGGTGCAGGTGCAGGCAGGACGTCCCGGACACACAGAGTGTGAGGTGCAGGTGCAGGCAGGATGTCCCGGACACACAGAGTGTGAGCCGCAGGTGCAGGCAGGACATCCCGGACACACAGAGTGTGAGGTGTAGGTGCAGGCAGGACGTCCCGGACGCACAGAGTGTGAGGTGCAGGTGCAGGCAGGACGTCCCGGACACACAGAGTGTGAGGTGTAGGTGCAGGCAGGACGTCCCGGACGCACAGAGTGTGAGGTGCAGGTGCAGGCAGGACGTCCCGGACGCACAGAGTGTGAGCCGCAGGTGCAGGCAGGACGTCCCGGACGCACAGAGTGTGAGGCGCAGGTGCAGGCAGGACGTCCCGGACGCACAGAGTGTGAGCCGCAGGTGCAGGCAGGACGTCCAAGCAGTGGCGTTGAGTGGGCTTGTGAGCATCTGGAAAGGTGACAGTGATGTGGCAATTAGGCAACAAGACCAGACACAGGAACAGGGTCCCTGTCCAATGGTGGGAGAGGGAGGCAGGAGAAGAACATTACAGAACCCAGATAAACATCATTGAAAGAGAAAAGGCCAAGCCCACAGAGCTGGGTGTATAAACAGGCCAGCATGTGCCACTGTGATGGGAACTCAGCATCCTGCTGGCCGGAGCGCTGCTGCCACTCTGACCAGTGCCTTCTACCCACAGGGATGACCCTGCACGGGAAGCCGGACTCCCGTCATGAAACCAGTGTTCAGGGAGCCGGGGGAAGGTCTTTCTCGTTGCTCAGGCTGGCAGCTTGAGGCACACACTTCCACTGCAGAAACACCTTTGGCTGGGGGACTGCAGTGCTCCAAGCCCTGGTCCCCTGGCGGGGAAGCATTTGCCTGTGAAGGGGGCTTGTCTTGGAAAGCATCCAGTCTGTGGGGCCCAGTTCTCACTCAGCAGCAGCAGCAGCAGCAACTGAGGAACTCTACAGCAGAGCCCCGGGTCCCACCCGCAGCCTGCCTGAGCCACACCTCCCAGGGAAGAGTCTGGGGAAGCCCAGCCAGGCTAAGACCTGCTGCCGACTTCCATCTGCTGATTCTCACGTGAGACCCAGCAGGGAGAAGCCTCTTGTCCAGGTTAGCTCAGGCCTCCCAAGTCCCTGCCCTCCTGAGCACGTTTGGCAATGGCTTTGGCAGAGGCTGAAGCAGCAGTAACTGCAGTTAGGAGCACCTAGGGAGAAAAAAGGAAAAGAGGAGGGTGAGGAGAGGTAAGGGAGGAGAAGACACAGAGGAAGAGGAAGAGCTAAGGAGGAGGAGGAGTTGAGGAGGATGGAGAGGAAATGGGGAGATGAGGAGGGGAGATGGGGAGGAGGGGGAAGAGATGAGGAGGAGAGAAGGAGGAGGAGGAGGGGAGGTGAGGGAAGAGGAGATGAGTGGAAGGGGAGATGGGGAGGAGATGAGGAGGATGGGAGAAGTGGGGAGGAGGAGGAGAGAAGGAGGAGGAAGAGGAGAGGAGGGGAGGAGCACGCTCACGCCCTGGTGCTAACGGGACAGACCCACCAGACAGGAAATGCAGACTGGAGAGAATGGAGATGCTGAGCCCCCAGGAGAATAAGTGAGGGCATCAGTATATTTCAAGATGAAGAAAAGGCACTGCCAAAATGAAATGCAGCAGAAAGCTGCCCCTATCCACTTTGGGAGTGCCTAGACAAGCTGCTGTGCACATTGGCATCAAGTAGGCACCAAGGGGGGTCTGGCATACCCTCCTCCCTGTGGTGGTTAAATGCAGCTTGCTGTATCCAGGAGTCCAAATAGGGGCAGCTACCACATATCCCTGGGAGCATAAAGGTGGGGACACTGTGGCCACTGGCAAGACAGCTTGTGTGTAAATGTATGTAAGAACAGGACACATGAGAGAGAAAGTCTGGTCCAAAAGGCAGGTGCACAGTGGCCCCTGCATTGATCCCCTTGGGACATGCTGGGAGCCAGCTGGGTACCTGCGATGCACATCCTTCCAACACCCCCTCATCAGGCCTGGGACACAGGGAACTGTGATTCTCATTGTGTGGATGAGGAAACTGAGGCTCAGAGACATTAAGTCCTTGCCTGGGGCACTCAAGTAATGAAGGAACATGGACTCAAACCCCTCACTCTTGACGCCCTGTTGTTCTGGCCCCCAAAGGCATCACACTCCCTGTGCCCAGCACAACGCATCATGCTCTCTGTTCATGCCCACACCCCTTGTCCTGAAGTCAGGACTCAGCCCCCTCCTCCAGGCAGCTTTCCTGGACTCACAAGGCCAGGATAGGCCACCACCACCCCACTCACATCACATCATGTGATTTCTCTGGGTTGCACCTGTTTTCTTACCTGACTCCACCCATCTGATCTGCTGGAGAGCAGAGCCTTTGTCCTACCTAATCACAAAGGATGGACAAATGCAAACGGTGGTTCCCAAGAGGGAAGGAGCATGGAAAACTCCCACTCAGGACCCCGGACCCTGGCCATATCTCCTGGACTCTCCCAACAACAGGGGTGACTCCTCCCAGCCCTGAAGTCAGTGCGGGGCTTCCCCTGCCTGGAATGCTCAGTCTTTCCTTCATGGCCCAGCCTAAGGCCAGCCCCTCATCCCTGCACTCGGGGGCCTTTAGGACGCCTGCTGAGCATTCAACCAGACACTGGACATCTGCATGGGTAATAACACTGGGAGCTTCCACATATAGCACCTGCGTGTTCTGGGCATGGTTCTAAGTCCTTTGTGCGTATTAATTCATAATTCTATGGTGTAGATACTTGAATTATCTCTGTTTTAGAGGTGAGAAAAGGAGGGCACGGAGTGGTCTGTGAGTTTGCTTGGCTTTCCTTACTTGAAAGTAGCAGAGGCCGGGCATGGTGGCTTACGCCTATAATCCCAGCACTTTGGGAAGCCGAGGAGGGCGAATCACGAGGTCAGGAGATCGAGACCATCCTGGCTAACATGGTGAAACCCTGTCTCTACTAAAAATACTAAAAAAATTAGCCAGGCGTGGTGGCGGGCGCCTGTAGTCCTAGCTGCTGGGGAGACTGAGGCAGGAGAATGACGTGAACCCAGGAGGCGGAGCTTGCAGTGAGCCGAGATCGCGCCACTGCACTCCAGCCTGGGTGATAGAGCGAAACTCCATCTCAAAAAAAAAAAGAAAGTGGTAGAACTTGGATTTGAACCAGGCAGCCAGGCTCCAGAGTCCTACTCCTACCCACCACCCTGAGTGAGAAACCTCGTCCTGCCCTCAGGAGCTCACAGTCCTGGGTGAGACAGGCTTCTGCACAGTGACATGAGGAGGTGACGAGAGCTGGTTACAGGTGGACCCAGCATGCAGGGGAAGAAGCTGTCCCACCCTGATCTCGGGTCTTGGATGTGGCATGTCTCGTGAAGTGGCCTGGGATGTGCTGGAATGTCTTTCCTTCCCCACCCTGGGGACCTGGCAGGTCCCAGGTTCCAGTGGACCCGCCTGGTGGTGCCCAGCATCGCTCATGGACCCTACAGTGCTGGCCTATCCCCTGCAGTGGCGATGAGCCCTGGGAGTCTTGCACCCAGGTTTACACATTAGTGGCAGGAGGACAGTCCGCTGTCTGGGGAACAATATGTTTGCCTGCCCCTTGTAGAGGGAGCGAGCTCTGTTTTCTCCCTCCTGTAATTGTTACCATCTGTTTCCCTCCATCATGTTTGTTGATGTTTTCTTGTTTTAAAACTGAAATGAGTCAGATTGGAAGCTGATTTAGGAAAAAGTATCTGGGAGGAAAGCTCAAAGTGGCCATGGGGGACTCTGTGTTCTAGAGCCATTGGAAAAGAAAAGATTCTGTGGGGCCAGCAGCTAGGGTGTCTGCCAGCTACTCCTGCCCTGTGGGGGCCGGAGTCCCCCCGCAGCCCAAGAAGGCTGGGGCTGTGTGGGTTTGTGTGGAATGCATGTGTGTGGGCTCAGTTATGTAAGTAGGTGAGTGGACGTGTGCACACTTGTGCACCTGTGTGATAGTGTGTGCATATGTGAATGTGAATATCATCCCGGGAGTGGGGTTGTACAGCATGGACTGTGTGAGAGGTTGGAGTCTTGTATTCAGAAGGAGGCAGACGCAGAAGGAGAGAGCTGCCAGCTAGCTGTGACCAAGGTCTGGGTTTGGAGGGTCCCCCATTTCTGCAGCTGACTTAAATGTGACCTCAAGTGAATCCATGAACTAACTCCCCATGAATAACCAATAGAAGAGAATTTTGATGCCAGTGCTAACTCCAGATAAAGATGAGTGGGTTGGCTGGGCTTACTTGGAGGTATTTATAGATGTGTCTCCAGGGAGAATGGCCCCTGGAGGTGATCCCCAGGCGTCTCACAAGGGGCCATTGGTATTCCACATGAGCTGCGCATGGCTGGAAGTCTAGCAATTACTACCTGGACTGTTGATCTCTGGGGCAATTATGACCCAAAATATTTGACCTGCACTCCCCTGCCTGCCCCACCCAGCCCCAGATGTACGCTTAGGGTTCCTCTGTGGTACAGGAGGTTTCAGGGTCCTAGAAGGACCAGGTACCAGATAGGAACTGGCTTCCTGAGCCATTAAAACAGGGTTTCAACTGCCTTCTTCTCAGGGATTTTACATCTCTGCCACACCCCTTCCCAATCCCATGCTGGTATCCACCAATTACCTGGACTCTTGCTTCTTCATTGTCATTATTTAGTCAAAGAAAGATGCCCTGAGGCATTGCCCCTCACTGTCTGTATCTATGAGCCTGGCTCAGCTGTTTCTTGACCTGCAATTCAGACCACCCGCCACCAGAGGTCGTGATGCTTTGGTCTCTCAGCCAAGCGCTACATTTCCCATAGATGTGGTTTTGAATCAGCATCCAGCCTGCTTTCCAGTCCTTTGCTTTTGTTTCTTGCTAATCCACAGCCTGTGGAGGAGTCTCTGGCTGCAGCGACCCAGAGAAAACTGATGGAGAAAGACTGTGCCTCTGGCACAGCATCCTTCTTATAAAAGGCTACTTAATATTCCTGCATTCTCGGGTCCCCTAAAAGTAATAATAGCTGCCATTTGCTGAGCCCCTGCCTTGTCCCAGGTACTTCGCTAGGTCCTGGAAGTAGAAGATTCCCACTGCTTGTTGAAATCAGCCTTTCAAAGGAGGGATTGTCCTGCCTGCTTTATAGATGAAGGAGAGAAGCAGGGGCTCAGAGAGGTGGAGTGACTTGTGCAAGGTCACAAGGCCAGTTAGGAGTGGGCCAGGTCTCAAATCCAGACCTGCTGAATGCTGGCCACAGCTCTGATCATTATGAAGAAGGGAGGCAAGTCCAGGAGAGCCAGGGTGCTGTCAATTGGGAAATATGAGCTATGGTCATCCAGGCTGGTTGGGTTTTCACCAGAAGTTCTCAGATCCTGCTCCTGCCCTTGAGCCTTTGATCCAGAGTTTCTCCTTCCTGGGAAGCCACATGGTCTGCGCTCAGCCTTATAGCAGGACATGGGGTATAACTCACTCCACTTACTGTGATGTTTAGGAGCAAGCTAAGGAAACTTCTCGTGTCTGCATATTTAAATGCTTTTATTAAGTGGAACAAGCTATTTCTGAACACGAGAGTGGCCAACAGCCTTAGAGGAAATTAAAATGAACCATGACAATGGAAAATTGCACAGGGGCACGGTGGATTCTCCGGAGATAAATACAACAAGCCTTTCAACAGCATTCGGGAAAGACTAGAGATCATGGAGATTATGTCGTGAGAGGAAAAAAGCAAACCATCAGAAAATTAGAGCTCAGGCTGGTAGGAGGACCAACTGGCATGCTAGTCAGGTCTGTGGGTGTCTGTCTCCATTCAACACTCCCTGGGGTCTAGTGGGCAAGGTGGAGCCAGAGAAACAACAGGCGGATTGATCTCCACTCGATTTGGTCAGCGTTTCTGAACACCTACTTTGTGCAGGCTGCATGGATCTTATGGACTGAATTGTGCCCCCAGCAAAATTCACAGGTTGAAGCCCTAATTACTGTTGTGATGGCATTTGGAGATGGGGCCTTTGGGAGATAATTAGGTTTTGCTAAGATTGTGAGGGTGGGGCCCTCCTGATGGGATTAGTACTCTTGTAAGATGAACAAGAGACACCAGAGCTCACTGCCCAGTGAGGACACGGCAAGAAGGCAGCAGTCTGCAAGCCAGGAAGAGAGCCCTCCCCAGAACCTGCCCATGCTAGCACCCTGATCTCAGAGGTCCCAGCCTCCTCGACTGTGAGGAATGCATTTCTGTTGTTTAAGCCAGTGGTCCCCAACCTTTTTGGCACCAGGGACCGGTTTCGTGGAAGACAATATTTCCATGCACAGGGGTAGGAGGGCGGGGGTCAGTTTCTGGATGAAACTGTTCCACCTCCGATCATCAGGCATTAGATTCTCATAAGGAGTACACAACCTGGATCCCTCGCATGCACGGTTCACAACAGGGTTCGTGCTCCTATGGGAATCTAATGCTGCAACTGATCTGACAGGAGGCACAGCTCAGGCCGTAATGCCAGCAATGGGGAGCAGTTGCAAATACAGATGAAGCTTCACTCACTTGCCCATCACTCGCCTCCTGCTGTGTGGCCTAGTTCCTAAGAGGCCACAGGGTGGTACTGGTCTGTGGCCCAGAGGTTGGGGACCCCTGATTTAAGCCATCCAGTCATATTTTGTTTTGGCAGCCTGAACTGACTAATGTAGTGAGGAGCAGAGCTGGGCCCTTAGATCTTGGCCTCAGAGAACTCCCAGGCCTCGAGGGGCTGTCAACTGGACCATCTAAAGTTTCCATAGATATCAGCTGTTGTAATTATGATCCTGACTTTCCTACTAGCCTGTGCACTCCCCTAGGCCAGAGACTATTGATAGCTGTGTCTGCAGAACAGGATTGCCTCTCAGTAAGTGTGGGGTGGAAGGGGGACTGGATGGATGGATGGATGACGCCCCCGCAGGCGATGGGCCCCAGCACTGAGGGAGTGGAGCTGTGGTAGCCGGACCACAGTGCACATGCAGACAGAAGCCCTCCCTTGGACATGAAGGGAGGAAACCTTGGCCTAGGCAGTCCGGGTTCCTGCTGAGGAGGGGACATCAGTGGAGGGCATTTGTCTGGGATCCCATCTCCAAGGGTGGGCCAGGCCCAGCCTCTTGAGGAGTAGGCACCGTGGCTACCCAGCCTCTTGCAGAGAAGACCAGAGCCTCATGCTGCCCTGGTTACCCACAGCCCCTGTGTGCAATGCCCATCCCCGCCCCACTACTCCCCAGCACCGCTCCCGGGGAAGGGAAGTATCTATCTGTCTGCCCCAAGAGGGCTGTTTCTGTGTCCCCTGCCTCTTCCACCGCTGCTTAAGATCTCTCTGCCGTGCCTCTTGCTGTGGGCCTCCAGTGAATGTAGATGGCATCTGGCTGCCCCCGTGTTTCCTGAAGGCTGAAGAGCTGGGCTGCTGCTAAATACCAGTTCTTTTTAAACATCACTTTAACCACCTCAATTCTGAACCAAGATGGGGCCAAAGAGAATGCCTCTGCCTCAAGACCCTGCCTGGCCACACGTGGCTCTCATTACAGACAGCCTAAGCAGGCACAAAGCAGCCAGCACCCAGGAGCTGGAGGAAGGCACACCGAGGCCCTCGCTGCGTCTTCTGGAACATTCCCACCGCAGAGCGGTCATTTCTGCCCAGCTCCAACCCCTATACCATGTCAGAATCTAGGCTTCCATCCTGAGACCCGCACTCAGGTGCTGACTTGCTTGGGTGAATCTTGAAGTCCCCACAATAAAACTGCTGTATCTCCTTCAGTGCGCCTTGCGTCTGAGGAGCCGCCTCCGAGGCCGTGTGTGCTGCCCTGTTTGTCTCTTTGTCTCGCTGCCCCTTGGTGTGACTCTGCCGCGTTCCCTCTCTTGTTAGGCCTCTAATGAGGTCGCTGAGGATGTCGTGTCAGGACTGTTGTTTGGCGTCAAGAGTCGAGCTCTCCGTCGACTCTGTGCTCTGGGAGTCAGTGCCGCAAGTCACACAGCAGAGGTTTTAGAATGTGGAGCTGTTCCCTTTTCCCAGTGAGTCTTTGTTTGCAATTAAAAAAAAAAAAAATGAGGAATGCTCTGCCCCCGACTAGAAAGGAGGAGGCCAGGAGTCTTTTTTTTTTTTTTTTTTTCTGAGATGGAGTCTCGCTCTTGTCGCCCAGGCTGGAGTACAGTGGCACGATCTCAGCTCACTGCAACCTCCACCTCCCAGGGAGCAGGGCAGCAATTCTCCTGCCTCAGCCTCCCGAGTAGCTGGGATTACAGGCACCTGCCACTGTGCCCGGCTAATTTTTGTATTTTTAGTAGAGATGAGGTTTCGCCATCTTGGCCAGGCTGGTCTCGAACTCCTGACCTCGTGATCCACCCGCATAGGCCTCCCAAAGGGCTGGAATTACAGACATAAGCCGCCGCACCCAGCCTGAGCCCAGGAGTCTTAATGAGTGTGTTAAGCGACTACTGAGGAAGGTCACAAAGGGAGTCACAGACAACGGGGACTTGGTCTTGGGGTTTTTTCTGGCTCTGGGAGGTCCTGCACACAGGAGGGCTTAGTTAATCCTAGAATGCCCTCTGGGGAGGCACTGGGAAGGCCCTGGGGGTGGGGCAGAGGGGCCAGGGCAGCCCCTAGCCAAGCCGTTGTAAACAGCCTGCTTCTTCCCCTGGGGTCATTGCGAGTCATCTCCATGCAGGCCCAAGTAGCTGGGCTCACAATTAATGTTGAGGCCAGGCATGGTGGCTCACACCTGTAATCCCAGTGCTTTGGGAGGCCAAGGTAGGAGGATCGCTTGAGCCCAGGAGTTCGAGGCTGCACTAAGCTGTGATGGCACCATCACACTCCAGCCTGGATGACAGATCGAGACCCTGTATCAAAAATAGTAATAATAATGTTGGGTGTTCAGACTGTAGTCTCTGAGGGCCAGGCCCCATCCACAAATGGTTCAGTAAGGGAGTCCACCTGTGGCCCCACACCGGCCCATAGCCCTGTACAGCGGACTTTTCCTCACCAGCTTCACTACGGATTTCAAATCTGAAAATAACAAAGGCTCCCGGAAATGGGCGTTGTGTGATGTGCGTCTGCGAGTCTGCAGCTGACCCTGGGGAGGGCGGGGGGGTGGGCCCGGAGTCACTGCCCGCAGGGCCGGCAGTTGGAAAATGTCCTATCAAAGGCCAGAGCGGGGGCTGCCCCTGCCGTGCCCACCTCCCCGCCCACTCTGGCGACACGAATGGAGAGGGTCGCCGTGCTCAGGAGGGCGCTGCCTTGTCACCAATGCCACGGTGACCAGAAACAGGCAGGGCGGCGGGGCCTCTGAGCAGGCCCGGCCGCTACAAGGAACGCGGCTGTTGGGGGAGCGGTGCGGCCTGATTGAACGGGGATGAAAGGCCCGGCCCTGCTCTGTGAGAGGTGCCCCTCGCGCTCCTCCGCGTCCCTGTCTGTCCGTCTGGGCCACTGGCTCCCGCACATCACAGGCATCTGCTGAGGGCCAGGCCTGCCCTGCACCTTTCCGCAGAATGAAAGGGAAACTGGTATCAGAGGGGAGCTGAAGCGCAGGAAAGGGCCTCTTTCTTTTCAAAGACTTCCGTTTGTGATGGGCTTTTTTTTTCTAGGTGATCTTATTTCAAAGCCCCTTTGAAAATTTTGTGGGTTTTGTAATGGATGAAAAGTTACTTGGAAATGGGACTAAGAAGTTTTCGGTTGAAAGTTGTTAGAGGAAAGTTGAAAGCTTTTGAGTTGTAAGGTTCTGCCAGATTTATCATTTCCTTTGTCCACAAGGCCCATCCACTGGGAGGGGGGCTTGGAGGAAGGGTCTGGGGGCCCGGACAGGGCACATTCCAGAGCACGGTGCAAAAACCAGCCCCATCTGTGGTTGCTTTATGTGTGCAAGGGAGGCCATCTGTGCTGCACTTTCAGCAAAAGTGTCTCCAAGGTATAGACTTTGATGTTGGAAAAGGGAAAAGCAAACATACTTCCAGGATACTATAGAAAGCTGGGTTCTATCAAAGACGCCGGCTACCACACAGGTGTTTCACATCAGAAACATCATTAAGAAAGAAGACAGGGCCCCAACAATCCTGAGAGAGGCCTGGCACGAGCCTGGAGCACGTCCATGCTTGAGATCCGAGGAGAGGAGACACCGGCGAACAGCACCGGGAGGAGGCGCTGGGAAGAGGTTTAGGTCAAGAACCAGGCAAAGCATTGTTGCTGAAAACGGAGGGGCAGGGAGTTTCCAGAAGGAAGAAGGAGGAAGCCATTGTTAGGGATCAGAGAAAGAGGAAGTGAAATGCTCCTATATTTGGCATCAGAAGGTGATTGTTCATTTAAAGGGGGTGGTTTCACTGAAGTACAGAGGTGGGCGGCACCAGGAGTGCAACCCAGGGAGATAACAGATAGCCCCAGTGTGCTGGCAGAGTCAGAGCAGGAGGCCCCATCGGGCTGACAGTGTGGGAAGGAGAGGCCGTGGCCCGTGTGCTTGCAGGTACCTACGGTGGGCTTTAGTATTATCCTGACAGAATGGCATGGGCGCAGCCTTAATATGGCTGAGTCCGTTTATGGGGCTACCGGCCACGGCGGGGGAGGCTGGGGAAGAGGTAGCCTGGGAACATTCCAGCCATCCCAGATCACCTCTGAAGGTCTTGTGATAAAATAGTAGACATGGGTTAGAGTCCCAGGCTTGCCATGCCTTGAGTTTTTTGTTTGGTTTTGTTTTGTTTTTGAAATGGAGTCTCTCTTTGTCACCCAGGCTGGAGGGCAATGGTGCTATTTTGGCTCACTGCAACCTCCACCTCCCAGGTTCAAGTGATTCTCCTGCCTCAGTCTCCCAAGTAGCTAGGACTACAGGTGCACACCACCACGCCCAGCGGATTTTTTTGTATTTTTAGTAAAGATGGGGTTTTAGCATGTTGGCCAGGCTGGTCTCGAACTCCCGACCTCCAGTGACCCACCTGCCTCAGCCTCCCAAAGTACTGTGATTATAGGCATGAGCCACCGCACCTGGCTGCCCTGAGTACTTTTGAGCTTCTCTGGGCCTTATTACTCTCATCTGTGAAATGAAGGTAAGAACGCAGAATTCGTCATGGAAGGAAATCAGCACATGCTGGCACCTGGCGTGGAAGAGGCTGTTAGGACAGTGGCTGGCCAGGGAGGACCAGTTCATCTGTGCCTGGCATCCGTTTATGGCTTGTGTCTTCACGGTGATCCAGTGAGAAAGGGCATAGGAAGTGACTGGTGGTTTCCATTTAAAGTATTTACAGATGACCCTCGGGGCTGGACACTAAGCCCAGGATCACAGGGCAAGGACAGGGCCAGGCCTGGGCCCAGACGGGGTCTGCAGTTGTAGCTCCCAGCCCAGCACGTGGCTGCCCTCACCAAGCCTGTCCTCTGTCTCTCACTTGCCACTCAGCCCCTCCTACCACCTGCCCCATCACGTCCTCTGTTCCCACCTAGGCTCTCAGCAGGACCATTTAGCCTCCAAAGACATCATCATATTCTGTAATATGATTGGAATCTGAATATATATTTTAAATGACAAGATTGAAATTAAAATTTAAATAAAGAATTACTTCTCTGTAAGTTGCTCCGAAAGCAGTAATTTAGCAGCAAATTGATAGAGAAAGGTAAGCACTGGTCCTTTAAACCATCATGCAGTTTCCAGCATGCGAGCCAGAAGTGTCTCAATTTAACACATCATTGGTTAGTATTATTAGAAATTTCATCAGGCACCAGAGCGCATTATGGCAGGGCTCTGAAGGGGAGGCCGAGGGTGCAGACCTGGGGCCAGGGGGCCAGAGAGGGCAGCCTCATTAATGAGGGCAGGTGGAGCTCGGGAGACCCTCCCCTGGCCCCACGTAGGGATTTGACTGCGATTATCTTCTCATTTGTAGTTCAGTAGCAATCAGGAAATGAGAACGGAGACAACCGTAAATGTCATTTGCGCTTCCCGGAGACCACAGGTTTCCAGCTTTGGCGGCTCTCAACATGTCCTTCTGACCCCCTGAAACCTAGGCTCAGCAGAAGTCCTCAGAAGTGGCCTCGCCAAGGAGCTGGTTCCCATGAGCCACATAAGCAAGACCCAGAACTCTCCCAGTCAGGACCTGATGAGCAGCATCAACCCCGCGGTCCCCATGCACAGGCCCAAGAACTTAAACGCGAAGACTTTCATTGATCCCCAGAGCGAGTCCATGGACTACCTGCCGAGCGTCCCCTGTAGGTTTATTAAAAGCGCACATTTTGGGGTCCCTCACCCCACACCAACTGAATCAGAACCTTCAGGGTAGGGTCCAGAAACTTCCATTCCTCTAGTCTTCCAGATGCTGCTTTTGTGCACTCACATTGGAGATCCCCGTGGTGGTGTTCGGAAGCCCTCCCTAAGTGATCTTGGAATCAGTGTTCTCAGTGATAATCTGCCAGCACTAGAAAGCCTAACAGCCCAGCTATAAACCTATGAGCTGTCATCTGAAAGATCCCAGACACCAAGATATCTCCCCAAGCCTGAGTTTCTACCATTGGAACGTAATTCCTTTCAAGTAAGAACTGCCTTCCTGGGGCTTCACCTTTGTAGTACAAGAGCCCCTGAGAGGCCCACATGCTCAGTCCCCAACACCCTGGTCTGAATATGTTTGCCAAAAGCTGGATGCCATCATTCCCCACAGGTGGACCTGGCACCATGAAGACCTCAAGTGCCCTGCAGAGGGAGGGAAGCTGAAAGAAAGTGAAATATCCACTCTTTGCAGGGAATGGCCTGCCCAGCGATGCCCCCTCCTGGAGCTCATATCTGGTGTGATATGATTCCCCCCAGGGCAAGCCAGGGCCCGGTGGTCAGAGGTGCCTGCAACAAATGCACTTCTGCTAGGAGCACCGTGCAAATTTGCCCTTGCTGTTCTCAGAAGAGCCCTGGGAATAACCCTGCAGAGTGAGAAGAAAAAGGAAATGACAGCATTGACCCCCCAGTGCTGGGCTGAGGACACTAGAACCTCCCCCACCCATGTGCTCCCAAATCCCTGTTCCTCTGCCACCAGCCTCTGCAGAGGCTGAGCAGTGCTGGCCTCCTCATGTCACCCAGCTTTCCAGACTGCAGTCTCACCTAAGTGGGTTTGAGTTACAGGTCACATGCCATGCCCTAGCTGCAAGGGAAGCTGGTAGAGCAAGTTTTCTGATGTAGGGAGTTCCAAACGCGTGGGGCAATCAGAACCATGCCAGAGTTGCAGGGAGGGCCAGTGCACGTGAGCATCCCTTGCCAGAAGGAGCCATCAGAACCCAGAGCCAGGTGGATGGGATGGGCACACCAAAGCTTGTCTTCCCCAAATGAGCTGGGTGTTGTGGGGAGTCCAGAGATGCAAACAAGGCTCCAGATGAAGCTCCGGGTACAGGGAACTCCAGGCTACCCCCTGGCATTGTCCTCCCTGGGGCTCCTCAAGTTTTCATCCAAGACTACTTCACACCCACCACCCAGCTGGGCTGTGTTAGGGAAATGCTGCACTAACTTTAGTTTTGGCATTTATGTAATTAGAGTCCCACTATATTTATGCTGCCCCCAATCCTCTACAGAACGCAAAGAGATGCATGTAACACTGTGCATTTTTATGTCCAGGATAAGGCACAAATGACTTTACCCTTTACTATTTTGCAATATATACAAAATAGTAAGATACACAGTAGACTGTGTATCCCTTTTTTTTTTTTTTACCTGTTTCTTTTTTAGTGGCTGTAAATGACACATTTTATAATATCTCCCAAATTTGTGCACAGGCATTCTGACAGAGCTTGGCTGAACAGTTCTGCTGAGCCCATGATGTTGACTAGTAACTCTTGGTGATGTTCAGCTGATTTGCTGGTGGTCTGGAGGGTCTAAGATACCAAGGCAGAAGCTTCAAGCCTCTTAAAAATATAGGCCCAGGACTGTCATAGTGTCGCATCTGACATACTATGTCAAAAGAGTCACAGGACTGTGTGTGTGTACATATGTGTGTGTGTGTGTGTATGTTTTAATTTGGCTACGTGGAAGCTCCGTGCTATGCTGAAGGCTCCACTGTAGCAGTTCCAGGAGCCCCGTGGCCTGCATGTGTGCAGTGTTCTCTCTCCCCATGTTCCCTGATCTGGTCTCCCTTTTGCATTTCGTCTTTTTACTTTTTTTTACTTTTGCATTCGTGATTTTACTATACCTTTTCTTAACGGTAGCACCAGTCTCTCTGTTAACAGGGGTGGGAGTGAGACAACATCATGGGTCTGTTCCCTGGGGTCTCCCTCCAAGCCTGTGTGTCACCCCCACAGCTCCCTGGTACAGGTGTCCCATTATACTGGTTGTAAATTCCTCCAGGGCAGGACTTTGCCCAGTATGGATCCCTGGTACCTGGTGGTGCCTCTGGCCCAGAGAGGGTGCTCAGTGATGCTCAGCAGAAGGCCGCCCTGCCAGCCGTGTCTGCACCACATGGTACAGGGCATCATGGCCTGCAGGTTCTGGTCTGGGAGACAGTTTCCTTGGCAGGAGAGAGCTGTGGGTGCTGGCATCATCATCCCTCCAGAAAAGGCCCATGTGTACCCCGGAAGTGGACTCTGAAGCCTGTCTCTGCCAGATGTATCTAGGCTGAAAATGCACTGTTTGCTATGGGGTCCTTTGGTAACTTGGGCCCCAATCCATCTGCCAGATTGAATCCTGCCTAGCTTTTGTGGCCCAACCCCAGCCCATCTCTTCTGGAAGCTTCTTCTCGAGGCTTCATTGATTCACCCTCTTCTGACATCCTTGGGCAAATAGTGGAGGGTGCTGTGTTCTGTTTTCTCCAGGAGACTCTCCCAGGTCCCCCCAGCTCAACAGAGGCAGTAGTCACCCCTCAGTGTCCATGCCTTGATTGCATCCAGGCATCCTGAGGGGCTGACGGGTTCTGCTGGTCAGTGGATTGGGCCATCCAGGGCTCCAGCAGCATCCAGGACAACGGTGTTAAGGGCCCCAGCATACACGGCCCCCATGATGTGGAAACCTCAGCCCCCCAGTGAGGGAACCGTGCTGTTTCACTGCTCTGCTCTGTGACTCGTGTCATTCACTCTCCCTGGAATCCACCCTGTGCATTCATTCATTCATCGAGCCAACAGTGATGCATGCTTCTTCCATTGGCCAACACTGTAGCTCAGAGACCCTGCCCTCTTGTAGTTATGGAGCTTTGCCTGCAAAGATGGGGCAGAAACAAAGTCCTGGGGGTAGTGCGCTAAGTACTGTGGTCATTGGGTGCACAGAGAGTAGAGGTGAGAACAAGCGAGGCCTGGGAGGACCCCAGGGGAGTCCCTGCCATCTCTCAAACCTCGAACCTCCCTGGCCACGCAGGACACTGCTAGTCTATGCGGTAGCTTTCTGCAAAGTAGAAAAAGGGGTTTCCTCTGGGCGGACAGATTAGCAAAAGCATCTCGGGGCTGTGTGTCACAGACTCCTAGGTCCACAGCCTGCTGAGCAAAGGGTACTCCATGGGCATCCACTGCTCCTGCCTCCCCGGGTGAGTGTCAGCCCCTCGCCCTCTACTAGGCATCTTTCATTGCACACCACCTACGGCCCTACACACTTTTCCCTAAATTAAGCAGGTCCCTCAGAGCAGCTCTGTGGGCAGTGCACGGCTGGTTCCCCCCAAGCTGGTGGAGTGAACCCACGTGTCCTCTGAGACTGCTGCAATGTGGAGGCCCCCAGCCCCCATGGTCAGCAGGTGCCTCCCGCGCTGCACTGCCTCACAGAGAGCTTCAATCATACAGGCCCTGGGTCTTTAGTGTTCTTCAGTTGCTGAAAGAAGCAGGATGCTGTCAGCTGCCATAAAACTGTGACCTTTGAAAATTTACAAGAGCTCAGGGTTTAAAAAGCGTCTGCGTTAATGATGCATCCCATTAGCATCTCATTAAAGGAAAGCCAAGAGAAGCCTGCTCAGGCCCGATGATGGGCAGATAGGGCCACTCTGTGGGGCCAGGCACGGAGAGGCTCTCCTGGTCTGCCTCTCTCTGCCAAGTGCCATCATGTCACTGGAGCAGAAGGCATGGCAAGGAACACTGGGGAACGGCCAAAGGCCTGGGTGGCTTCACTGGTGTCCCAGATGATGGCAGTGGGAGGGCATGAGGTAAGGCTTGCTCAACTCTGCCTTCCTCCCTGCTGCCCAGGCTAAGTTCTCCTGGTTGGTTTTCATGGCATTCTTGTGTCATCAGCACCCCCCGACCAGGAGGCATGGAATCAGGGTGGCCTGGGCTTGCGGGGATTGTGAACCATGGGAGGAAAGAGTTAGCAGGAGCTGGGCTCAGAGCTGGACCCACGGACCTGAACATGGTCCCCTAGAAGCTTCCAGAACTCAGGGACCATGTGGCTTTACTGAGGGCCTGGAACTCATTGCAAGAGGGGGCTGTGGTCAGGCTGCGCTGACGCACATCACCAGTGGCTCTGCATGTCACCCACCCAGGGGCCCAGGCTCCTCGGCAAAGGGCACACCCCGTGTCTAGGTTTTTTCTGGAGAAAGTGGAGGAAGGAATGTCATTGCATTATTTTAATAAAATAAATAAAATTCCTGAACTACAGGTTGCTTGTAGCTTCAGATGTTGTGAGTGCTTAGTAGAAAATGGGTAGCCTTGTGTATCTTTCCTAAAGAAGAAAAAAAAAAGACTTGGTTCTCACCACAGAGCTGCTTTCTTATACATAAGAAATTGCTTGTAGTATTCATGAACGACACAGCCAAATAGCAGGCCGGTTGTAGCCCACTTCGCCTGCTCACAGCCCATCTGGGCCCGCCTCTGCACACCCGGGACACCCCAGCGTCTTTGCTTCAAGCTGTTCATGTATCGAATCCTCCCACTGTGACGCAGCAGCCACTTGAGGGCAGGGCTGAGTCTCGGTCATCCGCATCCCCAGTGCCTAGAGCAGTGCCCGATATAGACCTAAGGCAGAAGAAACAAACTAAATGAATGAGCGGCAGGAGTGCTCTGAAGCCAAGGGGCTGAGCAATCTGTGTTGGAAAAGTGAGATTTTTTCAAGTTCAGAAACTCCAACAATTTTAGGGTGACCGTTGGAACTCCTGAAGTTTTAGTGCTCAGAACATGAGGACCCAAACTTGAGGAGACCCCAACCTCCTCTCCTGGAGGCAGGGGCTATTCCAGGGCAAGTTTCCAGAAGCTTCCCTTCCCTGTCAAGTTGCCAGGCCGGAGTGTGATTCAAGAGGGGAGAAGAGTGTCTGTCGGAGGATGCTGAAAACCTCAACAGCCTCTTGCCTGGGACACCTCCAGGATCCTGCACGGCAGTGGAGAGGGGCTGCAGCACCTCCTCCAAGCAGGAGGGGCTTCTGTGCTGTCCGTGAAGGGAGTGCTGGTCATGAGGCTGGGATCTTAGCATTCACACTTTGCTCCCGGGGACAGCATGGGACTTGGCATAGGCTCCTTCTCCCTCGGATGCCTCTGATTCCGAGGAAAGCAGTCTCCCTACCTCTGAGCCACCAGGACCTGAGAGCCTGGAAATACAACGAAGGCTGCAGAGTGGATAGATCCTTCAGACAGGGCACATGTTAAAAGCTGTCTATTTGGAGAATGCTGGAAAAACCATGCTATTGTTCCCTAAGACTATTAGTGAGTGCAGCGAAGTCCCCAACTCCCTCTCCTTCCAGCTTCTGCCTGTCCCGCAGATAGAAATGGGGCAGGCCCTCTGATAAGGAAGCTTGTCCCTTGAATTGTTCTTTTCTCAGGAGATTCACCCTTTTCCTTTGTTTCTTGCTCTGTTCACAGAAGCAAAGCATCTGAAATGCAGGCCAGAGATAAAGTGCAGCCTGATGCAATTAGCGGAGCGCAGCCCACAGGTCCTAATGGGATACAGCTCCCGCTCCTCCATCAGGGCCTTATGGAGGCGCTGTGTGTCGTCTGCACTATGTGTCAAAGCCCCAAGTGTTGCCCAGCCTCCCTATCCACACCCCCTCTCTGTGCCTGGCACAGAACCCAGGAGAGCCACTCTGGTCAGAGGGGCTCAGCAGCAGGCCCTGTCTCCCACCAGCTGGGTTCCTGGGTCAGGTTTCATCAGAAGTCGTGGTAAAGACCATGGTCCTCACCTGAGAGGCCTGCAGATGCCCCTGGAGGCTCCTGTGTTCTTCTGTGGCTGTTCCTGGTGGGCTTCCGTATCCACCCCTCATCCCACACCTGGTTGGGCTCTGGCTATGCTCTGGGGAGCTGTGCTCACTCTTCCCAGGGCCACCTGTCCTGACACCCACACCCCCGCATATCCCAGGTATCTTATCCCAACCTCTCCAGCATGTTTCCAGGAGTATTTTCATTTGTTTGTTTTTTGCCTATATATATGATGGCCATAGTAAAAAAAAAAAAAAAAAAAAAAAAAAAAAAAAAAAAGAAAAAAGAAAAAAAGAAAATACGGAAAAGTATAGATAATAAAATAAGTTACCCATTTTCCCCTCACCCAAGAATAACATCCCTGTTAACATTTTGGTCATTTCCCTCCTACATATATTATCTGACACAGGCGTGTTTGCATAGGGAGGCCATTCGTGTGTCATTCTGGGGCCTGTTTTTCTCATTAAACATTATAGTGTAAGCATTTTGTCATCAAGAATTCTGTACACATGATTTTTGATAGCTATATAATATTCCGTTATAAGGCTGTGGCTCAGGGAGACAAATGCTGTCCTGGTGGTTTTTGTTTTTGTTTATGTTTTTTCACTCTGAGGTTTATTTTTTCATTCATCTGCAAATCTGAACTAGAGAGTGGGCTCACAGAGCGGACAGCCTGCCTCCTTCCTGTACAGAGGAGCTGAGGGTCCCACCGTCCACCTAGGAGCAGTATCTGAGCTGTCCCCGCCATGGGCCTCAGCTCCCACCTTCCCCACGCCTCCTCCATAGGACGACTGGGCCTCAGAGGCTGTGGTGGGGGCAGGATGGGAAAGGTATAAAGTCCCTCACCTGCTACCTGCCGGTGGCCCCTTGGAAAGCTGTCCTCTCCCATGTCCAAGAGCCAGCCAGTGGTGACACAGAGGCTGGGCTGGGCACACAGTGCTCAGCACATGCCCTGATAAGTTGGTAGCATCTGTGTGGCTGTGGTTTGTGGATGGTCCGAGGGCCAGAGATCCCATCTCATAGCTCAGAACGCTCTTCCCATTGTGATAGGGCTGGTAGAGTGGCCACGGACCGTGTCCAGGGAGGCACTAGCCTGGGTGTTCCTAGAGGCAGGAGCTTAGCAGAGGTCCCAGCTGCTACTACTATGGCAGAACCATAGTAGGCTCTGTCTCTGACCCTGTGCTCAGTGGGTGAAGCTTAGGCAACGGGAGGCTTGTTTTGGAGGCTAGGTCCCTCCTAGGGAGTCTTGTTCTGAAGAATGGTCCCTGGCCAGGCTATGCTCACCTCCTCATCTGCTTCCCACAGGCTCCTGGCATCTCCAAGGCAGACAGTCAGTCCCAGGGACTGGCGACCAGCATCCGGTGGGGGCAGACGCCTATCAATCAGTCCACACCCTGGGACACTGATGAGCCACCCTCCAAACAGATGAGGGAGAGTGACAATCCAGGTACGTCCCTTGTCAGCAGACAGAAACGACTGAGCCCAGGGCTTGGTGGGAAGCTAGGGGCTTCCTGGGGACCCCAACTCCTACACAGCAGGTCTTGACCCCAGGGCCTTCAGAAGCCCCCTCGTCAGGTTCAGGGGGAAAGGCACTGTGTGTAATTCCCTGTGAAGGAGCTGTCTCTCTACTTCTTTCTCTGCTACTCAAGGACTCCAGAGAGCAAAGGGAGTGAGAAGGACATTATCGGGGTGACTTTGAATTGGCTCCGGATTCTTTTGAATCATCATTCCCAAACCTGGGTACTCTGATTCGTAACAAATTTCTTGAGACATGCCTTCCAGTAAGGTTTTTCCTTGCTAATGGTTGTATGACAACTGGGGTGTTCTACCCTCGGGAACTGGGAATTAACTCACCAGCTGGTACAACATCCCAGCCCTTCTTTGGACAGCTCCAGCCATAATGAATGCCCTCTCTTTTATCTCCCGTTGGCCCCAGAGCCCCCACTTAGGATCCACAGAACACCTCAGTTTGCCCCTCCACACAACAGCCCCACAGGTGCCAGGAGACCCCTTTCATGCCCCTCTCAAAGTCTTAGGATAAATACCCCAGGCTATTCAGCCATGCCCCACAGCCCATAGATTCCAGGCCCTTTGCCTTCCAGGGCTTTGCTCTGTCCCCTGCATCCCTCTTGAAGTGCAGCGTCCAGAGCTCAACGCAAATAGCCCATGAGTGGTCTGCCCGGCACGTGCTTCCTTCAGCACCTCTGGTCTCATCACTGCTCAGCTAGTAGCCACGTCACATGCTGCCTCAACAGCACCCCAAGATGCCCCAGCAGCTACAGTTACCCCTGTTCATGTCCTCACAGTTGGGCTTAGGCAGCTGGGTTTGGGGACCCGATAGCAAGCCCTCATCAGTGTCCCCCTGTTTGCTGTTAGGATCTCTTAGACACCAGCTTCTGTTGCCGACCCTACCCCTCCCAATTATGTTCCCTGCAGACCTGGTCCTGTCTTCCACGTCAGGACCAAGTCACGGATTAAAATACTGGGAGCTTGCCACATATAACTAGAGACTTCTCTTTAGGTCTTTTGTACCCTTGGACCATTCACCACATCATAAGTAAATCACCTCCATGGCACTGTGTCTCTGTGTCTCTGCCACAGAGTCCCCTGGGGCCCCGCCCATTGTGCTCTGAAGTTGTGACGCATTTTTCCAGGCTCCCTGGCTAATCCTGGAAAGAGCAGAGCTTGGGATGACATGCCTTGTGCCTAAGATACCCAGGCTGGCTCATAATGACACCACCTCCCCTCTTCAGGTTTGGGGACAGTTCTCATCAGCAGCCCTTTCTAGAATCTTGCCATGACTTCACTGAAGTTTCTTGGCTTCCAGTTCTCCCTGACCTCTCTCATTATCAAAATCATAAATATGTGTTGCACATGTATTGCATGTCCTGTTCTGTGCATCATCGCAATGCTTATGGAACTGGCTCGGGAAAAGCTTGGGCCTACGGTCCCTCGGCTGGGAAGGGGCGACCCAGGCCTCGTACTGTGGTCTATGTGACTCTGAGCCTCGCTCCTCACCACCAGCCAGTGGCTCTCCCTTGGACAGTGGTCTGGTAGTGACCCGCCATCTTAGCTCCTGCCCCACGTTGGCGCCATTTTCTTTCTGAGAGGGAGCTCGCAGCTCCACATTCTATCCTGTGGGGCTTGTGGTGCTGAGTGGCCCTCTGCCCCCTACTCCCTCTCTCTCCCCATCCTCAGTCTACGCTGCCACCCCAGAGCAGCTGTGAAAGCCAAGGTAGCATTTGGGCCATGGAGACCCGGACCCAGGCTCATTCAGTCAGAGGCAGCCCAGACTGGCCTTCCCTGTCATGGTGTCTCCCAGTTTCCCTCACAAGCCCCCTTAGGTCACCCCGCCTGGCACAGCTGACCTCGCCTCTGCATCGGCTCTCAAGAGGTGTATCTGGACCCCACCTTGTTCAGCCAAAGTTTTCTTAAGGACTAAAGTGGGGTTCTCTTGTTTCCCCCAGGGCTGGCCATGCCTACATTGCCTAGCACAAGGCCCGCCCTCCCCAGCAAGGCCTGGCCAGCCTTTCCACACCTCCCCCACCCGGGCCCCTCCCTTCCTGTGAGGACCAGGCTCCAGTGCCCTCACCTGAGGGCCCAGCGAACACCCCCGTCTCCACCATCCCCTTCCCCTGCCTCCCTCAGAGGCGAGCTTGCAGAAAGGGAGTAGAAACCCCAGCATTTATGGAGAATTCACCACCTGCCAGACACTCTGCTAGTTTAGTTTTGTTTTGTTTTGTTCTGAATACATCTTCCTCATTCAGTTCTTCCCAGTAGTCCCCCGAGGTAGGTATTGCTAATTGCATTTAATAGATGAGAAGAATGAGGCTCAGAGGAAATAAGAACTTGCTGAGGTCAGGCGCAGTGGCTCATACCTGTAGTCCCAGCACTTTGGGAAGCTGAGGTGGGCAGATCACCTGAGCTCAGGAGTTCGAGACCAGCCCGGCCAACATGGAGAAATCCCATCTCTACTAAAAATACAAAAATTAACCGGCATAGTGATGCACACCTGTAATCCCAGCTACTCAGGAGGCTGAGGCAGGAGAATCGCTTGAACCTAGAAGGCGGAGGTTGCAGTGAGCTGAGATCCGGCCACTGCACTCCAGCCTGGGCAACAGAGCGAGACTCTGTCTGAAAACATAAAATAAAAAAGAACTTGCTCCTGAGGTTCTTAACTACTAAGTGGCAGAGCTGAGAGTGGAACGCAAGTCTCAAAGGGCTCTGCTTCCTTCTCTCTGCTCTGCTGCCTCTCACCTCTCCCAGGCAGGCCTTGCTTCCTCCTCTGAGCCCCAATGGCTGTTTGTTCGTAGACCCCCAGCACACGTATCCTGGGCTGCCACGATCACAGATTCCTAATCGGTCAGTTCCTGTTCGCAGGTGTCTCATTCACCTCTGTGACCCAGCACCCAGTGCAGGGCCTGGGGTGGTCAGTGTTTGTTGAGTGAATATGTAACCGGCAGATGACATTTCTTCCATCTCCCTTGCAGGCACAGGGCCATGGGTGACCACGGTGGCCGCCGGGAACCAGCCCACCCTGATCGCACACTCCTATGGAGTAGCCCAGCCTCCCACCTTCAGCCCGGCTGTGAACGTCCAGGCCCCGGTCATTGGGGTGACCCCCTCACTGCCTCCCCACGTGGGGCCCCAACTCCCGCTGATGCCAGGCCACTACTCGCTCCCTCAGCCGCCCTCTCAGCCACTGAGCAGCGTGGTGGTGAACATGCCCGCCCAGGCCCTGTATGCCAGCCCTCAGCCCCTGGCCGTGTCCACGCTGCCCGGTGTGGGGCAGGTGGCCCGCCCAGGACCCACCGCTGTGGGCAACGGCCACATGGCAGGGCCCCTGCTGCCTCCACCGCCGCCAGCCCAGCCGTCCGCCACTCTCCCCAGTGGTGCCCCTGCCACCAATGGGCCCCCCACAACTGACTCGGCCCACGGGCTGCAGATGCTGCGGACCATTGGCGTGGGGAAGTATGAGTTCACCGACCCAGGGCACCCCAGAGGTAAGTCCTGCTGCCACGTGCCTGCCCACAGGCCTGCGTCTGCACCTCCCTGCGCGGTCACTGCAACACCACTGGGACAGGAGTGTGCTTCATGCCAGCTCCTTCACTGGCCTCCCCAACCCAGAGGCTGCAGTGGAGCCTCTGCCTGCCCAAGACAACTGGCCTGAGATGGGGGAAGGAGGGGAAAAGTATGGAGGGCGGGACAAGGAAGGTGGGGAAATGCGCCTGGGTAATAAGAGGGAGCCCGGGAAGAGGAAGGAAGGGAGAGCCTGCAAAGCCCAGAGCCCGTCCCCCTCCAGCCCAAGCCCTAGACATTCTCACCTCCAACCCCCAAGGTCAGGCCAAGGTGCAAAAGGGTGAGAGTCATCCACTCTTAGGGCACCACAGAACAGTCCCTTTTGGGGCCTTCTCCATGTTCCACCCACGAGGACATTCAGAGCATGAACTGTGTCCTTCCCAGGGAAAGCACCCTCGGTCATGCCATCAGATGAGAGCAGTGCCCAAGGCAATTTAGTTAGGCCCAGGAGACGTTCCCAGACCATCTTGAAGCACTTGAATATTTCATTTCAAGGATCCAGGGGTGACTTTGTGAGACCTTGGGAAAGAGCACCTACAGCCTCAGCCTTCAGTTAACCCTCTTCCCCCAGCCTCAGAGGAGTTTCACTCCAGGGAACTCGAAGGTAAAGCCTTCAGAACAGAGCCTCTGGAAGGATGCATGCTGGATGTAGTCCTAGCTGGAGTTCCTAGTCTCAGGATTAGGGTTCTTGATGTCTGTGTGAGGGATCAGTCCAGACTGGAAGGCAGAAGGGGATAGGAGGACCAGGGCACACATATGAGGCTTGCTGGGTTCCTCTGCTATAGGTTTGCCTAGCCCTTAGCGCCCCAGACAAGCCAAGTCCCTGCTCCTGCTGGATGCAGTGGGGAAGGCTGCTGGGCCACTGCCAGGTACAGGCAGCTCCCTGGCAGGAAGGGGCAGGAGAGTCCACGGCAAGCAGTCTGCCCCAGTGGGGTATCTACGTCTCCTTTGGAAGAGGAGACTAGACGGTCCTAGAAAGTATGCATCTCTGGGCACAGCTTCCCAGCCTTCCCACATAAAACCCCTTGAGATAGCATTTTGGGGGGCTCTGCCTCTCAGCAGAGCAAGGAACCCCATTGGCCACTCTCCTGTCTTCTCTCCCATGTCTCTTCCTTTGTCATTTTAAGCAATTTTCAGGCCTTGTCAAGCATAAAGCTTGACAATAAAGCTCATGTCTGGTCGCGGTCGGGTTTAATTCCCAATCTGACTGAGCCCTGACTGCCTTTGTTTTGGAAATCAGCACTAGTTTTAAATGACAAAATTATAGAAAATTACCTCTAAATTCTGGTAAACTCTTGCTTTAAGATCTTTTTTAAAAAATGACTAAATTGATTTTTTGTTTGAATTGTTTTGGTTAAGCTCTGTCTCCCTTTAAAAAAAAAAAAAAGAAAAAGAAAAAGAAAGAAATTCCCAGTTCAAGTTCATGAGTCACCAACTCTGACAACGGGGCAGTGGGAATCCTGCTTCCAAGGCTGTGCCAAAGCCCAAGGCACTAGGCGGCATATTCTCTCCCCACATCGCCCCTCGGGGGTCTTCTAGGGCTAATGCAAGATCTTGCTGGCTTGCCACGTTCCAGGCATGCATCTAGGAAAAGGAGCTGTTTCGTGCAAAAAGGTAACTAGCTGAGATAGGACTGGAGTCCCTAGTTTGGGGCTCAACACCAAGCTGGGATCCACCCCACCGAAGCTGCTGGGTGCAGGCAGCTAAACATTGTCAGCCCTGAGCCCATGAGATCAGAAAGACACAGGTGGCAGGGACAGGACCTTGTAGGACTTCTGTGCCCACGGGGTCCATGACCATTGCAGAGCTGTTCCTGTAACCTCTGTGCGGGGGCCTGAGGGTGTGAACCATCCTCTGTGGTCCTGAGCCAATGGACAGGAGGGGACAAGAAATAGGGGCCCTGCTAATATTCCCTCTACCAGGCCCCACTGGGCAGACTGAGGGCCAGGTGAGGGCCGGGGATGGGGTGGACCTAGAAAGTGTCTGCAGCCCTGCCTTCTGGTGAGCCAGCGAGACCCACCAGTCAGTGACAACAACTGACCTGTCCATCACCCTGATTTCCAGAGGTTGCCAGCACACTGGCTCTTTCCTTGAAATTCCATGTGACTCGCTTCTCTATTTACGGCCTCATCAGTTGATTTATCCCCTTGTATTTGTGGGGAAGAAAGAGTGATGCATGCGCCTACAAATGCCTCCAAACTCAAGCCTGGGTGGGTTTTTTTTTTTTTTTTTAATGTATAAGTAAATCTCTTTCCATTTCTAATCTTAAAAGCCTTTATTGCTGAAGCTATAATTTGTCTATCAGACCTAATGTCAAACAACTGCATATTTTTTAAAATAAGAAACCCGAATTTTGAAACTAAATCTTTGAAACTTGCCGTGTGAGAGTCATGCTCCTAACAGGACCCCGTGGGCTTGGATTTGGGTCACTTTTAATTTTGCCCCTTAGGATTTTACATCTCTGATGCCCAATTGATTTCACACTCCTAAATGACAGACAGCTGGCTCCAGGCGGGAACAGGAGGCTCTGCGTGATGGCGTCAACACAAGTCAGAACTCCACTTTGGAAAAGAAAAGAACTTTCCTTTTCTCCTGTTCTCTGTTTGAAACCTTGCCCAGCATTATAATAAGATCCACCATGCAACGCCTTGAGATCTAGCTCATTAAAGTCCCCAATTTTCCCGGCTATTGTTTGACGTGACAACCTGGCCTCTCCCAGGGTTGACTAATTATGGGGAGATTCCTTTCCATGAAGAACAGGTCTTGCCAGCCAGAGGGATGGGCCACTGGTATTTTTAGACTTCATTAGTGCCCTGATTTAAAATTTCACATTTTGTTTCTTGTAATTATCTTCCGATCCACTGAGCTAAAATTTCAGTTGGGGTCCTATTAGTCTGCTTTTCCAAAAAGGGCATTGGGACTTTAATTTAAAACTTAACCAGTTGAAAAATAAAGGTGGTGTGGAAATGCTTTTTGATTTGCAATGGGTCAAGCGATTGTCTCTCCTCTGTGACTAGAGAAGCCAGCTTGTGTGCCGTTCACTTTAATGAGTGTTATTTAAATGCATTGAGCACATATAGATTTTCTTAAGAAACATACAAGACAAATCTTTCTTTCTCTAAGAACAATTTGGGGGTGGGAGCAAGCTGTAGGATTTTTTTTTAGATGATATATTGAAAGCTAATTAAAAATAGATTTCATGTGTGCAAAGTGATAAGGGAGGAAAAAAGAATTCGTTCCATTTGAATTCTGTTATGAAGTACCTAAGACATTTGTCTCGTCGTTGGATTGGAACTGCTGAGCTAACACGTGGGGAGAGGTGTGGCCAAGCTCAGGCCTGGGTGAGACCTGGAGTCAGTGTTACTACGCCTGGGACCCCATGAACCCAGCTGTGCGTGCCTGATGACATAGCACAGGCTATGAATGTAGCTATTTCTACCCCTGCCTTCTTTGGCAAACAGTTTTTGGTGGCTCAGAGGATGCATGGGGACCGTTTAAAGTACCAGGCTCCAGGCCTAGTGGTGCGCTGCAGAAAGGCTATTGTGTCTTCACCTGCCTGGCTCGGAGTGAAAAGCCAGGCTGCACCTGCTCCCACCAGCTTCTACACCAGAAAGCAAAGCCCGTGTCAACCTGAGCAGGGAAAGGTATCTCTTCTTACTTTATATTTTGCAGGCTTAGGGTGAGGGGTCATGAGGCTCCATCTACAGGCTTGGCCTCCCTTCTGGGAAGCCGTACTGGAAGAGAGGGATGGCTCAGCCCCTTCCTTTGGTTCTCCAGCTCCTCCCTTCCCATTTTGGCACTGGACCTCCACCCCATGGCATGGTGTTCATCCTCGCTGCCACATTCGCCCCTGTCTTCACAGGTAACAGTGATGAGATCTTGTGAAAATACTTTGAGGCACAGGGAATAGCCATGTGACTGGGACAAGCCTCCTCACTTCTCTGATCCTTTCTTTGCTCGTCTTTAAAATGGGGGTGACAGTACCACCCTCATAGGGCCTCGGGGAGGATTGAGTGAGATCGTGGACATGACCATACGTAGCACTGTGCCTGCTTACCACCAAAAGCAGCTCTGACTGTTGCCTCTGGCCCAGGGTCTAGAGAGTTCAGCAGAGAAGGAGGCTAGGGAAGGGGCAGAAGGCCAGGCCCTCCCCAGCGCAGAGGAGATGGAAGAAGCCCATGCTTGTTCACAGGGCTGGCAATCCCTGGTCAAGCCATTTAACTTAGGGATGGGGACCCCTTCCCTAAAAGGGAGGTTGGATGCATCCCTTTTCTGGCAGGAGGACTCAGGATGGCTCTCCCCAGGCATGAGGCCTGGCACTGATCTCATCTCTCCTTGCCCCACACTCTGACATGTCCAGGGCACATTGTTCTTCCGCAGCCTCCATAAATATTCTGGAAGA
This sequence comes from Chlorocebus sabaeus, assembly GCF_047675955.1. NCBI lineage: Eukaryota > Metazoa > Chordata > Mammalia > Primates > Cercopithecidae > Chlorocebus > Chlorocebus sabaeus. The sequence goes on from NC_132917.1 coordinate 23,331,870, forward strand.
AGCTGGGAATGCATGATAAAGCTGTTCGCCTACACTCAGGCCAGAGGCACAGAATGTTATCCAGACGGAAATTGTCTTCCCACAGACCTATTCTTCCTGTGTCTGTGCCTCAGAAATGCCAACATGAATTCATCCAGGGTTCAAACTCAAGGCCTGCGTCGTCTGTGGCCAGCCCTTTGTCCACCTCTAGCACTAAGTCTGAAAACTCAGTTAATTCAGGTTTCTACATATCTCTCCTCTGCTCTTCTGTTCCCCCACCACCCCACCATCAGGCCACCGTCACCTCTGGCCTGCACGCTGGCCTCCCAGCCCACAGTACATTCCTTCCAGTCTGGCTCTACGGTGCAGCCAAGTGATTTTTCAAAATGCAGGTCTGGCCCTGCCACACGCTGTCCAATGACCCAGCTGCTCTGGGGATGATGACCAGTGCTGACTCGGTGTTTGCCCCGACTTCATCCTTTGCTGTTCTGCTCGCAGGCTGCCCGCAACACCCCAGGCCTTGGCTCTCCAGTCTAGCCGTGCGCTGTGCCTCGGTCGAGTGCCTGTGAGACTGTTCGACTGTGAGCCCCTGAGGTCAGGGGCAGCAAGGATGCTATCTCATCCCCACTCCCCACTCAGCATCCGAGCCGGTGCCTGCACTCAGAGATGCCCCAGAAGCATCTGATGAATGTGAGCACGAAGCACTGGGCTGAGAATTACCCACCAGGGTTCTGTGACTTCCCCCTTCCCTTCACATGAAAGCAGGTCAGTGCTCAGGGCCCCAGGCATACAGGGATGGAAAGTGCCCTTAGGAGAGCTTGTTCTGCAACCCGTCACCCACCTACACCTGACCCATGCCTCTGGAAACAGAAGTCCATCTATTTCAGACTTCCTTCTGTACCCAAGCACCTCCACTACATCCTGCCCCAGACCATACAAACTCTGGAACTCTGCCTCAGTTTCCTCATCTGTAAAAGGGGGAGAAGAATAGAACCCACTTCTTACAGTTGTAAGGATTGAGTTATTTTATGTACTCCTAGGCTTAGTATATTGCCTAGCATCAGGAATCACTATAAAACTGTTCACTGTGATTATTTTACTGGTACCAGGGCCATCTTTCAGTGTCCATGGCCTTTTAGGGGCCCAGGTTAATGAGTCCCAGGAGATATCATGATATTTGAAGCATCTAGCTCCCAGGGCATCCACCGTGAACAGAAGAAAATCCCCTTCTCCCATTGTAATGTTTGACAGTCCTTCACTGGCCATAACAACCAGCAGGAAGCAGCCTGTTGCTAGGAGCTTCTCCCTAATTCTAGGAGCTATCTGTCTTGGGAGAGCTCCTCCTACCTCCACCCAGGGGCTCTCAGTATCCCGTGGCATTCAGCTTGATAATCAGGGCTCCAGGGACACCGCCGGGGCCAGGTCCTCCATGGCCACATCAGTAGATGGGACCAAAAGAATTCTCTGGCTCCTCCAGACCAAACAGCCAAAGCTGCAGGCAGAGAGAGTTGATTAGGAGGGTGTGGCTGGCAGCATGGATGGTGGTTGAGAGCCCAGATTCTGCAGCAGACTGCTTGGGTAGAATTCAAACTCCACTTCCCACTAACCCCATGAACTTCTGCTAGAAAACGGGTGTTTCTAAGCCTCAGTTTCCACATCTGTAACTTGGAGGTAATAGTGCCATCCTCACAGACATGCTTTGAGGATTTAATAATGTATGTAAAGTCTTAGCCCAGTGCCTGGCACACAGTGGCTCAAATAATATTAGCCGTTGTTATGACCACTACTGTAAATCCTAAAGACTTCTGGAGAAGAAATCAGGTCTGGAGCACCTTAACCTCAGGACCACCACTGCTTTTAAAGCAAGGTTGTCCAAAATAATCTCCCAAGTCTGACTAAATGTCTCACAACATGGATCTGAAACCAAACCGCCATCCCACCCTTGCCCTGACTTTCCAGCCCCGACCCCTGACACACACACCCTCCTGCAGGCAGTGTGTGTCTCAGAGCCTGTGGAATTCAAAACTCCATCTGCACAAGGCCCTTCGTCCTCGCCTGAGCTGTACCTGCCCCAGCCCTGCTCAGGAAGCCTCCCCTCCTCGCGGGGCTCTGTCCTTATGGGGCTTGTTCATCAGTAATTGGAGGGTTGTCCACGGCTTAACGGTTTTGTTAACAGATCATTTGACTATGAGTGAACCAGGCAAGCGGAAAAATGCCACAAAGGCCGCTGGACCACCCAGGAACAGTGTCATCCTGGGAGCAGGAGGTGACCCCTGGCTGCCCCAGCCTGCTCAGCAGGGCACAGGCAGAGCGAGGCACCCAGGGCCCTCTCTCTACGGGGCTGCGGGAGCATATGGCCTTTCAGCCCCAAATCTCTACTGAGTATCTTCAAGGTCAGAAGCCCTGCTCTGGCCCCAGTTGTCTGACAGGGCCAGAGGTCACGCTGCCCATGGGGCTAAGAGGGCTCTTCCGACGGGAGCCAAGGGCGGGGACATTTCCTTCCTGGGGGCTTCAGGTGATGGTGCTGACCCGTGGCAGAAAGCCAGCTGCCCTGATCCTAGGCACTGTCTTCCCTCAGGAGCAGCAGGCCCCAGCAGACACCGGCAGGGTAACCCGTGAGGTTCCAGGTCTGTGACACGCAGAGGCCACTCAGGAGCTTGAGTCATGTCCCCTCCCTCCCTGCTGCACCACCAAGTTTTTACTGGGCCATCACGTTGTGGTCTTAGGCACCTCCTGTGCACAGAGCCCACGCGTGGCTTCTCTCCTGAGCCAGGCAAAAGAAACAGGCAGGGTGCCAGCTGCATGCCCCATGCAGTCTGCGATCCTGTGCACATGAGCCCTGTGGCCATGCCAGGCCCTGGGAGAGAGGTGCAAGTCTGCCCTGGGGGAGCTGGGGAGACCAGGGGGTGCCAGCAATAAGGGCTCAGAGGCTGGAGAAAAGAGGGGCCAGGTTAGACAGAGCCTGCAGGAAAGTTAAGGGGACAGTGAGTGGTTCTACAAATGCCCGATCTTAGGAAAGAATGCTTGAGGGAAGTGCCAGGGACATAGAATTATGATTTTCCAATAGATCCATCTATCACAGAGTCACACACACACGTGTGTGCACACAGTTTGCAGGGCCTGTCGTGATTTGAGACAGAGTCAGCTAGTGAGTTAAGCACAAAGGCCCAAGCCATCCCTTTCTCTGAATGCTTGGCATGCCAAGCCCAGGGAGCCTGCTCGGGTTACTTGGCTGACTTCTTAGCCTCATCAGTCAGTGTTTGCTGGGGTAACAACCCAAGATCTTGCACAAGAGTCCATCGTCTCCGAGGCCATCCTGGTCTTGCAAGGTGAACACCTCCTTGATCCTCAGGGGCTTTGAGCTGGGTAGAAAACACTGGGGGCCATTAACCCCCGACAGGGAAATCAGGTGCACATCCATGGGCAGGAAGTTCTCTGTGCACCCCGCTCTCTCCTGTCATGACAGGGGTTTAATGGCGAGTTTCCCATTGCCTAACCACTATTTAAATATCTGGCATCTGCTCTCTGTGCCAGGAAAAGCATGCCATGCTGGACTGAGCCCTAGAGTTTTCTAGAGGTTGGGAGGAGTTTTGCAAGAAGGTGAGCTGGGCCACGGCGTGGGATGTGTGCTGCTTGTCCCCGTGTGATGGGGAGGGAAGGACATCATGGCACCCCAAATAGGAAACAAAACTGGAGAAAACATGGCACAAAACTGGTTCAATGAGAAATGATCTGGTTGAAATTACATTCCATTCAGGAGAACACTCACTATTCTAGAAATATAAGGGGTAAAAATAATACAAGCAGAGTATTTTAGGAGCACAAAACATTGTGTAAATTGCTTGAAGAAAAAAATGGCTGAAAGGTCGCCATCCATTGAAATCGTTGTCATTGCCTGTTTTCTTCGTGTAACTCTCTTCTCTGAAAAAGAATATATGTTTATGTTTTTAAACCATTTGTATTATGTCTGTGTTCAAGGGAAGCCCAAGTGTTTTCAGTATACCACAAGGCAAATGTTCCTTCCTTTTACAGTGTCCTGGCAGCCTCTTGGATGACTAAGCATAGCACTGTGAACAGTCTGGTTCTGCCCACAGGCCTCTCACTACCTTGCCCTCCCCTCCTCCAAATGACCTCTCATTGTCATTGCTTAATGCCCTAGATCCAGGGCTACACACGATGCCAGTGTATATTCGTTTTCACCAACATCAGCAAAGTCAACATCATGGCTACATCTTAGTCTGCTAAGGTGTGTCTTCCCTGGTCATGCTCCAGCCTGTCAAGTGCCTTTTAAAGGGACACGAGGGGACAGGCTAGGTGGCCTAGGGAGAGGGACTATCACCTCCTTGGTCTTGAGCATCATACTGCAGATATTCTAACTTTTCATTTTGTGCTGCCATCACAAAATACCACAAATTGGGTAGCTTAAACAACAGAAATGTATTTTCTCACAGTTCTGCAGGCTGGAAGTCCAACATGAAGGCGCGGGCAGGGTTGGCTTCTGGTGAGGCCTCGATTCTTGGCTTGCAAATAGCCGCCTTCTCGCTGTATCCTCACATGGCCTTTCCTCTGTGCATGAGCACTCCTAGTGTCTCTTCCTGGTCTTAGAAGGACACCAGTCTGACTGGGTAGGGACCTACCCTATGACCTCATTTAACCTTAATTTCCTCTTTAAAGGCTCTTTCTCCAGATACAGTCACACTGGGGATTAGGGCTTCGACATAGGAATTTGGGGTGGGAGGGTACACGTTTCAGTCCGTAACAGTCTACGAGTCTGTCTAGCTGGTGGATGGAAAGGGTAGCCCCTCACAAGGCACAGTTCCCGTGTAGTTACAATGTCTGACTTCTACCTGTGGGTGTTTTCAGTGGTTCGCTTGAACTTTTTCATAAGTGCACTTTTGCCATTTTTATCCTGGTTTAGCTACAGGCTGCTCCCTCTGCTTTGTTAACTAAGCATTGAATATATTTCCCATGATTAGAATCATCCACACTTGGGGTTAATTGTTTTTCCATAGAACTTTCATGCTGGAAGGGAATCTACCGTCACCACTGGGAACTAAGCAGGAACCACCGATTGCTAGACAGTCTGTCCTGTTAAATGGTTAAGAGCTGTCTCTTCCTGTCACTCCATGGCCCTGCCCTCTGGAGCCATCCAGAGCAAAGCTGGTCCCTGTTCTACATGACAGCCCTTCAGCTTTGGGAGGATGGCAGAATTTCCTTCTCTCCAGACCAAAGATCCCCAGTGGCCTCGGCTGCCCATCCTGCGAAGGACCTGTTTACCATGTGCATGTCCTCCCTGGTCATGCTCCAGCCTGTCAAGTGCCTCTTAAAGGGATACCAGGCAACAGTTGAGGTGGCCCAGGGAGAGGGACTGTCACCTCCTTGGTCTTGAGCATCACACTGCAGATATTCTAACTTTTCTCTAATAATTGTGGCTTATTTGGTTAAAACACACATTAATACACACAGAGATATACAAATATACACTTAAACTTCCAAATGAAGTGAAAAGCGAAAAAATTCTCTCCGGAGTCCTGCTGTCCACTCTGCTGGTTTCTTCAGTGTCCCCACCTCCTCCTTTTTATCAGGATCGAGACACCCCCAGCCCCACCTTCATTCCAGCAGCTTTGTGCCCCTCACTTGGGAGCAAGCGAACTTTCCCTCTGAATTTTTGAATTATTTTGAATTATTTCCTTTTGAAGTCTAGGAGGTAGGTGTGTCTCAGCCCACCTACCCTACTCCCATGCCCCAGCTGTGCCCGCTGAAGCAACTCACCACCTTCCTCTCTGCTGATGGGAGTTTACTCTTGAGCAGCAACACATCTGCTTCAAACCCTTCTACCTCCCTCCTTCACCACCATAGTGCATGCCAGAGTAGGATGCTACCTACGGTCATCCAGGAAAACCTCACTTTACAGGTGGGGAAACGGAGGCTCAGAGGTATCACCTAGCTATCACATTTCCCCCAAAATCTGTCACTGGAAAGCTCCCTGTGAAACCACCCCTATGCCATGGTGCCCTGTGGAATTGCTTCATTTGCTGCTAGGAGTTGTCCATCTGAGACCCCTTCTCTCCTCCCACAGACCGAGAACTCAACAGGGACAAGCCCCGCATCTGCATGGGCCGCACTGGGCCAGCTCTTAAACCTCTCCAAGCTTGCCCATGTGGTGCACACTGCCAGCCGCTGGGATCAGAGCAGCACATCCCACCGGGAGCCCTCTGTACTCACTGGCAGCTCCACAAGGAATGAATGGGAGGAAGAGCAGGGACTAGATACGCACGAACCACAGGGGCTAAGTCACACATGACACCACACGGGCAAGGTCAGCCAGGGCCGCAGAGGATGATTTGATGAGGGAGGAGACATTGTCCCAAAAGGAGAGGAGAAGGTGACAAGGGCAAACTCTCACTCGAGAATACAGGAGCCCCCACCCCATCACTTCCCATGGTCAGCGGCTTCTCTGGAATTCCTGCTTGGCGAACTCTCCTGGGCAGATTCCCACCCTCCAGGTCTCTACAAATATCAGATGAGTGTTTTTTGTGACGACAGTGGTTTCCAAAAACGGCCCTTATATCCTGGTTAAATTGCCCAGCTTCGGCTGGGTGCAGTGGTTTGCAACCTGTAATCCCAGCACTTTGGGAGGCTGAGGCGGGTGGATTGGTTGAGGTCAGGAGTTCAAGACCAGCCTGGCCAACATGGCAAAACCCCATCTCTACTAAAAATACAAAAATTAGCCGGGTATGGTGATGGGTTCCTGTAATCCCAGCTACCTGGGAGACTGAGACACGAGAATCACTTGAACCCAGGAGGTAGAGGTTGCAGTGAGCCGAGGTTGCAGTGAGCAAAGATTGCACCACTGCACTCTGGCCTGAGTGACAGAGTGAGACTCTATCTCAAAAAATAAATTAAAAAAAAACTAAATCACCCAGCTGCTTCCTGGGAGCCATGTTTCTCCAGTGGAGGCCAGAGCACCTTCAGGAGCCAGGCCCTGGCCCAGTTAGCATCCCTTGAAAAAGCTTGCCTTGCTTTCTTTTCAAACCCCAAATAGAACCTGTTGCTGCAGACCTCACACGCCCCTCAGTTTAGGAATTGCCATGGTGATTCTGAAGGCTCCTGATCCATCTGTTCATGTGAACAGGCAGGTTTCAGAAATTCTGATTGATCCAAAAATAATTTCTATGTTTTCAGTCTTTCTTTTATATGGAGATATTCATTACCTTCAAGATTCCTAGTTGATGGCACTGATCCCAGAAAGCAGAGACGTGGACATGTGGCCTCCCCCTGGGTCTTTGTAGTAGTGATGCCGCCTGAGGATTTGAAGTGATGCCGCCTGAGGAACCCTGCTGTTGGTCTCAGGCTGGGGTCGGGAGTGCCATTCCAGGCAGAGCTGGGAGATGCAGCCTTATCTTCCGGAAGGGAACAGAGGTGGGGGTGGATGTTTTGTAGGTGCCTACCACTTTATATTAATTGTATATTCACCCTGTATTTATGTATTCCTTGCTTCTGCCCTGTGAGGCAGAGTCATGGATGCAAGACCAAGGCCTGGCTTAAGACCCTGCCCAGGTATAGCTGGTAACGTGGGTCAGTCTCAAGACTGCCTGCCTCCAGTGCCCATACCCTATCCACCTCACCACACCTTGAGGCTTACTGTTGTAGCCTGTGTGGTCACCAGGCATGTCTGGGCTAAGGATGGGCAAGTCCCACAAGTGGCTGTTTCATGTCTCCTACAGTCTCGTGGCTGATATTTCTCTGTATAAGCTGGCGATTCTCGGGTTCTTTCCTCATCTCCAAAACTGTTGTTGGGATGGTTGGGTGGATGGATGGGTGGGTAGGTAGATGGAATTCCCAAAGTAGCACAGGGAGCATTGGGCCATTTGAGGAAGCTGCAGACAGAGCACTGGCCACCGCCAAAGCCACTGGAGCTTGGGAGTCCGGCAGCCCTGGGGAGTCCTTGCTGTTGCTCCATCTCCCATGCCTTAAACAGAGCATCGCCAATGCAGTAAAGTTAATGGAGCCAGTCATCCTGTGAAGGAGCCAGTTCCGTGCAAAGATGATACATCTTTGAAGTTGATGAGGCCTATTAATTGAGCTTATGCCCTTTAAAATGAATTAAATTCTTGAAATCTACCAGACAGCAGTACATCCATTTAGTGTTCCTGTCACCGATGAATGAGGAGCCACCAGCACAGAGCTCTAGGAACTGGCTTCCCGCCGACATCTAGCACGGCCTACGGCTCCTTGGGAGCTCCACAGATGTCTTGCCTGGCCAGCCATTCTTGTTCTTAGCAAGGTCCCCAAATCGGCATAAATAGCTCCAGGAAGAAAGTGATACCAATGGTCTGTGGGCCTCTGGAAGAGCATCCACCCAGCCCTCAGCCTTTAGCCCCTACCTCAGGATCAGCTAGCAGAGCTGCACAAGAGTACAGCTAGACTGCCAGCACTTCAGAAATGGCCACTGCACAGGCGGAACTGGTGCGGGGCAGTCCCCGGGCTCCGGTAGGGTAAGCAGACATGGTTTCCAGGAAGTGTGTAGACCTGGAACTGCCTGAGTGGAGATGTGAGATCTGACTGCAGCCTGAACGGGAGTCGTCATGCGACAGCCCCTAGACCCCCAAAGATGCACCAAAGCTCTGCCCAGTCTCAGACTCCTCCCGGTTACCACCACTCGCAGTTGCTTAAGAGCACAAAGTGGCACTTGTTGTGCCCACAGAACATCTGCTGAAGACAAAACTTGTGTTTATAGCTCTTCACTTCAAAAGACTGGCCGTGTTATAAAAAGAAAGGGACCATCTGTCCCTCTTCTGGACCCCAGCGCCTCTTGGAAGAGATTTCTGTGCAAGAAGGCAGTGAGAAGTCAGCGTCGACTTCAGGGAACTATTTTGGGGCCGGAAAAGAATAGTGCCTACCCGCCAAGGGGACCATCACCGGCAGATGAAAGCCGGCTTTGAGGAGGCCACGCGATGGGAGATGCTGGCCCGGAGGAGGTGGGCTGTGCTCCAGTGATGCTGCCCAGATGTTCCAGCAGAGCAAAGGCCCTGGAGCAGAGGACCAACTGGTAGGACCGAAGGATGTGAGGGAAGGCGAAGGGGAAGGGCTGTGAGGCACTGCAGCTCCCCGGAGCAGGCATGAGAAATGTCAGCAGCAGCTTGCTGCCACGCAGAGTCAGATACCATGTTCGCATCATCCATGTGCATTCCTCTACCCAACTTCTGGGGCCATTCTTATCTGCAAAGCCCCTTAGGACAGTTCTGCCTCTTTGGAACACCTTAGGCTGAGGGATCGCCTTCCCATGGCTGACAGCTGAGAAGTTCTTCCAGACTGCACAGGTGTCCAATCTGTCTGCGATGCCCGCTTAAGACTCGTCTGCCTTAAGCTTCTGGGCACCAATATAGAAAAGTCGTGTGAGTCCAGGAGAAGCTGGGCGGAGGTGAGGTGGAGCCAGGATTAGCACGGGGTGGGGCTTGCAGAGGGGAGGAATTTCCCAGGCTTTCTGGCCGGCATCTCCCAGGCTGAGCATCTTCCACACTGAAACTCCCTAAGAAGGGCTTGGCCCTCCCCACCTGCATGGTGTTTCATCAGTTTGGAACAGTCCTGTTTCCTTCCCCTCCGCTCGTCCCCAACAAGAAAAAAAATTAAAAACTGGTTTCTACCATCCTCCATGAACATTCCAGAAATCTTTGGTCTGTGAACCTCTAGTCTTAGGGCTTACTTTGTTTCAGATCAAAACCTGTTTCTGTCCTAGGGTGGAAATGGGGGTTTTGGGAGTAGAGGCCATAAGTGAGGTCCTCTGAGGATACCCCTTACTCCCTTTTCCTGCTTGTCTCTGACAAGGCACCCCTGCCAGCTCTTCCTGGGCTGAACAAATTTGAGAGCTTCCTGAGGAAGGTTTACAAGTTTTCAGCATCATCCTTAAATGTACTGAATTCCCCCAACCCGGGCACATGCATTTAGATTCTCAGGACGAAGGCAGTTTGCGGTGTAGCATATTCAGGGCTCTCTGTATCCTAAAAGGGCACAGTCCTTTTATTCTTGCCTCTTTTCACTTCTTTACTGTTCTTATTGATTTCTCCTGGCACATAAGAAAACACAGTAGGCAAAGCCCACTACTTCTATCGAAATAAAATATTCTGCAGTCAAACCACACACCATAAAGAAATAATTGCAGTCTGTATATATTGCTAATGGACATCTCTCAGCAATTCCCTGTCTCATAAGCTTTAAACACAGACATTAGTATAAATATGCAGAAATCCCCATTCGGGCAAATTACTCTGCATTTCTGAACGGAAGGAAGATTAACCATGTGCTGATAGCTTTGAAGAAGCCCAGTAGAGCAGGAAGAACTCACTGGCGCTCTATGGGAGGGAGGTTGGGACTCCCTGAGAGAGTCCTGGCTGGCATCTCCTCACCCCCTGGGCCCGGTGCTCCCCCGGAGCACTGAGAGCTATGCCTCGGGAGTAGGGGACCGGCCTCGCCTGAGAAGGCTGGTTGGTCACCGGGGTGTCCTTGCTGAGCCTTCTAGGCTTCTGAGGCTCTGACAGGAGCAGGAGCAAGAAGGCTAAAGGTGGATGCTTTGGCCCAGTCTCTCAGCTGCCTAACAGAAGCCCTTAGGGGTGGTGGCCTCTGAGACCAATGGGCCTTGAGGAGCCATGGGGCGGTTTGTGGAGCCAGCTGGCTGTGCATCTCGGCCCCTCAAGCTCCATGGCACCCAGAACAGCCTGTGAGCTCCCTTTCTGTGTCCCTTGTCCACACTTGGCCCTCCTCCCTCCTCCCCTTCCTGCCCACTCATCTGCCTCTTCCCATCCTTCCTCTACCCTCCTCCCCATCATCCTCCCCAACCCTACTCACTCCCTTCAAGGGTTCCACCCTCCCCCACCAAGGCCAGCTCCAGGACGGGGGTCTGCATCTTCCAGAGCTCCCCGCCTGTGCCACCAGAGCCAAAGCCCTGCCTGAGCGTCAGAGGCTTGTGAGGAAAACCCCCTGAGCCCTGGACACCAGGGTGGGGAAGATGCCCCCGTCAGCACAGGCTGCTGAGTCTGGGGGTAACAGAGTGACAAGGTCTGGCCTCGCCAATTGCTGATTAGAGGGGGCAACAGATTAGAGGGCAAGCAGCCTCACTCTGGCTCCCCACAAGGCTCACAGAAGCGCCTCCCAGGTGCTCAGCACAGGCCCCACGTCCCCTTGACACTGGCCATGGCTCCTCTGCGCAGAGGCACAAGGTTCCGTTCTCCTGGGCTGAAGCAGCCTGGAGGGGCAGGGGAGGTGGCCATCTATGAGGGGCCGTCCCATTGTCCATCATGGCAGGTGAATGATGAGCCATTCAGGGGCCGCCACTGCTGAGAGGCCTTCCGGTGGTTGAGTTTGTGTCCGCCTGCCTCTCCCACAGCGGAACTGAGTGCAGAGGCGGAGGAACTCACACTGACATGCTGACACAGAGGAAAGGGGACTTCAGCCTCTGGGAACTGAAGCCACAGCCTCACGGCCTGGCCTCGCTCAAATTGCTGGGCCGGTTGGAGGGCCTGGGAGCCAGGTCTCCTCAGGAGAGACCTATGAGGCCCAGGGTGTCTGTGACATCCCGGTTTTCTGGTCAGAATTCAGAGTCCCCAGCCTCAGCGTGGAAGAGTAAGCCTCTCCTCAGCTCACCCCAGCGCAGCGCAGCCTTCACTCATCCTCCCCACCAGCCAGCATCTTGATGGTCTATTTTCATGTCTGTCTCCCCCACTCAACTGAGTGACTTTAGAACACCCCCGCCGCTGACCGATTTAGCAACTGTGTATGAAATGTAAAAAGGTACCCTTTTCTAGGACCCTTGCCTGCCACCTACCAGAAAATTGTCATGATAACAAAGGAAACCTAGGATGTGGGTGAGCTGAATGGCACCCCCTGGAGTTGTGCAGTGTGTAACTTGAGCAACCCGTCGGCAGTGGCGCTGGGGGACTTACTGAGCTTATTACCTTCCAGACACTCTTCTAGCATGTTCCATGTGTTGACCCATTTAATTCTTACAACTCTGAAGTGGGTACGTTCATGACCTCCGTTTACAGGGGAGGAAACTTCGGTTCAGAAATGTCAAATAACTTTCCCATGCTTACCCAGTGGGTCAGCGGGTGGACACCAGGCAGTTGAGTGACAGCAGGGTCCTCACCCCAGAGCCTTGTCCTCAACCCCATATTCACTGTTCCATTCTCAGCGCTGAGTCCCAGGTCTGGCCATTTGGGTACTTGGCAGGTGCATGTCCGGTGTGAGGACAGAGGGGCCTGGCTTCGGCTCAGTTCAGCTCCTACTTCCCTTCCCCATTTGGAAAATGAGCAGCTGGTCCCAGATCAGAGGAGGTGCCCTCACTCGTGCCCAACTGTGCCTGGCGCTAAAGAGCCCTGAGCCTCCCATGAGATCATCCAGCCCACCAGGCTTCCTCCGCAGGGCCTCCTGCAGCCAGGCCCTCCTCCAGGCCTGGCCAACCTCTGTGGTCTCAGTTCTCCCTCCCACCCCTCAGGGTTCGCTGAGTGGCGTGCTGCCTCCTCATTTCCTCCAGCCTCCGTGGTCGGAGCAATCCTCCTAACGCGCCACTGGCCAGGCCCTCCCTGATTGGAGCCCTTCAGGGGTCCTCCTTTCTCACTAAGCCCCTCACCTGTTGCTCAGGCCACCTGTGCGCCGCAGCACTGCACCTGCTCACAGGGCCCCTCACACCACTCCTATCTAGACCTGTGTTTAGCCTGTTCCTCCTCCAGAAAGCTTCCCCGGACCCTCACACCATGTGGAAGGCCCCAGGCCCAAGTGCCAGCCTAGGGCAGACAGGTCTCTTCTCTGTGACTCACTCTTCTCTCCCAGGTGGAGGCTCCTGGGGACATGGCCTGGGCCAGAGACCAGGCAGGCATGTACCACCCCCTGCCTCACCAACTGAGAGACAGTATGCTGACATCACATCTGGCTTTACCCAAGGTGGCTCAGGTCACCTCAGCTCCCTGCCGCCTCCCCCTCAGCCCGTCTCTTCTGATTTACACAGGTGCTCCCACCCGAGCCAAGGCAGCTTGTCCTCCCTGGGAAAGTCAGGTGTGGGCTCATCAGGGTTCCCAGCCACCATCCCCGGAACCCCTGCAGCTACCAAACAGAAACCAGAGCTTCCACATGAGGAGCTGCCAAAAACAAGTGTTTAAGCCCCACCAGAGAGGCCTGGGGAGGCAGGAGAATTCCAGGAAAGCGAACACTCCATCCCAACAAGAGCTGGTTCTCATAGCCCAAAAGGGACAAGGGGCACAGGTTACTATCCCCACAACCCCCAGCTCATCAGGCTCCAACCTTCTGGGAGTCCAACCCCTCCTCTGTGGCAGGTGGCAGTTGGGGCCCACGTGGAAGCTGGGGGTTCCACAGCCTCTTCCCAGGTCAGTAAGAAGGAGAGAAGCTGGCTGGGCACGGTGGCTCATGCCTGTAATCCCAGCACTTTGGGAGGCCGAGGTGGGTGGATCACCTGAGATCAGGAGTTCAAGATTAGCCTGGCCACCATGGTGAAACCCATCTCTACTAAAAATACACACACACAAAAAAAAATAGCCAGGCGTGGTGGCAGGTGCTTATAATCCCAGTTACGTGGGAAGCTGAGGCAGGAGAATCGCTTGAACTCAGGAGGTGGAGGTTGCAGTAAGCTGAGATCGAGCCATTGCACTCCAGCCTGGGCAACAAGAGCAAAACTCTGTCTCAGGAAAAAAAAAAAAAAGAGAGAGAGAAGCCAGGCATGATGTCTCACACCTGTCATACCAGCACTTTGGGAGGCTGAGTTGGGAGGATCACTTGAAGCCAGGAGTTTAAGACCAGCCTGGGCAACATAGCAAGACCCCATCTCTACAAAAAAACTTAAACATTTAGCTGGGTATGGTGGCATGCACCTGTAGTCCCAACTATTTCGGAAGCTGAAGTGGAAGTACTGCCTGAGCCGAGGAGTTTGACGTTACAGTGAGCTATGATCCAGTCTGGGTGACAGAACAAGACCCTATCTCAAAAAAAAAAAAAAAAAAAAAAAAAAAAACCATGAAAAATATTTTAACAGGAGAGAAGCCCAATCTCAGAAGGTCCCACACTCCTGATAAGGGGCCCGCTGTATCCCCACCCGCAGACAGACTGCACCTGCACACCTGGCATGGCCTCGCCCTGCGTGCGTTCATCACAGGGCCAGGCTCCGGCCCTGCTGAGCTGCACCTGGGGCTGGGCCTGAATCCCTCCTGGCATGGGCAGTGGCAGAAGGACAATGAGTGTGTAATCTTGCTCCTGGGACTAGGTCAGTTGTCTGGAAGGACATGGCCTTACTTGTGGTGGAGTAGAGGTGCCCCCACAGTGCCCCCGGGCACTTGTCCTGGGAAGGATCTCCAAACCCATGAGCAACCCCCAGGCCCACTAGGAAGAGGGGAAGAGAGATGATGAGTCACTGACGCTTGAGACCCTGAAAAGCTATTTACTGGGAGCTCCGGAACCAACTGCCCCCAAATGCATGCTCGAGGGCCTCTCTCTGCCTGGCTGCCCTGCGCTCCTGAGCCAGCCGAACTGTGCCTGCCCTTGTATAGGACGAGACCTTGGGCAGGTCGCCAGGTATCCTCTAGAATCCATGCTCCAAGGGGACAGCCAGTTGCTGTATCCAGTGCTTGGCACATGACAGATGCTCAGTAAACACTTGCTGAGTGTATGAGTGAATGAATGGCTCCAGTTGAAAGGATCAGTGCTGCCCACAGTACTGAAGCGCAAGCTCCAGGTGCTCTGTAGGCACCAGAGCAGGGAGGGTAGAACCCAGGAGGAGGGGACAGCTTCAGCAAGGGAGCAGAGGGAGCTCTCTGGGCCCTTAGGGGGTCTTTCAGCAAAAGTCATCCTGAAAAATTTTGACTTTCAGTCATCAGCTTCAATGGTCTTAACACAAAGTTAATTCAGTTTTTCTGCCCTCTCACATTGTCTCGTCCAGATATTTTTGTAGGATTTAACCTCACTGTCTTACTATCACCCACTGACCATAGGAAATTCCCTTTTTGATGGATCTTCGCTCTGTGCAGGGCCACATCGTGCTCTGAGCAGTGATCAGTGTTCCTCTTTCTCCTGGAGGCATTTGTTGTTTGTTGATCGATCGATCGATAGATGGTGGGGGCTTTGGCCAAGATAAGCCCTTGGCCATGTGAGGCCTTGACAGTTTCTAGGACTGCAGCTTCTCATCTCTGGCGGTTGAGTTCACCAGCCCCTCCTGGGGTTCCAGCGCCTCCTGGTAGGTGCTTCTGGCCTTCCCTCCCTCCCAAAGGCAAGAGGCCCCCTTACCACCTAAGGACAGAGCCCTGCCCCGTCCCCACTTCGAGATCCCCCTGGGTTTTGCCTTGGCTCCTCCACTCAGCTTCTGTCCCTTCCAGGGGTCCCACCCAGCTCGCCTCCCGAGCCACCTCTCCCCAGCCTGGACCCACCCAGCTAGCCTCCCGAGCCACCTCTCCTCAGCCTGGACCACCTACAGACTGTCAATGGTGCTCCTTGGACTTGGGCTTCACCTTCCCAAGGGACCCCTAAATCTTCCTGGGGCCCGAACTTGCCTTCCCGGGGCAGGGTGAGCAGGACGCAGGGAAACACAGTGGTGGGTTGAAAGCCATACATGCAGGGCTTTGAATTAAGCAGAACCTGATTCAAATCTCCGCTCTGCCACTCACTTGCTGTGTGGCCTGGGACCAGTGGCTCTCTGCGCCTCATTTTCCTGGCCTGTACCATGGGGGCAATCTGTCATAGAGCTGCCCTGAGGATTCCAAGAGTGGATCTCATCAGCGGTCTGGTTTCCGAGAGGGTGGCAGGTGGGAGGAAGCGTTTCAAAGTGCTGGGCTTCGCCTGCCCCGCCCTGCTCCTGGCCACTACCACTCCCCAAACTCCTCAGCTGAGGACGAATGCTATGGAGTGAGATAGATGGTTGCAGGCACGAGGCGGGGGTCATCAAAGCGCCCCTCTGGACCATTAGCAAGCAACCAGAAGTGTGCTTGTTATCTTGAGCTTATTGGGGTTTCCAGGTAGGGATCCCCTCCTCGCCTGCCTTACGCCGCAGTCCTAGACCCCTCGGGTCCCCGCGGGCTGGGGCGGGGTTGCCTGTGCCCGGCAGGAGAAGGAGGTGGTGACGCGTCCACTAGGGCCGCCCCGCCCCGCCCCGCCCCGCCCCGCGGCCCTGCCGTCACGTGCGCCGGGGAGGGGACCACCGGGAGGTTCCCGGGCGGGCGCGCGGAGGTGGCGCGTCTGTGAGCGCCTATTTGCATATGCGCACCCTGGATATTTATAACTTCTCTTCAGCCAGTTCCAAGTTATTGATGTCTTAAAGTGACTTTAATCTGAGCCTCCTTTTCTCCAAATGGGCTTTTGATTTCCGGAGTGATATTATACATGGCTGTAAGCTATTGACTGAGCGATTGCCGTTGTGTTCTCAATGTGCTGATGCTGAAAATCTGCGATATAAATAAACTTCCTCTGGTAGAATCATTATAAAGCACAAGCAGCAGAAATTTATGGAAAGAACAGATTAAATGCTTAGACTTAAATTCTTCAGTGTGCTGGTTGCCCTAAACTGCTGTGTCTGGAGTTTGGGCTGCTGATTCAGGTGGAAAAAATCAAACGGACACATCGCTTGTCGGTGCATTTTTACTATGATGTATTGTGTTGCCAAAAGAGAAAGCTCAAAAGCTGCCATTGATAATCCTGGTTAAAACTTGGAACATAAATTATTAAGACGTGTAGTTTCTTTTCCGAGTGGTTGGGGACTGAGGCACATAGCACACTAAAGAAATATAACATCAATATGCGCTTATGCATTGTAATGCGGGACATTTTTATGCCCATAATAAAACATTGCGCCTACAACTATGTTTATGAAAGCAACAGATAGAAAGATCCATAATGCCACTTAATAGAGTTAATCACCTCCCATCGGAACGTTTTAAAAAGCTTTTTATTGCATGTTGAAAAGCTCTGACCATAATTAATACAATGCATACTGTCAGGTGCCAATCAGAGGGCTCAAGGCAGCAAAAGGAACTTTCCAGCACACTGGGGCAGGGAGGGTTTTCGGGACTCTGTCCAGGTGTCTCAGCGCCAGGATTTTAGGTCGACTTCAGCCTCTGGTTGAACTGTGTCAAACATTGGGCTCTGGCTGGGGCTTTGGGTTCTAAATTTTAAGCTCTGAGCGGTAGATGTAAATTCTGAGTTTGCTTCTGTCTCTGGCTTCTGGGCTTTGGACTAGATCCTGGGTGGGCCCCCCCTCGGTCCCTGGGTCCTGAGCAAGATCACCACACAGAACATGTTTACCCAGGGCCAGGAGGCAGGGATAGATGTTTCCTAACAGTCTTGGGTTTGTTTGCCATCGATTTGATGAGTCCGGCTGACCATAAAAAAGGATCCAGTGGGCCCTCGCTGCACCTCTCCCCTTCCAGCCAGTTTTCCACAAAGGAGAGGGCAGCACCCGCTGTGCCCAGGGCTGGCATGTGGATGAGGGCCAGTCCCTCAAGACAGTAGCCTGCCATGGGACAGACCCCAGAGTCACTGGCAGGGCCAACCTCACCAACCAGCCAGGAGGCTCCAGGGCCAATCACTGCCCTTCCCCTCCAAAGGAGATGCTTTATCTCCTTTTTCCCTTTTCCCACAACCATGGAGTGACAGGAGCCACAGGGAATCTCCCAAACAGCCCAGAAAAGCTGAGGAGGTAAAGGGCCAGCCTGAGGTAATTAAATAATAAAATGGTCTTTTAAAAGTGCACGGAGAGGGCCGGGTGCGGTGGCTCACATCTGTAATCCCAGCACTTTGGGAGGCCGAGGCAGGCAGGTCACGAGGTCAGGAGACCGAGACCATCCTGGCTAACACGGTGAAACCCCGTCTCTACTAAAACAACAAAAAAATTAGCCAGGCGTGGTGGCGGGCACCTGTAGTCCCAGCTACTCAGGAGACTGAGGTAGGAGAATGGCATGAACCTGGGAGGTGGAGCTTGCAGTGAGCCAAGATTGCGCCACTGGACTCCAGCCTGGGCCACAGAGCGAGACTCTGTCTCAAAAAAAAAAAAAAAAAAAGAGTACACGGAGATAGTGCTCCCGATGGCCTGGGTCTCGCTCCCATGCCTGGGTGGTGACTCGGGTGGCTGGTGGCTGAGCTAGGGCCTCTGGTACTCAGACAGGGCATGTTCTGAGTGTGAGAGCTCTTTTTCTTCCTGAAAAGTTGGACCAACAAGAACTGGGAGTGAGGACAGTGAGGCCAGGCTTGTCTCCCAACACCACATGGCAGATTTCTCTCCACTGGACTGGAATCCACCGTGTGTTACAACTCGAAGGGCTGGGTTGCCACCAGGGGCCCAGGGTTTGGAGGGATGTGTTGTCACCAGGGCCCAGAGATTTCTATGCTTGAAAAGTTGCTGTCACAGGCCTTTGGTGAGACAGAGTCATACCTGAACTGACTTCTGGTGCCCAGTAGGACACTAGTCACTGAATTTCCATCATGGCCTGAAGGGTTTGACACCCCTCTGTCGTCTCCCTACCACCAGTACCCCTGCCAAAAGTGAGACCCATGCTGAAATGAACTTACCTTTTCAACTAGGGAACTATCTTGGTCCATTTTGCATTGCTATAAAGGAAGACCTAAGGCTGGGTAATTTATGAAGAAAAGAGGTTGATTTGGCTCATGGCTCTGCAGGCTGTACGGGAAGCATGACACCAGCATCTGCTTCTTTAGAGGCCTCAGGGAGAGGCCTCTAAAGGGGCTGCAAATGAGTGCTGGATATGCAAGGAGCATCCATTGAGGAAATAGGCATGGGGCACTTACCTCTGATCATGACTGGGTGAGTTTCCTTCTGAAGTCCAGTGCCGCCTCCTTTATGAAAGTGAGCCATAGGGTGTGGTCAGGCTCCCCTCATGGTGGAGAGCACAGGGGAGCAGGCATCACAAGGTGAGGGTAGACGGAAGAGAAAGGGAAGGGGCACCATGCTTCTTTAAACAACCAGGCCTAGCATGAACTAATAGAGGGAGAGGCCTCTCAAGACAGTGAGAGGTGCACCAAGCTATTCACCAGGGGTCTGCACCCATAACCCAGACCCCTCCCACCAGGCCCCACCTCCAACACATTTCCACGTGAGATTTGGAGGGGACAAATATCCAAACCATATCAATAACCTTTTCCACATCGAGCTGTATACTGGGTCCATGGGGGACACTGTCCATTCTTGCCCTCTTGGAGGTGAGTACCATGGTGGGACAGGCCCACACCTCACCCCAAGTTGTGCATGAAGTCACAAGGACAACTGGAGAAAATATTGAGGCATAGGTGTTGCAGAGGAAAAACTCATTCTACGCATCAGTCAACAAAACTGTACTGAGCACCTACCCTGCATAACAAGCCAACCTCCCTGCCCTCAGGGGGCTCACATTCGAGCTTCCCAGAGCCTCCCAAATGATGACGGCATCCACATCCCAGATGCAGCAACTAGAGAAATAACAAGTTGCATGTGCTTTTTCCAAGGCTGTCTAAGACAGGCTGAGCTACGATCCCCGAAACCAGGGCAAGGGTCTCGGGTGGATCTTCAGAGCCGCATCCCAACCCCCTTGCCAAGCTCCCTCTGCCCCAGGCAGCAACTAGGGAAGTGTGCCCAGCCTCAGCTCGGGAAGGACAGTGTGCGGTGACCCTGTGGGAAGAGAGCAGTTCCTCTCAGTCTTTCTCGGGGACCAAGGCCAAAAGCCAGAAGGTTGCAGAAGTTGCTTATCCTGGAGGCAACAAAGCGAGGGTGCCTTGAAGTTATGGAGATCATGACTGTTCCACAAAGCCTGGCAGAAGGGGTTGCAAATGAGTGCTGGATATGCAAGGAGCGTCCATTGAGGAAATAGGCATGGGGAACTCTCCTCTGATCGTGACTGGGTGAGTTTCCTTCTGAAGTCCAGTGCCTCCTGCTTTATGAAAGTGAGCCGTAGGGTGTGGTCAGGCAGACAGCGCATGTGGAGCACCCAAGACCAAGTGCTCAACCACAAGCTGGCCCACCCAGACTGGCACAGAGGTAAAGGCAGCCCAACCCTCAGTGGTCACAGCTGTCCTCCCAGCAGCGATCAGGCACCTGGCAGTTGCCAGGGCCCCTCTCTCTCTGCCCAGCCCTGGTGGCCTTAGAGTGCCTGCTGGACAGTTGCTCCCAATTCCTCCCTGGCCAATGGCCTTGAAAGAGTCCTGAGTCCTGAGTGAGTAGGGGAGGTGGTTGTGGTGGGCAGAGCCAGGCTCAGTGAGGTTCCCTGGGGGACTTCTGGGATGAGTTTGCTAATAGAGACGTCTGTTCTGGGAGGTCGTGATACCACCTGTCATTAACCCAGGCACTCTGCCCAGGGTTCTCACCAAGAATTCGTAGGTGGCTGCTTGCAGGCGGGTGAGTGATTTGCAAGGACCACAAGAATATTTGCATAAACATATGTATGGAAGTGTGTATTTATTTGCATTCATTTGCATAAATTGCTGGCTCTTTGAGCTGTTGTTCCTTAATTTTATATTTTTTTAGTGAATTTCTTTGAGCTCTGAGCACAGATCTGGACACTTCGGGAGTGAGAACAAAAAGGCAAAAACATACTCGTGAATCAGAAACTTGGGGGGTGAAGCCTGAGCCTCTGTATATTTTTAAAGCCTCCAGGTGAGCCCAGTACACAGGCCAGGAACCAACGCGAGACAGGACAGGCCTATGTCAGATCAGATCAGCCTTCCTCCACTGGGCAGGTCACCTCACCTCTCCCAAAACTCAAAAGCAATGAGGAGTGTGAAGTGCCAGTGCCATGCCAGCCCGCGGCGATCACCCAGCAAGCACTCACTGGGCCCTGCTCAGCATCACCACCACTGCACGGTGCCATCCTGTGTAGACCCGGCTGCTCCTCCTGGCCCTGCCACCCAGTGGCCCTGGACTCCACCCCTAGGACCCTGAGCTCTTGGGTAGTGAGTGCTCCACACTGAGGCCTGGGGTCTGTTCTGTCTGAGGTACACGGTCATTTCTCCTTCGAGGTGACTTCCAGGCTGACAATTCCATCACTGCCCAGATGCCTGGGAAATGCATACTTGTGATCGGGAGACCACCCAGCCCTGCTGGCCTTCCTCTGTTCCTCTTTCCAGGCCAGGAGAGGGCCAGGCACTGAACGACCCCGAAGCTTGCAGGCTTTTGCTTTCCCTTGTAGGCGCTGCCCAGGGGAGAAGAACACTGGATTTCTGGAAATGTCTAAAGCACTTCAGTGCAATTGTTGCCAGGGTCCTGCCCCTCTCTGCGTAATTTTTTTCTCCTCCTCCCTGTTTGACATCTTCCCTCCATCGTCCCCCACCCAGCTGGCCCAGCTGTAGCATCCCTGGTCACTCTGTGCTTCTCTACCTTGAGTCTCTGCTTGTGGACGGCCCTTCCTCCATGGCTGATGGCTCAAACCCTGTCCATTCAAGACCCAGCTCAGTGCCTTCTATCCCACAGCACCTTCTCCAAGCCAGCACCTGTTTCCCTCAATCACTCATTCAAACCTTACCTGAAACCTGCTTGAGGCCAGAAGCTATGCTAGGCACTGGGGTGCAGAGCTTTGCTTTTGAGAGCTTTCCTGAGGAGTGAGAGCTTTTCGGAGTGGTGAGCAAGTCCATGACTTCCCCTGCCCCAGCGCCTACCTGTGCACCCCTGTCGAACAGGTGCACCGCATTGGAGGATGCTGCTCAGAGCAATGCTGCAGACCTTGCTAACGGGAGACAGAGCAGTCATACCTTGGCCTGCAGAAGTCCAGGGAGGAGGGAAGTGGTTTCAGAAGCTCCAGGGGCAGAGGGGAACAGATAGGAGCTGAAGGGGCAGCTTCTGGTGGCAGCCGAGGTGGCCAAGCCCACTCCTCTCCTGGATCCACCTTTGCTGGGACAGGCGGGGTTCTTCCTGGAACCTCAAGGAGTCCCAGAGCTTGATTCGCAGACCCTCCCGATCCCCCAGGCCAGCCAGGCTGGGGAAAAGGCTGTCCCCAGCCTGCCCCAGGCCTGGCTGCAGCCCCCACTTACCCAG
Source organism: Chlorocebus sabaeus (assembly GCF_047675955.1). Taxonomy (NCBI): domain Eukaryota; kingdom Metazoa; phylum Chordata; class Mammalia; order Primates; family Cercopithecidae; genus Chlorocebus; species Chlorocebus sabaeus. The sequence continues at coordinate 23,353,849 of NC_132917.1, forward strand.
ACCCTCAGATGTGTGTGGTCCCCACTGCTGCTCCAGCAAGGCCCCTCAGGGCCACCCTTAGTCCCTTCCCCTCACCTCCACCCTCCAGAAGCAGCACTCACCCTGAGAGGGAGCCAGCCTGGGCCTCCGCAGCAGAGCGTGGGAGCCCAGAGAGCCTGGAAGTGGCACAGCAGGGGCAGCGTGATTCACCACCAAGGCTGAGCTGAGCAGGAAGGTCGTGGCCCTTGGTGGGCAGTGGCCACTCCCATGTCAGGCCGAGCAGCACCTTCCTCATCCCTGGGCTGGGGACTGTGGAGTCTAGGAGGACCTGGTCCTGTGTGACTACAGGGGACTGCAGACTCAGCTGGTGACGACCCCCACGCGGCCAGCCTGCAGCATCTCAGTGCCCCCAGGCCAGGAAGGCCCCTCTCTTCCCATTTGGTCAGGGTCATTCACTCAGCCAGCAGACGCCTCTCTGCCCCTGCTGGGTGCTCAGTGCTGGAAGTCCCTGTCCATGAGCCACCCCCGGTCCAGAGAGAAGCAAACAGACTCAGCAGAGTGCTGAGCCAAGTGTGGTGGGACCACAGAGTGGCAGCTGATCTTACTGAATCGGTAGATGTTTTCTGAACGAGGACGAAGGAATTCCCAGGCGGAGGGAATAGCCTAGGTGCCACCCTCCTCTTCCAGGCTCCCACGCAGCCTCCGTTTCCCTTCTGCACAGTCCTGCCCCACTGAATGGATAACTGTACATGCAGAGAAGGCTCTGAGAGGGCAGAAAGCCAGGTTGTCGCATCACTTCTGCCCCCTGCACAGGGCCTGGCGCACAGTGGGGGCCCTGCCCCATAAGCCGCGCCCGTGGCCAGTGCTGGACACAGCCTGCTGGGGAGACTGGTCCTTCTCAGCGTTTGTGTTCACCTAGGGGATGGTCCCCCCCCCCACCGTGTGGCTGCCCTGCCACCCCCGGTCAGCCTCTGAGCACAGTGGCTGGTGCCCGGCTCATTTAGAGCTGAGGCCCCCAGAACCCGGGGCTGCAACTGAGTACACAGGCCTGGCCACGCCAGTGCAGGACAGCAACTCTTGGGTAACTGTGTCCAGTGGATTTGTAAAAACAGGGCCGTGGTATTATCACAGAATCTGGTAGGTTCTGCTTCCCAAGAAAAACAGACTGTCAAGTTAAATACATATGGGGAGGGACCCAGGCAGAGATGGGTGTCAGTAAAACCGGAAGCTCAGCCGAAATGATAGGGACACATGAATGGTCCCACGCAGGGAGAATTGAGCCAGAAGGCCCTGGAGCATGGGCCGTGTGCTCAGTCAGGCCTCTCCTTCCTGCATCTGGGGTCTCAGTCATGTCGATCGTCACGTGGAGCCCAGTGAGTGTCAGAGGCTGCATAGGGCTCTGGGAGTATCGGGGGAGGGAAAGGCGGCGGCTCCACCTGCCTGAGCTGGCAGGCTAACTGGAAGATAGGATTCAGCGGACAGAGATTACACACCCAGGAGGAGGGATTGGCCTGGGACGAGGGGAGACCAGGCACAACCTGGGGGTTGGGAGGAGGGGGGTGTCAGTACAGCCCATCTGTTGGTTCTTTCTTGGACCTCATGGAACCAGGCCGGGTGCCTCCTCACAGTCTGGGGCACAACATGGACTCGCCGACCGGTGTGATGGGCGGGGGGCGTGCTGGGCACCGTGTCTGCTACATGTGGGCACCAAAGCAGTGTGCCACCCTTGGCAGGATGAGGGGCTGACTCCCCGCCGTTGCATGATCCCCCCGACCCCCAGGCCTGACACAGGCCTTCTAAGGCAGACCTGACCCCCTGACTCTGCGCCAGGGCCTGCGGCAGGGGGCGGATCACCTGGAGGGCACAATTCCACTTTCTTGTTTCATGCCTGTAAAGATTTTCTAATATTCCTATAATGATGTGGAGATTACTTGTATCATCTTAAAAGGTCGTTAGAAATATGAAAAACTAGAAATGACTCTTGGGCTTTTACCCCCCCTGAAATGGCAGAAGGCAGGTGTATTGTCCTAAACTGACCCGGGCCAGGATGGGCAGGAGGGGTGGGCACAGAGAACCAGGGGCAGATACTACTCCTGGAAGACCATGAAGGGAACAGGGTGGGCAGAGAGGGGAGGGGTCTCTACACACACACACTCATACACTCACACACACACTCTCTCTTCTCCCCTCTCTCCTAACCCCACATCCTCCCAGCTGTGACTCCTCCCTGGATGGGATTTGCAGTGTTCTGAGCTGCCATTAGCTCCTGGCATCTGGGGTTTCCATTTCATTTCCCTCTTTACCTAGGTAACTAAACTGATTGTACTCCCGGCTCTGGTTCACTAATTCTTGCAAATCCTTTAAAACTATTGATTTATTTGCTGGGACTATGGCTCTCAGAATTCTTGGGAAATAATGGCTTTTACTGAAGCAGGAGGAGGAGACCCGTGTTTACCCGTCTCCTGTGACTCTCTCCTGCCTGCCCCTATCCCCGGTTCTCCCTGAATCTCTTTCCACTCCTTCTCTAAGCCAGCCTGTCACCTGGTGCAGGTGGCTGACTCCCAAAGCCGTAGCTGGCCAGATCTTGGAAAGATTAGGTCTCCAGGAAGAATACAACAAAGTGAGGTTTCATGAGCACATGAGAATTTAGGCTTTGGGTTTGCATCTGTGGCTGTCGGGCTCCTCGTCCCTTATGGAGGAATACCATTTCCTCGTCCAGGTCCCTGTGGCCCTTCTGTTTCCAAAGCACACCGTTCTTGTGGATCTGCAGCTTTAGATGCCAAAGGCCTGAGGCTGCTCACTCGGCCTCTTCCCAGCCAGCCCCTCCCCACACCCCACAACAGCTGTTCATCCAGCTCCCCAGGACCCCCAGTGGAGGCCAGTCAGCCAGGGCCTCTGAATGGATAGAGAGTAGGGGGTGGTCTCATGGTAGCTGCAGAGCCACCCACTCCTGGAACCCAGGGCTGCCTGCTGGCTGGGAATGGAGGGCAGCAGGCTCCCGGGGCAGATTGTGCCTGTGTAGGACCCCAGGGGGACTGTCTCTGTGATGGACCTGGCTGCACTGCCTCAATTCCTGCCCCAATTCCCAGCCTCGTTCACCAGCCTCCAATATATACCTTTCTGCTTCGCTGTCAGAACTGGGTCCTGTGGTTGGCATCCCAGGCCCTGACTGGGACAGACGCATGGATATGTCAGGCCTATGATAAATGCCACTTATGGCAGAGCCTGCCCAGGTCCTGGGGGAGCATAGCTTTGCAAGTTCATCACAGCCAACACGGTCATCACTGTCTTTGCACTCCTGAAGGAACTTTGAAGTCTGGGGCCGGAGCACCCAACCGGCCAAGCCCAGGCCTCATGGCCACATGCCAGCTACCAGGGAGCTACCTCCCCTGGGCCCCCACAGTGACAGGGCCCAGATCCCCACATCTTGGGATTGTCCCCAGTAGGAAGGGGTTCCAGTGCTGAGCAGCCAAACTCACCTCTGTCTACTCCAGTGGCTCCTTTCCCACCAGATTTGAGCTCCTTGGGGACAGAAAGTGGCTTCCTCTCCATGGTCCAGGCCTGGCATGAAGGAGGCCTGTAAATATGCACTGAGGTGTTGAGCTAGTTGATTCGGAGTGACTCACCCCCCTCATGTGTCCGGTTCTCCACTGGAGACAGCCAGCAGTTGCCCCACAGTCCTGCGCTTCCTGGCCCCACTCCTGGCCCCCTGGCCCTGGCCACCCACCCCTCTTTCCTCAGAAGGCCTCTAGCACCACAGCTGACCATCCTGCAGCTCTCTCATCCAGCTCCTCACTGTGGGCACCTGTGTCTGCACTGAGCCGCGTCCTCCCCCAGGACAGGAGCTGTCTTGCTCACCTCTTGCCCCCTCTTCCTCCACAGCTCTCACCCCACCCCAGCTCCAGGTGTCGGCCTGGGGCCCTGTGCCTTGTGGCACCTGATGATATGCTTTGGGTGCTTGCCTAAGGCCTGGGAAATTCAGAGGAGGGGTCAGAATGGGCTGAAATGGCAGGGGCAGCCCGGAAGAAGGGAGCTCATGATGGTGTGAGAAAGCAAGACCCAGGCCAGGGGAGCGTGGGGAGGTGGGCCCGCACATGCAGGGGCAGGCCACTCGCAGCTGCTTTCCAGCAACCTTTTCAGTGTCAGAGACAAACCTGACGCTCTCAGCCTCCCTCGTGAAATCCACCAGTGGCCCCCAGCCTCCTGTGGGAAAAAGAAGACGGGTTGGTTTGCTTGGTTCACTGTCAGATAGATAGGGGTTTGCCTTGATCTGCAGCTTTTCCCTCTGCTTCTCATATGCAGAGGCCTCATGCTTACACACACATATACAAGGGCGTAGACACGCACCCATGCCACATGCGGTCTCCCACACACAACTACACAGACACGGGCACAGACACACACCCACACCACGTGCTCACATGCACTGTGCACACGAGGACACACATACACCCGTCCTCACACACACAGCACAGACACATACACGGGGTGCACGCATACGTCCACACCACATGCTTGCATGTACATATACATACAGGCATGTACACACCCCCATACCACATGCTGTCTCTCACACACACACACACACACACAGGCACATTCACAGGGGTGCATACACACCCCCATACCACATGCTCACACACGCACACACACCCCCCTCCATGGGCACATACACAGGGGTGCATACACACCCATACCACGTGCTCACACGCACACACACCCCTACACGGGCACATACACAGGGGTGCATACACACCCATACCACATGCTCACACACACACACACACACACACCCCTACACGGGCACATACACAGGGGTGCATACACACCCATACCACGTGCTCACACGCACACACACCCCTACACGGGCACATACACAGGGGTGCGTACACACCCATACCACATCCTGTCTCTCTCACACACACACATACACAGGCACATTCACAGGGGTGCATACAGACCCCCATACCACATGCTCACACGCACACACACACACCCCTACATGGGCACATACACAGGGGTGCGTACACACACCCATACCACATCCTGTCTCTCTCACACACACACCCCTACACAGGCACATACACAGGGGTGCGTACACACCCACACATGCTCACACGCACACACACCCCTACACGGGCACATACACAGGGGTGCATACACACCCATACCACATGCTCACACGCACACACACCCCTACACGGGCACATACACAGGGGTGCGTACACACCCACACATGCTCTCTCACACACACACACACACACAGGCACATACACAGGGGTGCGTACACACCCACACATGCTCTCTCACACACACACACACACACACAGGCACATACACAGGGGTGCATACACAGACCCATACCACATCCTCTCTCTCTCACACACACACCCCTACACGGGCACATACACAGGGGTGCATGCACACACCCACACATGCTCTCACACACACACACACACACACACAGGCACACATACAGGGGTGCATACACACGCCCACCCACGGGCTTGCACACACCATATGTTCACACCCACACCTTTGTAGCCACCACATGCTTGAACACACATGTAGATACACATGCGTGCACACAGCACATGCCAGCCATACCAGTGACCTTCAGTCCCTAACGTGGCCCTCTCACACCTCAGCCTGTGTGTTCACATCTCGCCCCTGCAGCTAGCTGGGGCGCTCCTGCTCACCTTTTGAGTCTTCCCTTGACTGTCACCTTCCCTGTGGACACACTCCTCAGCTCCGTCGGGTAGAACCAGCCATCCCCTCCTCGGTGCCACATCCGCCCAGCACTTGCCCCAGTCAGACTCCTCTTGCAGGGCATTCCAGGCAGACACATGCTCTGTGAGTGTGTCTCCCGTTAAACTGTGAGCTCCCCCAGCTCTGCGCACGTGCCGATTTCCACGTGACCCCAGCACCCCCTTCTCCCCCCGCCAGTGCCCGGCACACAGGAAACAGCAGTTTAATGAATAAACGAAGGGGCCAAACAGACACAAGCCATCTGAGGTTCCCAGAACTCGGGGTCTGAGTCTGCCTCTGAAGGAGGATGTCAGGGCCCCAGCCCCACTCAGCGGTGAACGTCGTCAGCTGCTCCAGGGCACCCTCTAACCTCTATAGAGCTCCCTGGCATTCTGGCCTGACCCCAGGGCACTCAGAGCTCTCCAAGGTGCTGAACTTGGCTCTTGCATTTGGCCCCAACTATCTATCCTGGCTTCTTCAATCCCCCCAGCCAAGAACCACCCCATCTTCCAAGAGCCCACCCTCCAATGGAAAAGAAGCAGTACCTCTAAATAAATAATGCTGTAGACAGAACACAGTTCTTCCACATGAAGACATGGAAGGCTATGAGTACAGGGGAGGAGTGAGACCCACCCACCCTCACCCCCACCCCAGACATTGGATTCAGCTCAGTTTCTGAGGCCAGATTCAAGTCTCTTCCTCTTCTGGCCCTGAGGAGCAAGGCACCTCAGGATACCCCGCTTCCTGGTAACAAGTTCTAGCCCCTGGTGGGGCCAGCTACCTCACAAAAGGATGGTAGGGCCACCCTGCCCCTAAATGCCTGCCCCTCTGTCTGCTCCCATCTGCCTTGGCCCCTCACCTGGCCCTCCCCCAGCCCACCTTCAGGCTTCCAGGCCCCACAGAGCTCTTCCAGGTCCTGCCTTGACTTCCCTGGATGTTGAATTCCCCACACAAAGTCCCCTCCACCTCCAGCTCTGGCCACTCTAGAACTCTTCACACTACTGGCCTTGACCCTATTTCTCACCCAAGTCTCCCGAGCTCTGGCCTTCTCCCAAGGTCTCTCAGCCCTGCCCTCGCCCCATGATATGTTCCTCCTCTCCTGCTCGGAATATTCCCATCATCCCTTGGCCTCCATCCTCCAAGCAGGGGAAGGAGCCAAGCGGCAGCCTTTTTGCTGGAGGCAGGAGGGACTATGTGCTGCTAGTGTCAACCAAACCAGGCACTTGCTCCAGCGGCAGCCACAGAATTTGCCCATGGCCTTCCCTGCTTAGCTTGGGACCCACCCCCACCTCTGCAGTGCCCACCCTCTGGCCAGGTTCCTTAGGCTGGGGATGGGATCCTGACACTCTGCCCCCTGTCCTCCTCCATTCCTTCCTAAACAAGAGACCGTACCCTTTGACTCCTACTCAGAGCCCACAAGGCACGAGTTGTCCAGGAAGATGATCTGTTTCTGGCTTTTTGTGGGGGGGCGGTTGGGGGGTAGATCTTATGATCCAAGCAGCTAGGACCCAAAACCTGGAGAGAACCCTGTTCTGCAGAGTGGCCTCAAGGGCTCCAGGCTGCACCTGTGTTCGGCAGCTGCTGGGGTGGTCACTTCTTCCCAGGAAGACCATTTAAGGCTTTTTGAAGCCATTGGAGCTGAACAGATAATTAAATCTCTCCCCAAGGAGGACCTAAATAATTAATGTGCCAATGCTTTAGCAACTGTAGATTGCATACAAATTGCAGAGTTATTGCCGTTATTAACACCAATGTTGCCTGAAGTTAGAGGGGCTTGACTTTTACATTCTGTCCATCCGATTCCACACAACTGTGGTATTTCAAATAGTTCCAGTGGATCACATTTGAGGGAATGTCATCTAACCCCCTAGCACATATCTGCATGTGGTCTGTAACCCACAATGAATTCCAATCAGAAAGGAACTTTGTGTGCAAAACATGGTGCCAGGTGTTCAGGGGGCCAGAGAGACAAGCCCTTCAGAAGATCACAAACTAGAAAGGAGATGGACAGACAGACAGACATTCCTCCGTAATAAGGCAGCCAAAGGTCTCTACTCCAATGAAGGTACCAGGTCTCATGGGACCACAGGAGAGGGTGAAGTTAATGGCAACTGGGGAATTCTGTAAGAATTTTTGGAGGATGGGATTTTAAGCGAGGCTTACAGCCAGGCATGGTGGTTTAAATGAGGCTTACAGCCAGGCATGGTGGCTCACACCTGTAATCCCAATGCTTTGAGAAGCCGAGCCAGGAGAATCACTTGAGGTCAGGAGTTTGAGACCAGCCTGAGCAACATGGTGAGACCCTGTCTCTACAAAATAATAATAATAATAGGGTGAGGCTTAAGGAATGGATGAGACCCTAGGAAGCAAGTTTAGGAGAAACCTTGGCCAAGGCAGAAAGAGAAACATTCAAAGTGAAGGAACAGGATGAACTGGGTGTGAACTTAGAGGTGGGGGATGTGTGGAACATGATAGAAGATGAAGCTGTGAGCACAGGTCAGGTCAGGTCATAGAAGCCTGCAGGAGCCCTCGGTACGGAGTTTGGAAGTAAGGGATCAAGGCAGTCATTGGTCTGGTGGACCCTAGATGAAGAAAGAGCTCCCACTGAAGGTCACAGGAGGATTGAGGTGAATCTGTGACTAGATCTAGGTCTCCCAGTCGCACTACCTACGGCCCAAGCTGGCAGCTGCCTCTGTTCAGTCCTTGGACCTAAGGGTCAAGGGCACAAACCCAGGGAAAGAGAAGGGAATATTTCTGTTAGTTTTATGATGATTTCAAAAAATGCTATGGAGAAAAATAGAAGTGAATTTTCTATCATCTTAGAGGACATGAGAATGTTCCAGCTGGAAGGCAGTCTTCAGTCCCACACACACCCACGGGTGTACAACCCTGGGTCAGGGGCTGTAGGCACAGAGGGGACCTCTGGGGCCAGCTATCACTGCTCAGTAAATAGGCCTTGTCATCCAGTGTCATCAGTTTGGAAACGGCAGGCTAGTGGGAGAGGTTGTGACTGTTCCTAGGACTTTGGCTCCCTTTTAGACAAATGGCAGAAATTCCCATTTGGACAACAGGAAAGCCAGAAGGGCTCCTCACTAAAACCCTAAGTCCAGGCAAGAAGTCAGAGTGTTTCACGGTTCCTAGGAGGGTTTGCCTGCGTGGGGCCTCAGGTGTCACACGTCCGACTCAGGCTGGATGAGGGATCCACAGGTACCGCCCACAGGTGGTTTCATTCTGTCTCACCTGGAAGCTGGAGCCTGCTCTTGGCCTCCAAGGTTCATTCTGAGGCCAATTCTTCTTTGGAAAAGAAGAAGGGGAAGAAATGCATATCTGATCAGACGGGGGAGGGAGGGCAACATTCCGCTCGGGAGGCGCGTGGAGCAGCAGCGGGATGCTCTGTTTGCGTAAAGCCTCCATTTGTCCCCACAGTGTCAGCATGCGTCGGCCTCACTGCTGCTGGATGAATTGCCCTATGGGCCTGCCTGACACGGTCTTCGCTGGGCCTTCTCAGTATATTTCACAACTGCTCTGAGTTTATAATTTTTTCAGGTCCTTTATCAAATATGTGTCATACATACCAATGGGATGGGAAGCATTTATCACCTAGCTGGGTTCTTACTTGAGCTCTGAAAAAAATGATTTGGCCACACAACCTTTCTCAAGGCTCTGATTTAATGGACTTCTCTGCGGCAAAGCCACTGAAATTCTTTGCCTTTTAATATTGACATCTCTTCCTCTTTATTACCATCTCACACAGCCCTTGTAGTCCAGCCGGAACGAGCCCATTAGTCTCTGACAAATAACTTATGCCGTTTGGTGAAAAATATGCAGAAGTTTGACTGCAACTTCATCTCCAGCCTTGGTTCTGTTTGTGGCTTTACTCTCCTCTAGGCAAAGCATCCAGCCCCAGGCAGAGCCTCCTCAAGTCCCCATTCCCTCATGCCGGTTGCTGCTGCATCCACAGAGCCATTTTCTACTAACCACTTAGAATGAACGGGGTTCGAGACGGGTCGCGAGAGGGGATATCTGGTCCGTAACTCGGGGGTGAGAACTGAACGTGAGCCATGGCCTCAAGAAGCTTTGCTCTCTTTCACTCACTCTCCAGGAACCCCTGGCACCACTACCATAGGAACGAGCCTGGGCTAGCCTGTTGGAGCATGAGAGACTGCGTGGAGGAGAAATGAGCTGTCCCAGATGAGACATTTAGACCAGCCAGTCTCTGCCAATATCAGCCAGGCCTGACCTAGATCTGCTGAATGTAGCCCAAACTGCCAAACCAGAATCGCAGTCTAAATAAGTGCCTATAGCAGCATTGTTTACAATAGCAAAATGGTGGCAGCAACCCAAGTGTGCATCAAAGGATGAATGTTAAACAGTATGAGGTATCTACATACAGTGGAATATTAGCCAGCCTTAAAAAGGAGGGAAATCCTGAGGCATGCTGCCATGTGGGTGAACCTTAAGGACATTATGCTAGGTGAAACTCACAGAAGGACAAATATTGCATGATTTCACTTATAAGAGGGTCTAAAATAGTCAAACTCATAGAGACAGGAAGTAGAATGATGGTTGCCGGGGCTGGGTGGAGGGGTGGTGGGGAGTGGTTGTTTAATGGGTGTGGAGTTTCTGTTCGTGAAGATGAAAAGGATTCCAGTGGTTTGCCCAACAGTGTGAATATACTTAACACTACTGAACTGGACACTTTAAAATGGGTACATTTTACCAAAACTTAAAAAAAAAAAAATTAGCCTCTAATTGTACTAGGAAAGGTGAAACCAACACAGGGGAAGTTCCCTGAGCACTGGAGTCCATTATCTATTCATGCTTTGTGTATCAGTTAGCTCTTGCTGTTTAATGAACAATTCTAAATTGAGTGACTTAAAATTGAGTGTTTCAACAACAGCCACTTATTTAGACTGTGATCCTGGCCTGGCAGTTTGGGATACACTCAGCCGATCTAGGTCAGCCTGGCTGATACTGGCAGAGACTGGCTGGTCTAAATGTCTCATCTGGGACAGCTCGTTTCTGCTCCACGAGGTCTCTCATGCTCTAACAGGTTAGCCCAGGCTCGCTCCTATGGTGGTGGTGCCAGGGGTCCCTGGAGAGTGAGTGAAAGTGAGCAAAGCTTCTTGAGGCCATGGCTCACATTTACACAGGGTCAACTTCCACCACATTCTGTGGTCCAAAGCAAATCACAAAGCCAGCCAAGATTCAAAGGGTGGGGAAATCATCTCCACCTCTTGACGGGGGAAGCTGCAAAGAATTTTTGCTATCCATCACACCGGCTATATATATGCCAGGCCCTGTGCTGAGTGTTGAAGATAAAAATGTAAATAAAACACAGTCTAGTGCAAGAGGCAGACATGTAAATAAATAATTACAACTCCTAGTATCTATAAAGAAGTGAGCACAGGTTGCTCTGCCAGCCTGTGAAAGAGGGTGGAGGGCAGGGGTATGGGAGGAAGAGGGGAAGGAGGCAAAGAGGCCCAGGACAACATAACACTTTCCCTGGTGGTAAAGGATAAATACTGCTTGGCCAGATGGAGGAAGGGGATGGAAGATCCAGGCAGAGGGGACGGAGACTTGGAGTGGGGACGTGTGTGGGGTGCATGGAAGCTTCGCTGGGGAGCAAAGGGCCCCCTGGGAGTGGAGGAGGAGCTGAGGGAACGGGGAGACCCCCCAGAGGGCCGTGCTGCCCCTGCTCAGCCCTGAAGGATTTGTGCGGCTGGAGGCTGTGAGGAGCTGCAGTGTGGAGGTGGCCTGGAGGGGGACAGGCTGGAAACAGGGAGACGTCCTCAGAGGCTCTTGCAGTGACTCAGGTGAAAGATGAGGGCAGCTCACTCAGGGTGCTGAAGGACCTGGGGCAGGAGCGGCTGGATCCTAAGAATTCTAGGAGGTAAAAAAATGGGACTTGGTGTGATGAGGGGTGGGAGGAGTCTGGGGAAGGCCTGCAGCATGCGGGCGGTGGACCGTCTTCCACGGAAGAGAAGCTCCATGCTGAGTCGGGCATCCTGGGCGTGCGGGAGGAAGTGGGAAAAGGGGCAAAGAGGCCTGGGACAAAAATGTGAGCCTGGGGGCAGCCACTTCAGTGAGCAGCGCCAGGGTGTGCAGTCCCACAGGCACAGGCGGGCATCCCACTCGAAGCCGAGGAAACCCAAAAACAACCCCTGGGGCTGGCCAACAGGGACGGATGCTGAGACCAAGTCTTCATCCCACCTGGTAGGCTCAGCTGCCAGCACTCCGCTCGCCAGACCCCAACGAGCCTCCATCCAGGGAAGGCCATAGCGTCTCTGGGCCATCTTCTCCCGCAGAAACCTGGAGCAGCAGAACAGTGCAGGGTACCAGCTGCTTCTGGAAGTCCGCTCTGAAGGCCCAGCCCTGAGGCCTGCAGCCCTCCCCACACCTGGGAACAGGCCTTGTTGCTGGAGGCCTCCTCACAGCACCCCACACACCTCACTTGGAAGCTCCTCAGAGACCAGGAAGTGTCCTTTGCCAAAACATGGGGCAGGGAGGAGGGCAGCCTGTGCCCAGCGGGTCCTGGTGCCCCCTTGTGGATTCTGGGTCTGCCGCCCCCCCAACAGGCACAGCCTGAGAGCCTGCTTTGCCAGCTGGGCAGGCAGTGGGCAGCAGCCCGCACACACCAGCCAATCGATACCTGGAATGCATTTGGGGCCTGCTGGGAAAAGGAGTCCCCTGGTGAGCACTTTCATAAATTGACAAATTCTTCTGAAAGTGAATAATCTTCCCCAACTATTAAATCCAGATTTCCACCAAGTGAGATTCAGAGAGAACAGAAAGCACCTACATTAGGAGGGGGACACCTGAACCTCCAAGCGCCTTCCAGGTCTGGCTGCAGAATTCCTGGAGCAGCAGGTGTCACGGCCGGGGCTGGGGCTGCTGATAGAATCACTGCCGGGACCTCGATTTGAAGGGAAGGTCTTCAGAAACCCTCGGGATGCCTCAGGCCCAGAAGGAGTAGGCATGTGTGTGCTGCTGTGTTTTCCAGGCCCCTAAGCACTGATTAACTCAGCAGGCATGTGGGGCCACATCTGTCACTCTCTGCAGTGTGACACCCAGAGGGCTACAGAGCAGTTATCTCTGCCCTTCTGTGCTAGAGGAAATGGAGGCCCAGAAAGCTGGGGTGGCTGGCCCCGGGTCACACGCCAATTAGTGGCAATGCTGGAACAAGAACCAGGATCCAGGTCTTCAGAATCCCAGCCCAGAATTACCTCCCCTCCCCTACCACTTCACTCAAAAAGGTGACGTCATCTACCTCACTTCACTCAAAAAGGTGATGTCATCTACCTGGCTCGTGGTTTGGGCATTAATTCAGCTGGTGACTTTCTGGAGACGCGTGTGAGTGCGGCAGCTGAGCCTTATCCAGCCTGGCCCTACAACTGGCCCTGTGCTGTCTCCCCTGTGCCCAGGCTGTCTGAGGCACCGCCAGGCTCTCTGCCTCGTCTCCAGCCCAGGCCTCTATCCACTGCCTCCTACCCCAAACCCCGGGTGTCCCACAGGCCCCACCCCACAACTGATCTTCTAGTTCCCTCCCTTCCTGATGTCCCACCACCATCCCCTCCAAAATCCCGTCAATGGTCTCCACGCCTCCCCGTCCCCGCTTCCTTCCTGCACTGAGCCCCACGGGGTCCACACACTCCTGTTTCTCTGTCGTGCTGCTGCTGTGTAATTCCGGCCTTCTCACCTCTCCCTTGGAAAGACCGTCACCGTCACCAGCACTGCACTCGCCCCCACGCTGAGCTCCCTGTGTGCCGCCACATGCTGTCTTACGGAACCTTCAACAAGGGCGGACCCCGAGGCTCTGAGAATGGAGGTCCCCTTTCCGAAGGTCACACAGCTGATAGGAGGCCCAGTGCAGGTTCACCCTCAGGTCTGGCTTCGAGGCTCAACTCTCCGCACGGCACTTTCTTGCCTCCCATTGGCTTCCTAAGCCACTCCCCATCCTGCCTCTGTGTGGATTTGTCTGAAACCCAAGTCTAACCTCACCACTTCTTATCCAGAATCCCCTGTGGCTCCCTGGTGCCCTGGATGAAGCTGGAGCTCCATCCTGGAGCAGGCAAGACTGCTGCGATCTGGCCCCGCCCACCGCCTCGTGTTCCCCGTTGCCTGTGGCCCTTTTGTCCACCTGCACCTGCCCCCTCGTGCTTCTGCGGCCTCCCCCACCCTCCCGCTGGTGATCTGAGCCTGTTGGTCTCTGTCTTAGCTCCCACCCTCCTTGCTCCGGGTCTGAGCTCACCCCATGTAGATCCTTCCTGAAGTCCCAGCCAGAGCCCCCTTCCACACCCCTGGAGATGGTCTGCTACGACTCCAGACTCAGCGTGACTTGGGGTTTGCGGGGTCAGTGATTCGGCCTTGCCCATGGCTCCCAGAAGGCAGGGCTCCCGACCCCACTCCCTGAACATGCATGTGGCATGTTCTCCAGGAGCCCCTCCCACTGTCTTCCTTGGTCTTCAGCAGAGCCCATTATGTCCTCACCAAAAAGGCCTGCCTGGCAGTCAGGGAGCAGAAGCAGGATCCTCAATCCCCATTTTACAGATACAGAAGTAGAGGCAGAGAGAGGCAAAGGGGCTTGGCCAAGTGTCAGAAGCAAGGCTGGGGCCAGGAAGAAGTCCTGGCGGGCAGCCAGCCCTGGCCCATGTGGACAGCGATAACCAATGAGGCTGGAGCATGGGCGATGGCAGGGAGTGCTGAAGAGCAGGGCTCAGCTCTGCAGGCCACCCTCTCCCATACATCTGCTAAGGGAAATCACCTGGCCTGAAGACAGGTCATTCTGGCCCAAGGATCAGGGCCTCTGACGCACAGCTACCAGCAACATTAAGGGCAGTCCTGGGGGCAGGCAGATGAGGCAAGGCTGTGGGAAGCAGTGGTCACCTGAAGGCCCTAACTTTTGCCAGTGAAAGAGAGTGTGCAACCCCAACAGGGTGGCTGGCAGGCTCTTCCCTCCTTCTCCTTTCTAAGCCTTGGGGTGGGTCTGGGAGAAGCTTCTGACATCCCCAGGTCTGGAGCCCATGGGCCCAGGCACTGTCTGTGCCAGCCCCAGGTCCGAGACACCGGGCACAGGTAGGTGCGCAGCAGAGTGGGAGCCTCCAAGGCCACTTCCTGGGACCTGCTGGGCTGTAAAGCAGGCTCTGCCCAATGTCAAAGCCCCAGGAGAGGGTGGGCGTCCTGAGAGACTCGCCTGGGACATGGGAGGAGGCGCAGAGGGTCCCTGTCCCTTGCTTGCTTGCTTTCCCGAAAAGTCCCCACAAATGTGAAACAGAAGCAGGTGTTTGCCAGTTCTCCCATGGCCCCCTCCTTTCTCGGGGTCCGCTGCCATGCCATGGCTGTGAGTGTCTAACATAAGGGACGCTGTTTTTGCAGGTTTTGTGGTTGTGATTCCTTTGAACCATATCCAGCCCATCTTACATCACAATGCCATGCTTGACTTGGTCTCCAATACATCGGCACCCATTGGCATTTGGAGAACTTGCTCCGTGGTTATTTAACAGTTTTTAGTTGTCTGTGATAATGTATTCTCTATGTTTCCAATCGTCAGTATGGGAATCTCTCCCCCAACCTTTCAATTTCTGGGTTTGATTTTTTGTATCATATTTGGTTTTTTTGCTTTTTGAAGTTGTGATGCCTTTGGTTATTAGCCCCTCCCAGTGGCTGCTTGTTTATGCATTATGTTTGTGACTTCTTTTGACTGTCAGTGTTGAGCCAGTCTTGCCAAGAAACAATATCAAGTATTTCCTATTTCTCTACTTCTTGAAAGAAAAAAAATACTTTTTTTAATTTAAAAAAAAAAAAAAAACTCTTAATGGGAACCTGGCCCTGTCTGTCTTCTCTGTTCTGCAGAAATGTTGAAGGAATTGAACCAGCAACGCAGAGCGAAAGCGTTTACAGACCTGAAAATTGTTGTTGAAGGCAGAGAGTTTGAAGTCCACCAAAATGTTCTAGCTTCCTGCAGCTTGTATTTCAAGGACCTGATTCAAAGGTTTGCCTTCCTTCCAGCTGTGGTCGGGTCTGTTCCTTTGTAGGACGCTTTTGTGTCGCTTTTCTCTTCCCCTCTCTTGCAGGTTCCTGAAGCGTGACTCCCTGTCACAGAGCCAGTAGCCATCTCTCCTCCTCCTCCTCCTCCCCAGTACCCTCTCACACACAGCCTCAGAGCAGCCACTGCCCCCAGCATCTGCCCCCACCCACAGCTTTGCTGGTCACCAGGGGCCTCTGCCAGCAGTAGACAACACCCCACCCTACCCCTGAGATCCCAGGTTCTCAGTGGCTCACAAGCCCTCCCTGAGATTAGGGGGACTGTAGGCTCCATTTTAAGGGATCACTGCACACTGCCCCCACTGGACCAGAGCAGGATCCCCAGTGCCATCGTCCCTGCTGTCAGTGATGACTAATGCCAGGAAAGCACATCGATCAGGCCATCCCTGCTGAGGAGCACAGGGTGCCCCCGGGGCCGCTTTTCCCCAGCCCAAGTCGGGGAGAAGAGACTTGTAGCAAAGCCTGGGCCACACTGCATGTCTGATCCTTGTGCACTGAGCCTAAACCGGCGCTGTGGAGCATAGACCAGGTGTGTCCTAAACACGGTCTCTCTCAACCCTTGCTCCCTCCCTCCTGCCCTCTGCCCTGGCTATTTCTACCTGAATGAGTCTTATTGGTGCATGAGCATCTTTTTTTTTTTTTTCCTCCATTATGTTGATTTTTTTAATTTGTCTGCTTCATACCTTTGCAAAGAAGTCAGGGGCCACCTTCCAGCTCCGTAGTAAGGGAGAGCAGCCAAGGGGCCAGCCCAGGGTAACGCTCACATTTCTCTCAGCCCTCAGCAGATTAACGCCGCTGCTCCTCTTGCCTTGCAGCCTCTCCGGGGCAGACGCTGAGCCAGGACTGTGCTCAGAGGGAGGACAGGACCTCTGCTTCCCAATGCCGTGTTTGGACTTGCCAACTAACCCCGGAGTGACTGTGTTTTGTTTCAGGAT
Organism: Chlorocebus sabaeus; assembly: GCF_047675955.1. NCBI lineage: Eukaryota > Metazoa > Chordata > Mammalia > Primates > Cercopithecidae > Chlorocebus > Chlorocebus sabaeus. Next base: position 23,370,555 of record NC_132917.1, read on the forward strand.
GGATCCCTGGCTGGCATCTCCTCTCCGATCCGTCCTTTCACATAGAGCCAGCTGCTCTGTGGGCGGGCTCCACCTGGCCCCATGCCGGCCCTCAGCCTCGCAGGAAGGGGCAGGCTCTTTGGGACTTCCCATCTCATGGACACCTCGGGTCTCCTGCCCCCGGTGCTTGGGCTCTCTCTGTCCAAGCACAGGGGTTAGGGGCATGTGGTCTGGGGTGAAGGGATATGTCTAGTGCCCTCACCAGGCCGGGGAGGACTTTGTCCTTCCACTCTTGACAAATCCTGGAAGCAGGGGCCCGCATCTGGCTGCTGGATCACGGATGAGCGTCCTAGGGTCTTAGGCCTGGCTCCAAACCAGCTGGAGAGGACAGAAAGGGGGCAGGTCAGTGCTGAGCGGCAGCCTAGTGCCCAGCTAGAACGTGGTGGGCGAGAGGAGCACGGGGCCCTCCGATGGCTTTCAGAGACCACACATGGAAAGCCAGACTTGCATGCAACAGAGAAGAACACGTGCTAGGTGGGAACGCAAAGTAGTGAAGGCTTCTTGGGCTAAGAGGTAGGAAGAGCATTCCAGGCCGGGGGTGGGGCATGAGTGGGGAAGGGCAGGGTAGGGCAGATGGCCCTCCCAGAGGGGGCTCCGCTGGGGCAGGCAAGCCCTGACCCCATGCTAGGACCTGGGCATAGTCTGAGGTGGGTAATGTCAAGGGCAGTGAGGAAGGGACACCCACCTGAAGGCGGGAGAACAGTAGGATGTGTCTCGGTGGCCCTGATCAGAAAGGATGGGGCTGGAGGAGAGAGGACATCCCCGCCTTGGCAGGTAGGAGACCTGGGTCCTACACCTGACTCTGCCACTTGTCTTGTGACCTCAGACTGGTCACTTCCTCTCCTGCACCCTGGGCTTTCTCATCTATAAATCAGAGTTGGTTCACATGATGCCCAGGTCTCCTTGCAGCTCTGACACCTCAGAGTGATGGGCAGAGGATGGGCAGGACCAGGACGGAGAGGCTTCCCACGTGTAAGCACCAGGACCCAAGAAGCTGAGGTGTCGTGGGCATCAGAGGTCACAGGGAGGAGAGCAGGGCCACAGGCCAGCGTTGGGAAAGCTGGGGAGATGAGCAGTCGAGCATCTGGTGTGTCAAGCTGAGCAGCCTGATGGATGCCCAGGTCCCCAGGTTGGGCCGCCTGTAGGCAGCCAGGTGCATGGATCTGAACCCAGAGGTCTGAGGTTTGTACAGTCGGGGCTGGGGGACCTTCAGCATACAGGAGGGTCACACGGGAAAAAGGAGGGGAAGCCAAAGCCAAGCCCCAGGGTGCCCTGTGACTGAAGGTCGCCGTGTGAGTTTGCAGCCACAGAGCACACGTGACCATTGGTGCTGATGAGTGCAAACAAGTGCCTTCTCAGGAGGAAAGCCAGGTCTTCACAGGAAGATGGTTTCCTTTCCTGCCGTGTAAAATCATAGAGAATTTCACATTCTTGGTGGTCAAGAGAGAAGCTGATGTCACCATGTCTTTTCAGTCCCCTTCACATCTGTGACCCTGGAGACTTACTGTGCAGCGGCCGGACTGGCCCAGTGCGGAGCTGTGGCCCTGCCCTTTGACCCCAAGCAGTGGCTCCCCACTCAGGCAGCTGCACTCTTGTAAGGGGAGGGAGTAGGGACCATTTCTGGGACCTCTGTCCTGGTGCAGACCTCTGTGGGGATCAACATTGGCCCTCCCTGGGTGAGCCCTGCCAAGAGCAGGTGACCCCTCCCTGCTGTCCCAGCATCCCTGAGCCTCCTGTCTGGAGGCTCAGGCTAGACTCCCACCCCCAGCCTGGGACAGGTGATGTGTCTACCACTCCAGCCCCAGGGAGGACAATGACCCAGCACCCGAGCCTGGCAAGGACAGTGCCTGCCAGACCCAACCCCAGTGCAGACACCCTGCCCTGGAGCCACAGGACAGAATGTGGGAATCCAAGTCATTCACTCGCTGGTCACTCAGCAAACACACAGGAGCCCCTCCTGGGGCCGGGACTCACACCAAACACCAGCCGAGCCCACAGTCTGGTGGGGACACGCTGCAGACAGGCAAGGAGACGAGTGGAGATGACGCTTCAGAGACTCGTGGGCCAAGGGCCTGGCTGTGGGGGAGGGGCATTCAGGGAGGCACCTTGGAGAGGTGGCATCTGATGTGGGTTATGAAGAACAGGCATCGGCCGGGCAGACACGTGGGGGAGAGCAAGGTCGAAAGGCGGGAGGGGGTCTCAGGTCCCACAGGTGACTCCACGTTGCTGCAGGGCCAGGCATGACGGTGGCTTGCAGGGGATGCGGCTGGAGGGAGGCTGGACCTGGGGCACAGGAGCCTGGGGGTGTTGCGACCAGATGTGTGTTTTGTAAAGATGACGGTCAGACCGTGAGTGGGAGCACTGGATCTCAGTGTCCTCTCCCAGGGTGCGACCAAGTCCCTTTGGGCTTGGCTGCCCCCCATGGCCATGCAGAAGGGTCCCAGCAAAGTCCTGCCCAGAGCCCCACACCCTTCACCCTCTTCCCTGAGCATGTGTGGGTGGCAGCGCCTGCCACCTTGCTTGGTAGACAGGTGTGGCTTGGAAGCCAGGTAACGAGACTCCCATGTCTCACTTTGGATGCTGGCACAATGGCATGACCCACACCTGTCGCCAAGTTACCAAGGGTGGGCCTGAGCCACACAAATCCCCAAGACCCAGGGAAACTCGTGCATGCCCATGCATGTGTCCTGCAGCTGAGGACATGCCCAGGTGTTCATTCACGGGCAGAGTCCTCTCTTCTGAGCAGAGCTGGGTACCAGCCACCTGCCCCATGCCTGTGCCTCACCCGCCGCTGCCCACGGATTCTGCCCATCGCTCCAGACGGTGCCCAGTTCCACCTTGCAAAATGAAACATCTGACCTCCGAGGTGCGTGAGGGTGGATGAGGGCCTCCAACCTGATGTCTGAAAGGAAGGGCATTTCTAATTCTGGATGAGTCCATGGCTAATGGTGGGATTGCAAACATCCCGGCAGTTGGACCTAGCCATTCCTCTGCTGAGCAGAGGCTACGTCCCGAACTCTGGCCTCTCCTGGGCACCCCCAACCCGAGAAGGAAGTGACTCTAGGAAGCTCTGGTCTTCTGACAGACCCCATGGGGCCCGTGTGGCTGGGCAGCACCAGCCTGCCCCTCACTCTGCATCCCACCCCCCTTTGTCAGCTTCATAGAGAAGGTTAGTGCTGCCCGTCTGCCCTGCTGCAGTCCCTCCAAAGCCACGTCGTGACCTGGTGGGCCAGCAGCACCCCAAGCCATTCACTCCATGGAGCCCAGTAGCAGGACAAGAAATGGCTCAGGGCAGGGACGGAATAGCCACCTGTACCCCCTCCTCAGGGACCAGGGTCACCCATCACGGGGGTGTCCCTCTGGGGTCCCTGCTCAGAGGGAAGAGGCCTAAGGAGCACTGGGGTCCAGTCCCAAGACAGTCTGGTGTTCAGGGATAGAGAGGCGCCCCCACCCCCTCATAGCTCTCCAGGCCACGCACAAAGGCCTGTGTGGGTGAGAACCATGTGTGTTGGTAAGAGGCACAGGCCTCGCCCTTTGAGGCCTCGTCTCCTCCTTGAACTCAGATTCTGACAGAGCCCCCATCACATTCCCCTGTGCCTCTATGGCCATTCCCTGCAGATCATCTGCCCAGCGCCCCCTCCACCCCATAGGTGGCCCTCACAAGGGGCCAGGAGGAACAGAGCCACCGCCATGCCTCCTGTGGTCAAGTGGTCCTCCTCAGTCAAGACAGCACCTGCGATGCTCTACGGCACCTGGTGCCCCCCTCCTGCGCCTGGCGGCCGGGACCCGCTCCCTGGCTCAGACTGTGGGCGAGACAGGCAGCACCCCGCAGCAGCCATGCGGGTCCCATCGCACTCGCCACTCAGCCATGGACTGTCCATCTGCCCAGCACCCCTCCCCACAGTGCATCTGTGTGCGTGTGTGCTCGCACATCCTGAGGTCCCCTGGGCTCAGCCCTTCACTGGCTTTGAGCTCCTCCACCTGAGGACTCCTGGGTAGACAAGTGAGCTGGCCAGAGGTGAAGGCAGCAGTGACTGGGGGCCTCGGGAGCAGGCTGTGGCCCCGTGTGACCTCCACAGGGCAGAGGGGCATGCAGAGGAGAGGCCAGGCAGCGGCTTGCAGGAATGAAGGCCCGGGCAGCAAAGACAGGAGTACGAGGTTGACCAGATGGCTCTGGGGCTGGGGGTGTTAAGGATTTCTGTGGTTTCAAGTGATCACGTAGTAGATTACTTTTACACTTAACAAAGCCACCGAGGTATGAAATCCATCCCAACAGCAGAAGACTAGGTGTGTGAAGTCACTTTAGGAGTCACTCTGTGTTGCAGGGGTTTGGAGGGGCCTCTGTGGAGCCCACACCTTGCCCCCTCTGCCTTCTGGGCTGGCCCAGGGCTTGGAGGCAGAGGCCCCTTGGGGTCCTGGTGGGATGAGCCGTTGTGTGGGGACGGCCTACCGTGGCCGCCCTGGGAGGGAGCCTGGATGCCGGCTCTGTGGCAGGATTGCATCTCCCCCTCTCCTCCTGGCCATGCCTGCACTGAGGCCCTGGGAGGGCGGTGCCTGACCTGAGAGAATGTCGCTCTAATGATGGAGTTTCAGGTACTGCCACATAAAGAAGAGTCTCGTGGGAAGGGCATTTTCCAGCCTCTGCCACAAAATCTCCACGGGAGTTCAGACCTCATCTAGGTCCACCCTCTTGTTTTGCAGAAGAGGAGGCTGAGGGCCTGGGAGGCCAAGGCTGCCCACCTGTCAGTGGCAGAGCCCGGGCACCCAGCGCCCCCAGCTCCCTGCCCTGTGCTCTTTCCGCTCACCCACATACCCAGCAGCTGGTCTGTCTGCAGCTTGCTGGACACCTCGACAGCCCCACCGCCAGCCACAGGTGCGCGCAAGGGACCCATCACAAGCATCTTGCCCTGTGGCCTCCTCAGAAGCGAGTGAGTGGACCACAGAGGTCGTTTCCCAGCCATGTGGCCGAGCCCAGCCCCAGGCAGGACCGGGCTCCGGGCAGGAAGCAAGGCTGCTCTGAGGAGCCAGGACAGGGCAGCCAAGCCGACGGCCTACGAGGCCTCTGGACTCCCGACGCGCCGGGTGTTTTTACTCCTGCTGTCACTTATGCATCGGTGTCACTCTTGCTTCATCTGATCTGTTTCCTTCCAGGTCCAGCTTTAGGGGCAGCTGCCAGGCCTTAGGAGCCTTTGCAATGGTTTTGTATTCCTGTAGACACCAGATATAAACAGATTGATATATTTGTGTCCCTCCCCTGCTCCCCCCAGTTCCCAAGCCCGATGCACACTCTACACGCAGGCCACTCTGACCTCTGACCCCGTGTTCCATGTGGCAGGAGGGCCCCGCCCCGGGCCAGGCCCCAGGTCATGGCTGCTGGCTGTCTGTGGCGGAAGTCCTTGGTTGTTTCCTCTCCCCTCCTCCCGGCTCTGACCATTCTGTCCGTCTATCTCGTCTTGTCCTCAGTTTCAAAGCAATGTCATGAAGGGCTTCCTTTCCATGCCTAAAAGGAAACAATATGTTTTTGGAAAGAGGTGGGGTTGGAGAAGGTTCTGGGGCAACTTGGGGCCCTCGGTCTTGGGGCGATCAGAGGATATCTCTGGATTGGCTGGGATCACAGCCAGTTGGGAGCCTCCCAAGCCTGGGTCACATTGGAGAATCTGCCACCCAAGGCAGGCAAGGCCGGGCTGGGATGCGTCGGCCTGCTTTGGTGGAGATGCCAGGGCCTGCAGTGGGCTGAACCGTATTGTTTCCCTTTGAGGCCAGTCCTGGTCCTCGTCCCCATCCATAGCTCATGCTTTTTGATTTGCATCTTTTTTTGCATGGACATGCCGAGTAGTGATAAGCAGGGTTTTCTGTTCTTTTGGGCGTCTCTGGTCAGACTCTTCTCTTTCAGATCCCGTGTCAGAGCATTAGGTTCAGGTGTGTCATTGCTGTGTCCTTTGAGTCCTAAAACCAAGGGCGTGACCAAGGTGTGCAGGGAGATCTAGCCCTGTGAGGAAGCGGCACGATGGCCACGGGGCAGCAGGTAAGGACACCCTGGTCTCTGTGCCTAGGTCCGTGCAAGACAGCGGCCAGGGCGGCCGGGAGAAGTTGGAGCTCGTCCTGTCGAACCTGCAAGCAGACGTCCTGGAGTTGCTGCTGGAGTTTGTCTACACGGGCTCCCTGGTCATCGACTCGGCCAACGCCAAGACACTGCTGGAGGCGGCCAGCAAGTTCCAGTTCCACACCTTCTGCAAAGTCTGTGTGTCCTTTCTCGGTGAGCCCGGAGGCCATGTGTGTCACTTGTGGGGAGGAGTGCAGATGGGCAGACAACTCCATAAACAGCAAGGACTGGGCGGGGAGGGCTGTGTGTGCATACCCGAAGCTCCCTCTCATGTGGCTGGGTTTGGCAGGGCTGTTTTAAGATGGTAATTTGGATACACATGCAAAGACTCTCTTTCCCTGGCATGAAATGAAGGGGATTCCATGTCATTTCTCTGTAGGTGGGAGAGGCGCACTGTGCCCCGCCAGGCCTTGTGGGAACAAACGGTACCATGAGGGCTGTGCATGTGCTCTGCCTGTGGGGAGAGGCCGTGGCCCTGGCCTCACCACCCTGTTCTCTAGACCCGGAACAAAGCAGCCCAAACTTGCTTTCCCTTTACCTTACTCATACCTGGGCTACCCCAGATGTCTGCCCAGGCCTAGATATCTGAACTGTCCCTTGAGTACCCATGTCTGCTGCCCAGGATGGGGACTGAGTGTCAGGAGCTCCCGGGGGTCCCTGAGCCAAAAAACATGCTGCCTTTACACTTGATGCTGCCCTGCATGGGCGACGGCAAGGTGAGGGAGGGACAAAGACGAAAGCCTCCAAAGAACCGGTGGCCTGGGGTATGGAGTGCAGAGAGAAAGCCAGAGCCCAGCCTAGCGATGGGGCAGATCTGTGAGGACAGAGGGGGACCAGGCAGTCTCGAAGTGCCGGGAACCACGGCAGCGATGAGGCTCGCACACAGGCCTCCAAGAACCCAGACACACCTAGGCTGGAAGAACTACTAGCATGAAGGGGGAAGAGTGTGAGGTCCTGGGAGGGACAGTATTGGGTAAACAGGGTATGGAGATGGCTCCCACCCTGGACCTAGCCACTAAGCCCAGGAGAGCTGGCCAGATGGACCCCAGAGCCTAGCCGGCCAGATTGGGTAGGGCAGAAGCCTATGCAAGAAGCTGGGAGGTGCACAAGGGGCACTACAGCTGACACAGCTTAACGAAGGAGTCTGGGACCGCAGACATGCCTGGCATGGAAGACATACAACATGGAAGATGCTGTAAGCCTCGGTGCTACCCTCAACCTCAGCGACAGTGTGACTCCTGGCCCCAGCCCAGGCCCAGGCTCTGAGCAGGACTCTCACACTCCATGCCTCCCAGTCTCGGTCCTTCTGCCAGGACCTGTGCACACAGAGGGAGGCCCCTGGGAATCAGCATGAGATGGGATAAGGGAGAACCCAGGAGAAGGATCGAAGGCTCCAGACACCCAGGAAGGGGGCCTGCAGGGACTCTGAATGCTGGAGGCAGGGTCCCCAGGATGTGGGTTCAGAGAAGGATCCAGGGTGACAGCGATGGGAACAGGTGGCAACTGCTTCCAGGGCCCTTGGCTCAGTGGTCCTGTGCTCTTGCCCCCAGAGAAGCAGCTGACGGCCAGCAACTGCCTGGGTGTGCTGGCCATGGCCGAGGCCATGCAGTGCAGCGAGCTCTACCACATGGCCAAGGCCTTCGCACTGCAGATTTTCCCCGAAGTGGCCGCCCAGGAGGAGATCCTCAGCATCTCCAAGGACGACTTCATCGCCTACGTCTCTAACGACAGCCTCAACACCAAGGCCGAGGAGCTGGTGTATGAGACGGTCATCAAGTGGATCAAGAAGGACCCTGCGACACGCACACAGGTGGGGCCTGCCCTGCCCCCGCCCCTTCTCTCTGGGTTTGGGCTCCCCCTGCGGCAATGGGGTCTGCATCAAGGGTGAAGGAAGTGAACTTTCCTTGTCCTGCTCCCCCTGAGTGGCAGAGAGGAGAAGGGAGGGCAGAGAGATGAGAACCCAGTCACCAAAGGATCCTCAAGGGCTGGCATTCCACCCCAAAGGAGACCCAAGTGGGCCAAGAGCCGCAGCACCTGCACTCTGCAGGGAGAAGTGGGTGCCTGAGCCAGGGGGCTCTGGGGCTCCCAGGAGGAGGAGCCCACACCTGCTCAGGAGCCCACACCTGCTCCAGTTGTTGAGGGAATGGACAGCCCCTGATGGACCAAATGGAAACCCCTGTGCTCAGGAAGGGGGAGAATGTGAGGTCCTGGGGAGACTGTGTTGAGTAAACAGAGGACACAGAGAGGGCTCCTGCCCCAGACCTAGCCACTGAGCCCTGGAGAAAGGGGTCCTCAGATCAGGTGGGAAAGCAGGGTTTCTTTTCAGAGGTAGGAAGTTAGATGGGGCAGCTAATAACAGTGACGGCCACAATTCCCTATGACCCCCAGATCTGTGTCTCGGGCTCAGAACCCTCTCCTGAGCTCCAGACCCCTCTGCTCAGTGGCCTTCTTGGGCCTCTCCAGCAGAATGTCCCGCAGATCCATCTAATTCACCAAGCCCAAAGCCTACACTTCTTCCTGTGCTCCTGATTTCAGCCACGCCTGGTCCCCAAAACTGAAGCCTAGCTTCTTCCCATGTCTCCCACAGCCATTTGGCTACACAGCGCTCGTTCCTGCCTCCTTCCTCCCCTTTAAGTGAATCGACTTCCCTCTCCCCATCGAGACCTTCCTCCTCTCACCAGGATTACTGCAGCACCTCCTAAGTGGTTTCCCTGCCTCTGTCTTGCTCCCTCCAACTCCATTTTCCACCCTCCAGCCTGAGTGGTCTCTCTAAAAGCACACTGAACATCTCATCCGTCTGCTCAAACCCCTCGTCAGTTGCCTGATCGACTCCGCAGGGGAAACTGTGCCGTCCTTGTTGAGCATGAGCCGGCCTCCCCAGCCTCTCTCCTCTCACTTCTCCCTGTCTCCCTAAACGCCTCCTCAACAAAATCCTGTTGCATCTCGTAAGAATAAAACCCATACAATTCTCCAGATGCACCATTCTCTTTCACTCTCTGACACCTCTACACAGGCTTCAAATGTCCGCCCTCCCCTCCACCTTGTGCCTGGCAGAAGTCTGCCCATTTTGCATACCCCATCCAGACGCCACTCCCTCTGCAAAACCTCTTACTCCTGCATCCACTACAAACCCTCACTATACCTTCCTCTTGCCCCCCGTGAATTTTTTGTAGCAGATCCCCTCCCTTTAAACTGTCTACCCCTTGAGGTCAGAGACTGGGTCGTATTGGTCCTTGCACCCCCAGTGATGAGCTTCATGCCTGGCCTATGGTGGTCGCCAGTTACTCATGGGATGAAACGAAAGTGGAGTGATGAGCAGAGTTTGTTAGGAGGGGAGATTCAAGTGAGCCTCTGAAACCTCCTTGGTGCAGGGCGACAGTTTGAGGCCGCGGGACGTGGGACACCACTGAAAGAGTTTTCGGTGCTGGGGAGACACAGGCTTCCACGGCTGGAACTTGGCAAGCTCAACAGTCGCCATCTTCTTGAAGCTTTTGTGGGTCCTCCCACCTGTTCCTGAGTCCTTGCCGTACTCACAGCTCTTTAATAATCGTGTCTTCCTCATTTTAACCACCCCGCCCCTACCCCCAGTGGCCTGATCTGCAGCAGGGGTCCATGGCCCAGGGTGGAGTGTGAGAATGGGGTGCTGGGGGGATGAACAGGTGCTCCCACTCCTGCAGGGCTGGCTGCTGCCTGCCAGCCTCCCCTCCCCATCCCTGTGCTCCCTGCCCTCCCCTCCACACCTCCAGCTGATGGTACCTCTCTCTACCTCTGTCTAGGCTAGCAGAACATCTACACTCCCAAGCCCGACACAGCCTGGAATTACGCGTTCTTGTGCAGCCACACACCGTTTCTTTCCTTCCAGGAGGTGGCGCTCTCTTGCTAGTCTAAGAAGATTCCATGTCTCCTTTACCTGCAGTATGCAGCCGAGCTTCTGGCCGTGGTCCGCCTCCCCTTCATCCACCCCAGCTATCTGCTCAATGTGGTTGACAATGAAGAGCTGATCAAGTCATCAGAAGCCTGCCGGGACCTGGTGAACGAGGCCAAACGCTACCATATGCTGCCCCACGCCCGCCAGGAGATGCAGACGCCCAGAACCCGGCCACGCCTCTCCGCAGGTTTGAAGGGGCACGCCCCGAACCTCCCCAGAAGCAGTGTCTTAGGCTCAGTGGTCCCAGTGAGGTGCCAGGCACAGATGCCAACAGTCTCCGGGTGTGTCCCAAAGGCGCCCATCCATGTCCCTGCAGGTGTGGCTGAGGTCATCGTCCTGGTTGGGGGCCGTCAGATGGTGGGGATGACCCAGCGCTCACTGGTGGCCGTCACCTGCTGGAACCCGCAGAACAACAAGTGGTACCCCTTAGCCTCGCTGCCCTTCTATGACCGCGAGTTCTTCAGTGTAGTGAGTGCTGGGGACAACATCTACCTCTCAGGTGAGGCCCCCCGGGGCTGGGGCGGGACCAGGCATGGGGATCCCAAGGAGACTGCTCCCCATGTCAGGGCCAAGGAAGGCTGCAGCCCAGAAGTGTCTACTTTGCAGATGAAGGCTTCCTCTGCCCCTGGGGCTGGGCTTGCTGACCCCAGGCCCCTCCTCACCCCGCCTGCTCTCTCTGCCTCCCACACTGCCTCCAGGTGGGATGGAATCAGGGGTGACGCTGGCTGATGTCTGGTGCTACATGTCCCTGCTTGATAACTGGAACCTCGTCTCCAGAATGACAGTCCCCCGCTGTCGGCACAATAGCCTCGTCTACGACGGGAAGATTTACACCCTCGGGGGACTTGGCGTGGCGGGCAACGTGGACCATGTGGAGAGGTAATGAGGCCATGGTCAGGACAGGGGCATGCTCTATGCTCACCAAGAACTGAAATCACATCACTGTACCTCCTGACACCCACTTAGTGGCGATGGAGCAGAGCCGGGACCATTCATAAGGGCAGTCATCCCAGGCTCTTCAATCATAGCACCGGGGGCACCAGGGTGTGGGGTCCAAGCAGGCAGGAGGACATCTGTGTCACCTTTGCAGTCGCTGAGATGGGAGATGGGGCGCTTCTGTCCCAACAGCCCATTTAGGTGTCAGACAAGCTGGAGGCCTAAGATCCAGTTGCAGAAGGCCTGGGATGAGCCAGACCCTCCCGGCCAGGCAGTCAGGGAACACCCTGCACATGAGCACCAGCCCAGAGACCACTGGGGTTTCGGGCAAAGCTGGAAGCAATGTTTAAAATGCGGGTCATGCCGGTGGCAGTGCCTCCTTGTCCTGCCAAGCGGGGGTCATACACCAGGGAGCTCCCCTCCTCCCTCCAGCCACACACACCAGGACATCTGTTCATAATACAGGGAAAGGCCACTGCACACAAACTAAGCAATTTAGGGAGCACATTCTTGCCAACCCTCTAGAACTTTCCAGAAGAAAAAAAGCCAAAGGACCACGTGTGTGAACCTGCCCTCTGCTGGGAGTCCCCGGCTGGCTTCCTCCTGAGGCCATTGTGGAGGGTTAGATACAGGCATGAGGGGTGTGGGCTGAAGCGCGTGCTTCCAGGTGAGAATACAAAATCCTTTTCCCTTGAGCCAGGGAGACTGTTCTTACACAGAACGGATGCCTGGGGGAAGAGCTCAGGAAGCTTCGTCAGGCAGCAGAATGGAGGCTTAGTCCTGCTTTTGGAGAAACTAGTGCCTGGAGGGTAACCCATCAGGCTGACCTGGCCCAAAGCACAACCCAGGGGAGACAGCTAAGATCGCCAGAGCCCTTCCTGTACCTGAGCCCACCACCCCCACTGCCACGTGCCACCAGAAAGCACATCTTCCCGTGGGACATAATGTTGCCTATGAAGCCACAAATACCCCTCCATTCGTATTTTTCCCCCTTGGTGGCTAATTGGACACTTGACAAATGTTACAGCAAAGATGGCTTACAGAGTGAGACAGGCTCTGAATGCTCATTGTGGGCTTTTAACTCCCCCAAGTGGAGCCCAGAGATGGCTCAGTAACAACATTTAATTGTCATATTGGTCTGGCAATCGTGGGCATTCCTGGGTGATGATGAGGATATTAGCGCTGTTGCTGGACCTGGGTTGGCCCCGGTGCTGGCGGCCTTCAGTGTGACCCACTGCCCAGCTATGCATACCCCAAGAATTCTGGAAGCATCCGCTTCCGATCATTTGTCATCCAATAATAAATACATGAAAAAGGAGACATTTTCTCTGTAGGAGTAAACTGAGCTGGATCCGTCATTCTGTCTTGCTTTTGTCAGCTATTTTTAATCTCCTAAGACACTGATTACTCATTTTGCAAACTTATACTTGTTGATAAATATAGAGATTTGTTCAAGGATCAAATGCACCAACTAAGCAGTGAGACAAGCTCAGCTTTTCTGGGGTCCTGGAGCAGTTCTGCAAGGCCCAGGGGTTGCCTGTTAGGGCCTTCCCTGGGGGGTGAGGCTTTCCGTCTGGCTGTGAAAGGTCAGCATGGGCACAGTGTGAGCAAGACCACCCTGGGAGCCCCAAGAGATGATGGAGCCATCCAGGACGAAAGGGTGCCCTGAAGGGCCCTGAGCCCTTCCTCAGCCCACTGGACTCTGCCAGCTATCCTTGCAGGGGTAGTGCAGGCTTGAAGACCCCTGGGCAGTGTACATGCAAGTTGGTTGGAGGGTGCAGGCAAAGGGGCACTCACTGCTTTCCAAGAAGTGTAGCTACCCCCTTCGGGTGAGTTGCTTTCTGTGGCACACAGTGGCAATGATGAGAATTCAGGGTGACAGGAAGGTCAGGGTAATGGGGACAGACACGAGGGTGCTTTGTTCCCCAGGAAGCACTAATGGTACAAATGGCTATTATATTGATAATGAATGAGATATATGGTGCATTATAATTATATTACATTACGGTATTACAGAAATAGAGCAAGATTATATAATTATAGATTAAGACAACAGCACAATAGACAAACCTGTATTATATCATTATATAAATAACTGGGTCTAATATTTTATAGCAATATATTGCAGTCGCTGTGGTTACTGGATAAATGATAGCAGAGCGCCTCACTCGGCGGGGTCATTTGCATGTCATTAGCATATCCTTCTCAAGCAGGAAGCTGACAGATTGAGCTGACGGGAGGGCTCATGGCTTGGCAATCAGCCACCTGGAATAACAAGCTCTCAGGAAATTCACATTTGGTGCAATGTGCCATCATACTGAAAGACTGAGGACTAACAGCCACATAATCTTCCACTGTCTCCCAGCTCCTTCTGCAGGAGCTCTTTGGAGCCCTGCCATATTGGCTTAAAAAGCAGATATCTGAACTTCTGACACTGTCCAAAAAGACACTTACTCCATTGCATATAAGCCACATATCATTCGTCTGGGGCTTAATTGAATCTGCCCCACTGCTGCCCTTTGAGACATTCCAGCCTCTTCTCAAATCCAAGTACAGAACTGGACGTCATATCACCCTCGCTTGGAGGCAGACGCACGGGCTCTGGGAGGCCAGCTTCCTGGGGCTCTGGGCTGTGACCGAGTTATGGCTGGTGCCCCAAGGAGGCTCACAGAAAAAAAGCAGGTCCCGTTTGCCTCCCAGGAAAGATGTGTCAGGGACAGACCCAACCCTGGTGGCACAGCACGCCATGCCCAGGCCTCGAGTTGCATCCAGGCACTCACCGAACAGTGAGCAGCGTGGTGGGTGGTAGATGTGTCCCCCGCTGGGAGGGCCTAAGTATGGAGGCAACTGGAGTTGGGAGAGCAGCCCCCAAGGAACCCAGCAGAAACAATGAGGACCGATATTCCAGCTTCCCCATGAAGTAAGACCTCAAACCTCCCAGTGACCTGGCCAGGTTGCTGAACCCCAAGTCTGCTTTTCCCAGCAGCTGCCTCCTGTTGTCCTTTCTCCCATCTTGTCTGGAACTCATGTTCTGTCATTTCATCCTCTTCCTCTGCTGCTTTGTCCTGCACCCCACATCAGCAGATCTGTTCAATCCAACCGTTTGCATTCTCGGCGCCCAGCCTTGGGGGCTGAATGGTGATGGAGAAAATCCCACTCCACAACACACTGGCCCCACCATGCGGGAAGGGAAGGCCCCCATCTGCTACCGGCTCCTTCACGCTACAAGGCAGCCTTTCTGGGTTTCCTTCTTTAGCACTTTCTCCCACTCTCAAGAGCAGTTATTTCTTGTCTTGACCTCTCTCCTCAGAGAGCTGACCCTACAGACTCCCCCACTACTTTGGTCAACCCTGACTTCTGCTTCACAGAGAAAATGGAGCCATCAGTCAAGAACTTGCTCACCTTCCTGTGGTCACTCCTGCAAATACAGCTACACTCATGCCATCCTTGACTTCCTTTCTCCTGTGCAAATGGACTCCACATTCCCTCCACACTTTGGATTCCATTTGCATCCACCTCCTGAAAGCTTCCATCATCAGCTCTCCCCTCTCTTTGATATACACTTAATCTTTCATTATCCAGTTGGACTCCTTGCTATTTTAGCATGTATATACACACAAGTAAACATTCCCCTTAAAAGTTAAAACAAGACCTGTTTTTCACTGGCTCGTGAGATCTGAATGTTAAAATTACAGGAACTCTGAGCCAGTTGTTAACCACAAAAATTTAACAATTTCTAATTATTAAAAATTATGTACACAATATTAAAAACAAAGGTAATTCATACAATTTATCACTTCCTAATTTTTTACTACATTTTACTGCTCTCTTGGGCCTTGAGGTTTATATATGCCCATTGCACCTCCCCAGGGAGGAGATTCCAGAGAATGGTGGCCACAGCACATCTCTTTCCAACTCCATGTTCAGCAACATCCCTATGGTAGCTTGAAATCAACCAAGTGGGAGGAGTGACATCACAGAAACCAGCAAATGCTGCAAACCATGACGTTTTCCCTAGAGAGCTGGCTGTTAAACATTCATCAGCATTCCATTGACCTCTCTCAGCTCCGGATTCTTTTCTAGGTCCTACCTTCTGTGCCTCTTCACAGCTAAGTTTCTTCCAAAAGAAGTCTACACCCACGGTCTCCACTGACACAAATGGCTTCTGGACCTCTTGTTCCAGTTGAAGTGCCCTTGACTACAGAGCAGTGGCCTGTTGGAGATTCCATCCTCCATCCTTGAAGCCCTCGCCTTTGGGGGCATAGCCACTCACTCGCTATTGGCACCCTGGTTGCCCTCCGAGGACACCTCTCAGCTCCCCTCTTAAAGGCTACATTTCCCCAGTCTGTCCTCAGCTCCCACACACTTCACATCTCCCCAACGCACTCTTAAGCTTCCATTTCCAGCTTTGTGCCAGAGATCCCACAGCTGAATATTTAATCCACACCCAAATATCTGACTGTCTGCTGCACATCCCCAGTCTGTTGCCCACAAATACTGTAAATTTCCTGTGAAAAAAACTGAAATCACCCTCCTCCCTCAACCTCCCCATCCCACCAGTAGTGTCACCATCCACCAGTCTCCCAAGCCAGACCCTGAACCATTAGTGGCAACTGTCTCCTTTAGCACCAGTATCTCATCAATGAGCAGCCACACCCATTCGCCTCTCCTTCTGTTCCTGTGTCCTCATACTCTTGTCATCCCTTGGTCCCAGCCACTGTCGCATCTCACTAATCTGCAATTTCTTGTGCAGATTAGTCTAACTAGTCTCCCTGCTTCTGACCTCACTCCAGGACATACTCCACCCTGCAGACACAGTGATCTCTCTAGAGGCCAAATTTGATCACATTATTTCCCTGCTTAAAACCTTCAGGACAGCCAGGCACTGTGGCTCACATCTGTAATCCCAGCACTTTAGGAGGCCAAGGTGGGAGGATTGCTCAAGCTCAAGGGTTCAAGACCAGCCTGGGCAACATAGGGAGACCTCATCTCTATGAAAAATCAAAAACTTAGCCAGGCATGATGCTGCACACCTGTAGTCCCAGCTACTCAGGAGGCTGAGGTGGGAGAATTGCTTAAGACCAGAAGATCAAGACTGCAGTGAGCCGTGACCATGCTGCTGCATTCTGGCCTGGGCGACAGAGCAAGACCCTGTCTCAAACAAACAAACCTTCACCCACTGCACTCTAGATAAAGCCCAACTCCTTTAGCTTTGCACACACGGCCATTTTGTTTTTCTTTTTGTTTTTTTGAGACAGAGTTTTGCTCTTGTTGCCCAGGCTGGAGTGTAATGGCACAACCTTGGTTCACCGCAGCCTCTGCCTCCCAGGTTTGAGCAGTTCTGCCTCAGACTCTGGAGTAGCTGGGATTACAGGCATGTGCCACCATGCCCAGCTAATTTTTTTTTCTTTTTTTTTTTTTGGATTTTTAGTAGAGACGGTGTTTCTCCATGTTGGTCAGGCTAGTCTCAAACTCTCGACTCAATTCAGGTGATCAAACTCAGGTGATCCACCCACCTCGGCCTCTCAAAGTGCTGGGATTACAGGCATGAGCCACCGCACCTGGCCCTTTTTAACTTTTTAACTAACCCCCACTTCTAACTTTTAACTTTTTTACTAACCCCTGGCCCTTTTTAACTAACCCCCACTTCCAGCCATTCCATACTATGGAAGCACCTTGACTGACGATGGGGTTATTTCCTGATAAACTCATTAAAAGTTGAAAATATTCTAAATCAAAAATACATCTAATACACCTGCCCTACTGAACATCATAGTTTAGCCAGCTTACCTTAAACATGCTCTGAACACTTACATTAGCCTACAGCTGGGCAAGAGCATCTAACACAAAGCCTATTTTATAATAAAATGTCAAATATCTCATGGATTTTATTGAACACTGCACATTACATCAAAATTGCAATCGTTTTGCACCATCATAAAGTTGAAAAATCGTAAGTCGGGGACTGTCTGTACTCTAAATTCTCCCAAAATGCCACCTTTGCTTACTGCTCTCCCTTCACCTGTAATGCTTTCCCTGTGCCCACTCAGCCCTGCTTCCCATCCACCTAGCTAGTAGCTTATTCACCCTTCAAGGCCCAGCCTGGTTATCGGCACCTCTAGGAAGCTAATATGACCTATTGGAGCTGCTGGGTGCTCCCTTCCATGTGCACCTTGGGTTTCTTGCCTTCAGACCACTCAGCATCCTGCATGTAATTGTTCATGTGTTTTATTTGGCTTGCCTTCTTCATGAGGCCATAAGCGCCTTGAGGGCAGGAATGGTACTTCATCCAGCATGTTTCTCCAGTTTCCAGCCCAGGGTCTAGCTATAAAGCACATGCTCAGTGCAGCATTGCCAAATGCAAGGGCAGGATTGAGCTGGATAGAGAGGAGGGGAGCACTGTGTGAGCAAAGGGATGGAGACAGGAATTCTGCAGAGGCTGCCACAGGCAGAAAGAGCCCACTGATGTTCCAGAGGAAGGCTGAGAGGGCTAATTTGGACCAGACCCTACAAGGCCTTGAGTGTCTCATCGCAGTACCTCCCATCGCTGTGTGATCTCAGGCTATGCTGGCCATGCTGAGGGCAAGGAGCAGATGGTAGTCTGCTGCCCTTGCTTGTGACCTCTGCCCCGCACAAGGTCCATCTTGACCCTGGGCTCTTTTTCTCCTCTCCTGCAGGTATGACACCATCACAAACCAATGGGAGGCCGTGGCCCCTCTGCCCAAGGCAGTGCACTCTGCTGCAGCCACAGTGTGTGGTGGCAAGATCTACGTGTTTGGTGGGGTGAATGAGGCAGGCCGAGCTGCCGGTGTCCTCCAGTCTTACGTTCCTCAGACCAACACGTGGAGCTTCATCGAGTCCCCAATGATTGGTGAGAACCAGTGGTGTCCTCAGCCCAGGGCCAGGGTCGCACCCCTGCCTCACTGATTTGTTCAGTATCCATGCCCAGAAGTCAGGCTAAGCCCAACAGCTCTGCAGACCCAAATCTAGAGGGTGGCAGGAGTTGCTGAGCCCCCAGTTCAGGTGTCTGGAGAAGGGCAAGTGAGTCAAGGCTCCAGGTTCCCCCGGGCCCCGGACCTGTCTCCAGGCCAATCAGTCACTTGTTGGAAGTCTTTCCAGCTTCCTTCCCTGGAGGGTCTGCTGGGAAAGAAAAGGAGAGGGAAGTCCGAGACAAGATGCCGTGACCTGCCTGCTCTGCTCTCCTCACAGACAACAAGTATGCCCCCGCTGTCACACTCAATGGCTTCGTTTTCATCCTGGGCGGGGCTTATGCCAGAGCCACCACCATCTACGACCCTGAGAAAGGAAACATTAAGGCGGGCCCAAACATGAACCACTCTCGCCAGTTCTGCAGGTGAGGGGCTGTGGCACCTTGGTTAGGGCTGGGACGGAGGAGCGGGAGGAGGAGGGGTGTGACCACAATGATTTCCCACCATTCAGTGACCATAATGATTCCCAGGCCCAGAGCAGTGGCCCTCCCCATCCAACCACAGGAGTGGGCATTAGCCCAGACCAGTAGGGTGGAGCACCCAGAGCAGCCCACAGCAGCCTCTGGCCCAGGAGCCTATCCCCAGGGCTCCAGCTGACCCAGCTCCAGCAGAAATGAACTATTTCCTGAAGGCATCAAGGCTACCCTGCTCTCAGTGAGAGGTGAGGTCTGCTTCCCCCAGGACTACCTGCCCCATCACAGACGGGAGGCAGTGCCAGGCCAGAGCTGTGTGATGCCCTATAGGAACAAGTGATTTCTTGGGGGAATGCTCTGACAGCATGAATGATCCTGATGGCCTTGGGAGCTGTGCTTGGGGCTCAGAGTCCCAAAGGCTGACTGGGTAAAAGCACACACAAACCTGCCCCTGCAGGCAGAGAAGGTAGAGGGCCAAGTGTGGCTCGGTCCCCAGGCTTCCTGGCCCTGTGGCAATGAGACACCAGTCCCTGCTCTTCCAACCCCATCCTTTCCTGGACTAAGAGGAACAAGGAATAAGAAGGGGCCCCAAGGCCGGGCACAGTGGCTCACGTCTATAATCCCAGCACTTTGGGAGGCCGAGGTGGGTGGATAACTTGAGATCAGGAGTTCGAGACCAGCCTGGCCAACATGGTAAAACCCCGACTCTACTAAAAATACAAAAATTTGCCAAGCATGGTAGTGTGTGCCTGTAATCCCAGCTACTCAGGAGGCTGAGGCAGGAGAATCGCTTGAACGCGGGAGGCAGAGGTTGTAGTGAGCCGAGATCATGCCACAGCACTCCAGCCTGGGTAACAGAACAAGACTCCATCTAAAAAAAGAAAAAGGGGGGCCTCAGAAACCCCATTGTCAGGACTCCCATAGCAGATGCTTCCTGAAGATATCTTGTGCCTGTGCAGAGGTAACTGCAGAATCTTCAGTGTGGGAATAGCATGAAGTACTTACTGAGTGCCCATTGTCTGTGTAGCATAGCTAGAAAAGATATAACCTACTAGCATGTCAGTGACCTTGGACACATCCCTTCCCCTCTCTGGGGAAGTTCTGTCTGTGAAACAGGCGGTTGGACCAGACAACTGCTAAGCTCCTGTTGGACTGAGATTTTACAATTCCTGAGCCATACTTCCATGTCACATACCCTGGTGGCAGTGTGCAGAGCACAGTCTGACTGCCCTGTCCACTGATGCAGACAACTGGAGCATTACGCTCCACTTGGGAGGATGCCCGCACCTCCTCTGAGACTAGAAATGAATGGCAAACAGCCAGGTATGGTGGCTTATGCCTGTAATCCCAGCACTTTGGGAGGCTGAGGTGGACGATTCACAAGGTCTGGAGTTTGAGACCAGCCTGGCCAACATGGTGAAACCCCATCTCTAATAACAATACAAAAATTAGCTGGGGTGGTGACACATGCCTGCAATCCCAGCTACTTGAAAGGCTACGGCAGGAGAATCGCTTGAACCCAGGAGGTGGAGGTTGCAGTGAGACTGCACCATTGCACTCCAGCCTGAGCAACAAGAGTGAAACTCCGTATCAAAAAAAAAAAAAAAAAACCACAGAGGCTGGGTGCGGTGGCTCATGCCTGTAATCCCAGCACTTTGGGAGGCCAAGGTGGATGGATCACAAGGTCAGGAGTTCAAGACCAGCCTGACCAATATGGTGAAACCCCGTCTCTACTAAAAATACAAAAATTAGCCAGGTGTGGTGGCAGTCACCTGCAATCCCAGCTACTCAGGAGGCTGAGGCAGGAGAATTGCTTGAACCCGGCAGGCAGAGGTTGTAGTGAGCCAAGATCACACCACTGCACTCCAGCCTGAATGACAGAGCATGACTCCATCTCAAAAAAAAAAAAAAAAAAAAAAAAAAAAAATGGGAAAGACTTAATGGCAAATGGGAGAGTTAAGCTAGGTCTTGCAAGAGAATCAGGGAATAGGTGTACCACAGAAGGAAAATATGAGGGCCCCAGATGGCATGAAACTAAGGGAGAGAAGACTAGAAGCTCCAGGGTCTGGTAAGAAGTCCCTCTAAGACATTTCAGAAACGGGTGGAGCCTTTGAAAAGGTTTGTGTCCAATGTCAGGGAATAGCCAAGAAGAAATGGCCATTAGCTAAAAGAGAGTCAGGGCCAGTAACAAGATGTGGATGTCAGTGCAAAGAGGTAGCTGAAATGCATTAAGGAAGTCAGTGCAGAGAGGGGCCAGATGCTGAGCCCTCATGATGAGAGAAGCTGACTGAGACAACAGGAGCAAGCCAGTGAGTGTCACACAGGGAAGGGGTCCAGGCACAACCATCGGTCACCCTGCAGAGCATGCTCGGCCCTTGCAATCCTGGGTGGGCAGCAGCACCAGGTCACACAGGAGCACCTTGGCAAGTGGAGCTCCCAGTCAAGTGGCTGACGTTCAATTCCAGCTGAGCTCCTTATTATTCTCTCCCGTCATTCTTGTGAGTCATGTTCCCAATTTGATTTGAGCAGTAGGAAGGCTGCGTGTGCCACACAAAAGAGACTCCAGAAAGCCTCAGTGACCTGAGCTGAGTGCCTGCACAGAGATCTTTCCTCTCCCAGCCATGGTTAGTCACTCTGGCGGGGCAGGGAGGGAGCGCCTTCTGCCGCTCGCAGGGTGGCATAGCACAGCTTCCTGACTGGCCCTAGAGGACAGGTGTTTTTCTTATGTCAGCCCGGGTCAGAGGGCAAAGAAGGGCAGCAAGATCCCAGATGACTTTTGCAAAAGGCACAGGCAACCTACAACAGGACACGACGTTGAGAACCTATCTCCAGGGCCAAGTTGGAAGTGAAATGCCTAACTCTGTCCTTGCTTTCCCCCAACAGTGCCGTGGTGCTTGATGGCAAGATTTATGCAACTGGAGGCATTGTCAGCAGTGAGGGGCCCGCACTGGGCAACATGGAGGCCTATGAGCCCACAACCAACACATGGACCCTCCTCCCCCACATGCCCTGCCCTGTCTTCAGACACGGCTGCGTCGTGATAAAGAAATATATTCAAAGCGGCTGACATCAGCAGAAAGCCCATGATAAGACTGTGGACAAGTCTGGTGAGGCAAGTGCCACGCAATGATAATTTTCCAGCGACACGAACAAGAGGCCAACAAAACACAATCAAGGAACTCACTGCGCTCAACATGTTGAATATTCTCTACATTGAATGTAGAAAATCATCCTCACCTTTGGGTGAAACAGAGGCACCATGCATGGAGCCGCAGGAACCACGATCCCACTGTGGGGCTGGCTGCCTCCTGACCAGGCGCCCGCCCTGAACAGGGGCACCCGCTCTGCCAGGTGCAATAGAGTTTCACATATTTTTCAACTGGGAGAGAGAAGCCGTCTTTTCCTTCCTGCAGAGCAAGTTTGATCCCTAAACAACCATAGATCAGTTATCTTATGACGACATTAGGCATCAGGCTCTCTTGGAATAAGATCAAAGTGTCCTTATCACTTTGATTCCTACTTTTGTTTTTTAACCAATCTACACTTTTAGTGGCCGACAGAAAACAAGGGACAATACTGTGCATCACAAGGCCTAGGAGGCTGCTAGTCCCCACTGGGGCCGAAGAGAAGCCCAGCTGCCCACGCTGAGCCAGGGGTGGCAGCCGTGGGACAGCCGGGGAGCGAGGACAGCGGTCTGTCCTTCACAGGTTTTTCTACTGTGTTTTTGCTGGAGAAGGACAAAGTGATTGCGCTAGCGTTCTCTTACCCAGTATGAATTATTTAGATTTCTGAGGCATTTTCTTGATAAACAAAAGGCTATTTTTAAGTACTGAGAGGAGAAGCAGGCCACAAGAGGGATAATGTTGTGGGAATTCCCAAAGCTCTTTGTAGGTAGTGCCAGAGGGGGGCTTTTGCTCTCATTTTTCTATGTGCAGAATAGAGGATCTCTCCTGGGGTGGGCGATGCCCCCATTTTATTTTTAGAAAAAGTAACTCCCAGACAGCCCCATAAAAGCTGTGCCCAAGGAAGAAGAGTCTGCTCTAGAAGGAGCCCGGTTCTGGCTCAGGACACCGGCCCAGCTCCCTCCATGAGGTCAAGCTGAGGACCCAGGCCAGTGGGAAGGGAAGGAGGGAGAATAAGCATCTATAAAGCACAGGAGACTATTTTTGATATTCATAGCTATATATTAAGGCACCTGCCGCAAGAGCTCTCAGGATGGGGACAGCCTTCTTAGTGGAGCAATGGCAGCAAGGCCTGAGGGCATGAGCAGAACCACTCTTCTTGTCACATATGGACCTGAGAAAAGGGAAGCCAGGAGGGAGGTCACACCGTGGCTCAAAAGGGAAAGGCCTTCCCGCTAGTCCTTAGCCCCTCAAACCTCACACGGTCAACAGTTTCCATTCCAGGGCAGGAAGAATGCTGTCGCCACCACCACCACTGCGCTGTTGAGTTGAAGTTGGTACCAAATACACATTTACCACTTTTATATCTGGGAAGTCAGCTTGCCATCGTTTCATGATAACAACCATTTATAAGAGAAAAAGACAGGACATGCTTTCCATCTTTCAGTATTTGATGACACAAAATTCCAGTTCTAATGCTGGGCATCAACTTCTAGCACTACGAGTGTGGCTCCCACTTGGACAAGATACCGAGCTTCGTTATGCAGTTTTTAATATTATTTATTATTTTAAAAAGTAATAAGCACAAAACTACATACATTGTATGTCATTTAAAGTATTTATGTCAAACAGGGTGCAAGTGTGAACCCAAGGACTGGAGCACAAATTCCTAACTGCCTGGGGCAGGGCTAATGTTAGCATTGGTGTGCGTCTGCCTCCAAAGGAGGTTCTAGTGGTCAGCGAGACTCAACACAGATGACATTGAAATTCCGTTTCTCTCCTCATCTATCACACTGGAGCAAAACTGGCTATTTCTGTGAATGATATAAAACAGGGTTCTCTGTAATGGTATTGTACATAGTATATGTTTATTGTTAAGTTCTTGTTATATTATAATAAATATATTTATAGATCTAGACTTGGAAGCCAGCGTAATCTTTGTGTGCCATCGTCCTGCCACAGGGATGCAAAACCTGTTCTACCCCTCATACATCAGCTGTACGGGTTCTCTTATAGACTTTAGTGCAGATCTTGATGATTAGAAAGGATAGGACTCCATATTGAGGGAAGGTTTAGAGTTGAAAAGCCAAGAAGAAAAGACAATTGAAGGTCAAAGTTGAAGGAGACTTGCAAACACGCTGACACTGACTCTGAGGCTCTTTCTTTCATTGAAGTGCTCTTCTTATTATACCTGTGCAACTGAAAGCTTCAAAACTGTTAGCTTCCCACTGGTATCACTCCTGTGCTGGGGACCGACTTAGAGCCACATGGCAATTCCAGCTCATGAGCCTAAGAAGAGACGCAACACACTTTCTCTAGGAAGAGGAATACAGGGTGATTTCTTTTCTTTTCTTTTTTTTTTTTTTTTTGAGATGGAGTTTCGCTCTTGTTGCCCAAGCTGGAGTGCAATGGCGCGATCTCAGGCTCACCACAACCTCTGCCTTCCAGGTTCAAGCGATTCTCCTGCCTCAGCTTCCCGAGTAGCTGGGATTACAAGCCTGTGCCACCACACCTGGCTAATTTTGTATTTTTAGTAGAGACAGGGGTTTCTCCATGTTGGTCAGGGTGGTCTCAAACTCCCAACCTCAGGTGATCCGCCCGCCTCGGCCTCCCAAAGTACTGGGATTACAGGCATGAGCCACTGTGCCCAGCCAGGGTGATTTCCATCGTATCCTAAAATCCAGTCAGGGGGCCTCACTGCCTTCTTCAGTCATGGCTGGGGCTACTCTCTAGGCTGCTGTAAAGACCTGTCTTGCTATGCTAAGGACTCCATGCCAGGCTCCCCAGGAAGAAAAGGTAGAGCGCCAGATGGGAGCGCCCATCCTCTGGCAAGGAAAGAAGTTTAGATTTCACAGATTCGCAGAAGGCAGATTGGCCAGCTTTGTCATCCCTGTGAAGAGCCTCACACCATTAATCCACAAATCTCACCAAGACTAAGGGTCTCCTTGCCAAAAAAAAAAAAAAAAAAATCGGAAGGCAGTGGTCAGGGTAGGTGAGAGAGGGAGATGTTGAGAGAACTTTATGATGAGTGGACCATACTCTTGTCAAATAAATATTTGCAGTGATACCTTCGGTCCTAAAGGATGGAGAATGTCTAGAGGATGCCAGTCATGAAGAGCTGAAATTGTAACTTGAGACAAAAATCAAGCAATCGTCCTGTTAACTCCTTTCCTGTCTACCTCATTTCCCTAAATCAAGAGAAACATGTTCTCTGAGTCTATGAAGAGTCTGTGTATTTCAGACTTAACTCAGGGACGGGGGGTGGGTGAATAAACTGCATTTTGCCATAAAAGCCATGTATGTCCACTATATCAGGAGTCTGTGAGAAAAGGGGAGGGTCCAGGTGCAACCATCAGAGCTGACGTGGATAGTGAAAAAGTTCACTGTGGTGGCTACAAACAGGACATGGTTCACATTATGCATGTGTATGATTTTTTTAAAACCCATAGCCAAAGTAAGAAGAGAACAGTCAAGAAAAATATTTGCAGTCTATATGACAAAAGATTTGTATCTTTATTAAAGAACCCATGTAATTCAATAAGAAAAGGCTAAGTGATTCCAACAGTTGAAGAGAATAGGTCTTAAAACAGACCTAACAAAGAAGAAACGCTACCAGTAAACATACAACAAAAAAGCTCAACAATGGTAGTTGTTAAATATGAAAATCATAACAATGAGGTAGTAACATCTTTTAGCTACTAGATTAGCTCCCCAAACCTCAGACAAATGAGGGGGAGAGAGACTCCAAGTGCTCATGAGGAGCTGTGAACCCCGTGAGCAGTGAAGGGTTCTGTCAACCAAAACGGCACTTTTAGAGAGTAATGAGGCAGGGGCCAGGTATCAGGAGCCACAGGAGCATTCACACCTGACCTGGTGAATCCACTCTGAGCATCCATGAGGAAATCATAAAACTATGAGAAAAGTCATACACAGCTGCCCTCCATATCCACAGGTTTCCCATCCAGATTCAACCAACCATGCATGGAAAAACCTGGGGGGTCAAAAAACCAATACAGACTAATACAAATGAAAAAACAGTATAGTGTAACAACCATGTACATTGCCTTTACGTTGTATTAGGTATTATAAGTAATCTAGAGATGATTTAACGTACACTGGAGGATATGCAGAGGTTATATGCAAATACTACCCCATTTAATATCAGGGACTTGAGCACCCAGGGTTTTGGTATCCCTGGGGGTCCAGGAACCAATCCCCTGTGGATGCTGAGGGATAACCATCACAATAACTTGCTCTCATTTACTGACACTAACAACATGCCCGACACTGTGCTAAGCACTGGCAGCATTAAGTGCTGTGTCCGTGAGACAGGTAATAATAAAGACATGTCACCATATGGAAAACACTTAGAAAAGGCAAAACAATATATATTTTTATATGATTGTGGGTATGTGATATATGTATATAAAGATATATAAGATATACATCTAAAGATAGGTAAGATATGTATATTTTTAATGACCAGATTTGCAGTCAGAAAAAAAACTATTAGTTGTATTCATGGAATTGTGGGCAATTTTTCTTCTTTCTTGTCCAGAATTTCTATAATGACATTATTTTTATTATAAAGACATATATTTACAAAAATGGGTAGTGAGGGACAGAGAGTAATCTTTCCCCAGAATTTTTTTTCTTTTTCTTTTTTTTTTTTTTTGAGACAGAGTCTCACTCTGTCGCCCAAGCTGGAGTGCAATGGCATGATCTTGGCTCATTGCAACCTCCGCCTCCCGAGTTCAAGCGATTCTCCTGCCTCAGCCTCCCACGTTTACAAGCCCCTGCCACCACGTCCAGCTAATTTTTGTATTTTTAGTAGAGACGGGGGTTTTACCATGTTGGCCAGACTGGTCTTGAACTCCTGACCTCAGGTGATTCACCCACCTCACAATCCCAAAATGCTGGGATTACAGGAGTGAGCCACTGCGTCTGGCCCTTTCCCCAGAATTTCAGTCTGAGATTCTCTTTTGTGAAGATCATCTCCTATTTTGGGTACCATAAGCAATGGAGAAGTTGGAGAGGGTTCACTATCAAGTAGCAAAGAGAATTACAAATAAAAAATATGCTGCCATGTATTCGTGCTAAAACTCTGGAATGGGTTATTAAGATCCCTGTACGTCTCCTCTAATTGAACCTTAATGTATGTATATAACATAATTACACACATTAACTCATTCTATCCTCTCAACTACCCTAAAAGGCATAGGGCCTCTTCACCCTTTAAGAAGAGGAAACAGTCTCAGGAAAGTGGCTTGCCCGGTTATAGTTAGGCCGTACCCCAAGTGCTCTATGTACACTGTTGAGTTTCATGCTCATTACAGTCTTGCACAGGATGGTCATCCCCACTGCAGGCCTGAGGCCGCGGAGCCCTGAGACCTTAAGCAGAGAGCAGGTTTACAGCATCTCAGCCTTCAAACCCAGCTCAGTGAGACTCCAGGAGCTCACACTACACAGCCCCTCCAAGTCTGCCTGGAGTTTTTAAGGCACAATCCTCTTCCCCAAGCTACCTCAAAAATCCGTAATAAGAAAACAGAGAACTCTGTGAATGGGATAGACATTCAGCTCTGTTAAAAAGTCCTCTTTATAACTGCTTTTAAAAACACCTGGTAAGAGTCTCAGCAACATAATGAAGGCTTTGGCTTTAAACAGAAAATCTGGGACTGAGGTAAGGAAAGAGTCCACTCACTGAGATGTCAGACCATCCACTGCCGCCTCATTAGAAACTCCTGCTGTGAGCCTGCACTGTGTGATGGACTCTCAAGGAGTTCCTCACATTCTTGTGGAACCACAACCCCGGCCTGGGAGACCAGAGGAGAGGAGAGAACAGCATGACCACAGCAGCCTCGGTCCCAAAGGGAATATCATGACTTTGGCATCCAAGGATACAGAAAGTTTTCCCAGCTGGATCAAGGAGCTGAATAACATAAGGACTCAACTCCAAGAAGCCTGCTGTTTTCATACAATGGTAAAAAGAGTGAGATGTGCTGTTGGGAGGAGACACAGAGGAATCCCATGGATCTCTTTACAAAAAAAAAAAAAAAAAAGACTCCAAGATGTGTGTTTACCATCCAAACTTGCCATGCATACGCTCTGCTGCCCACTCTGGAACATATGCAGGTCATTTGGGTGTGTTTCCTCCTAGAAAATGAGCACAGCCTTTGAGTGGCTCATACTAGGTCGAAAAGACTGCCTTCTCCACCTCCCACCATGGGCCGCCTCACCCTGGTGCGCAGCGCCAGCCAGATTACCCCAACTCCATTGGTGACAGCACATGAAAAAGTATAAGCAAGTGTGCTGCTGTAGCCAGCCCTGCAGTCTACAGATGACTGAAGAAGTATTAGGTTTGTGCACAAGTAGTGGCAGTTTTTGCCATAAGAAGTTTTAGTTAAAGGGTTTTCATTCACTCTGTGTACGGAATTCCTTCATTCATGGCGAAGCCGGCCACTGCTCAAATGCAAACCTGGGAACCAGAGGACCCATGAGCACTGTCTCCTTAGGGTGTTAGCCCTGGGACTTTACATTCCTGTGAGTATAAATCAGTCACTGATGCTCTTCAAGTCACCCCCTAAATTCTCCAGTCCCTTTCTATCACCACTGCCTTATTTTTAAACCCTTATCACTTCTTGCTCTAATTGTTGCTATAACCCCTTTTTTATGGATTTTTTTTAAAGTAACAGCTTTATTGACATATAATTCACATACCATACACTTCACCCTTTTAAAGTGGTTTTTCAGTATATTCACTAATTGAGCAACAATAACCACTAATTGCAGAACACTTTCATTACCCCAAAAAGAAACCTGTACCCATTAGCATACTCCCCATTCTCCCTCACCCCTAACCCTGAACAACCACTAATTTACTTTCTGTCTCTGTGGATTGCCCACTGCAAACGTTTCATAAAAATGGAATCATACAATACTTGGCCTTGTGTTTCTGGCTTCTTTCACTTAACAAAGTGTTCTCAAGGTTCATCCATGCTGGAGCATATGTCAGCATTTCATTCTTTTATGGCTCCATACTATTCCACTACACAGATACACACAATGGATATATACAAAAATGAATACATTTTGTTTATCCATTCATCACTTATTGAACATTTGGGTTATTTCTACATTTTGGGTATTATTAATAATGCTGCTACGAACAGTGATATACAAGGTTTTGAGATTGAATAAATTTGGGAAATGCTGGGTTTATCAAGGTTAAATAGGTTTTTTTACTGCAGATTTCTCAGAATCAAAAACAGACTAACAGTCACTCTAACTTTACTAAACTGGATACAAAAGGCAGAGTTTTCCCAATGTATCTGGCCATTATCCCCAACCCCAAGTTTTCTTCTCTTCTAAATTATGACACAAGCTCAAATAATCATATGGAATTCTGAGGTCAACACATTCTGCCCTCATTCCTGAAAGAAGCAAAACAGAAAGTAATCGTAATCTTGTGAAGACTCAGAAGCAAATTCTAATTTAGAATTCTCAAAATATTTCTTAAGAAAAATTGATACAGGGTCCAGGCACAGTGGCTCACACCTATAATCCCAGCACTTTGGGAGGTCAAGGCAGGTGAATCACTTGAGGTCAGGAGTTCAAGACCAGCTTGGCCAACATGGTGAAACCCTGTCTCTACTAAAAATGCAAAAATTAGCCAGGCGTGGTATTACATGCTTGTAATCCCAGCTACTCAGGAGGCTGAGGCAGGAGAATCACTTAAACCCAGGAGGCGGAGGCTACAGTGAGCCAAGATTGCACCACTGCACTCCAGCCTGAGTGACAGAGCAAGACTCTGTCTCAAAAATGTTTCATAGGAATCATCTGTCCAGAAGACTTCAGTCTCTCTCTACTCATACTGTAATATTTTTAATTGAAAAAATTCCAATACACACACCTACAATAACTACTCTACATATAAACTAAAACACCCAACCCACATATCCAATGACAGCTGCAAAAGTGTGACCCGACAATTTCTGGAAAAAGCTCTTAGATATTTTATATTTTGTTAATTTTGAACAACATGACAATCTTTTTAAGTCACCTGCAGCAAAGAATAGAAAAATCAGTCATTTGTCCCACCTATATTTAAGCATTGAAAACTTTCACGTTAACTCCAGTATTATCATTAAAATATCATATTAAAGGCCAGGCATGGTGGCTTACGCCTGTAATCCCAGCACTTTGGGAGGCCAAGGTGGGCACATCACAAGGTCAGGAGATCGAGACCATCCTGGCTGACATGGTGAAACCCCATCTCTACTAAAAATACAAAAAATTAGCCCGGCGTGGTGGCGGGTGCCTGTAGTCCCAGCTGCTCAAGAGGCTGAGGCAGAAGAATGGCATGAACCCAGAAGGCAGAGCTTGCAGTGAGCCAAGATCACGCCAGTGCACTCCAGCCTGGGTGACAGAGCGAGACTTTGTCTCAAAAAAAAAAAAAAAAAAAAATCATATTAAAGCATAAAAATTTTTTTAATATTTGTATTTAGATTAACATTGGTATTAACAGACAAAGTCGCATCCAATTCTAGCCATAAAATCTTGAGAACGTAGGGTTGATTTTCTGTTTCTGTGGTTAAACCCTGAAGTTCAAACAATGTGGAAATTAGTGTAAAGAAACATTCCAAAGATCTGTAACTGATTTTTTACAGTGTGATAGGCAATTACTCCTTTCTTTGCTCCATTTTAAACATAATCTGTTAAATTTCTTTATTAAAGTATGATAAACTACAGAGCTGACAGCTTACTGATGTTTCCATTAAATATGTGACATAAGTTGAGACTCCCCACCACAAATACCCTTTATTTCAGTAACATACTAAGTATAATGTTACTGCGGATTGTCACATTTCTTTCTAAAGGGATGTTCTGTTTGCAAAGTCTTGTTAAAATACTTGCACTCATTAAAAGGCTAAAATAGAAATTTGTAATTAATTTCCAACACTTTCCCAAGAAACGTTCAGCTATAAGGGTAACCATACACAATGTTTAGAAAGACTATTATCTCATATCAAAATTAACTTTGCTTTGTTGCCACAGTGAAAATGTTAGAACTAAGCTCTGTGCTCTATGTAGATACCATATTATAGACATATGACTAGGGCTATTTATGTATTTTCAGGAATACTTGCAAAGTTTCTTGAGCCTATGATCTTCTTTGTGGCTCTTAAACTGCTGTGATGATACACAGGCAAGGTTTACTGATTTACCATTTGCTGAGAAATTGGAAATTCCAGGGCATCTAATAATTTACAGAGATCAGGTATATTAGCCCACACCTAACGTGGGACCTTTCGTTGTTGTTGCTGCTGTTGTTACCCACGAAATCTCTGGCAGGCCTCCATCCAGCACGTTCACAAGGTCTACGACTACATTTGCTCTTTAGTTTCATTAGAGACATTCAGTTTCTTGATCCTTTCCATTGCCTCCGAATTTAGCAGCCCCACCCTGGTTTCACTTCCCAAGAATGGAATTCTTCTCCCCCAAATTATCTGACTTTCCTAACATTGTCGTCTTTCTGTTGGATAAACAAGACAAAACTTCAATACTAACTTAATTCAACTTTCAGCCTCCTCTGATGTTTCATTTGGGGTGACAGTTGCAAGCAGGGGGAAAAGCCCATATTCACACAGACTGGTGCTGGTGCCACCATGAATACATGGCCCCCACCCCCAACTGTGCCCTCACCTTACTCTCAGATAGCTCTTTTTCCTATTTCCATCAGTGACTGTGCTAATCTTCACTTCTCTCCCGTGAGTTTCCTACCTAGAACCTGTGCTTGGCAGAAGAACACACCTTTTCACCAAAATAACTTAGGAGGATGGAGGCAGTGGCCACGCGGTGTTTTTAATCGTCCAGAATTGCCCATTAAAAACAGAGAAACCAGGATGAAAAAGACTCCTGGACAACATCGAAAACAAAATTAAATAGTAAAGACTCCCTGGAACTCCAAATCCCAAGTGAGTAGGAACACGCCACTGATACCTATGAGACTCTGTGGTACACCTGTGTGAGGAAGAAAGTAGAGAAAAGTAATTGGCATGGAATGGAACTGAGAACCTAACAGGAACTCACAGGAATGCTCAGGGGCCACGCTGAGGAGGGCAGCGGGCAGTGAGAGGAGCTTTGCGCCCCAGCACTCAGGGTAGTGCAAGGGTTCCATGGCAAGGATGAGCCTTGTGAATCCTCAAAACTAACCAGCCCAAGCCTTCTTTCAGGACAGAGCCTAGATTAAGGAAAAACTACCAGGGAGAGAATCTGAATTGAACAGCATGGGGACAGAAGAAACAAAGAAAAAGAGGTCCAAATAGAAGGAGGCGAGGGGAGCAAGTGAGATTTCAGAAAGTCAGCAGCCATGTATTTCAACACTTCACAAAAATAACAGGAGAGCTCCAGAGCCTTGAAATCCAGGCTTCCTTCTAAAAGTTCAAGAAACATAATTCCATGTAAAAATAAGCAACAAAAGGATTGAGAGGAAATACTATATAAATATAAGAAAAGACTTCAAAAGGAGAAGGCTACCCCATAGGCAATAAAAGCACTGCAGAAAGACATGGCTACAAAAGAAAATGATAACCTAGTATCTTCAACACAAGCAAAAGGGCATATGACAATAATATAGGAAATGAAAGAACAATATAACCCCAAAATTGGAAAAACTCACAAATGAAGTAAAATAGCCCAGGGAGAATTAGCAAAAAAATATTTTAGAAATGCAGGCTAAACTAGAAAGGACACAACAGTGAATAAAAAAACAAATAATGCCTTAAGACAAACAGAAGGGGAAAAAGAAGGGCAGGAAGTAACAAAGAAATGAAGAAACTTCTGGTTCTGGTTAAGATGTTATAGGTACATTCTACTGCATCTTTCCCATTGATTACAGCTAAAAATCTTGAACAGAAGATATAAAACAATTATTAATGGGCTCTGAGAAATTTTTTTTTAAAAAGCCAATAAACTGGGTAGGAAAATGAAGTCAAAGAATGACCCACATGGTGGTGACTTCCCTGGGTTTGCCTTTTACTCCTTATCTCCTAGTTTATTCTCCAGGGCAGCCAGAACCCCAGAAAAAAAACACTCTCTCATTAGACTCTCCAGACCCAGACCCAGACCCAGATGAGCCCTAGGAAAGCATTAACCTCCTCACAGCAGCAGTGGCCGTGATAGCAGAAGTATCCCTAAGAGTTCTTGTCTCTCTGGCCAAACCACCAGGAAAGGGGTCTCGTAGGAGCCTGAGAGTCAGGGGAAGATCATAGAGAGTAAGGAGCTGGAGAAAGAGGTCCTTTCAATTATGACACAAAATCCTGAGCTGCACATGTGTAGAACTGACCAGGACCAAGACGGAAAAGGCTGTGAGATCTGAACTATGATGTAAGCTACCACCAGGTTCTTAGACTTACCCCTGCGTGGTGCACATGGAGAACTGTATTAGTTTCCTAGGATTGCTATTTAAAAAATCACCGCAAACTTAGTGGCTTTAAGACAACAAATTTATTATCTTACGATTTGGGAGGTCAGAAGTCTAAAATGGGACTTAGGAGCTAAAACCAAGGTGTTGGCAGACCTGTGTTCTGGAGGCTCTAGGAAAGAATCCACTTGCCTTTTCTAACTTCCAGAGGCTGCGTGCACTCCATGGCTCCTGGCCCCTTCTTCCATCGTCAGATCACATCACGCCAACCTCTGCTTTGGCCATCACATCTGTTTCCTGATTCTCCTGTCTCTCTCCTATGAGGATCCTTGTGATTACACTGGGTCCACACACTAATCCACAATAATCTCCCATATTAAGATCCTTTATCACATCTGCAAAGTCCCCTTTACCACTAAGACAACATATTCACAGGTTCTGGGGATTTGGCCATGGACACCTTTGGGGAACCATTATTCAGCCTAACACAGAGATTGAACATAAAGGCACTATACAGTTTTGGAAACTAAACTGACAATGGAAACACCGCCCACAGGAACTAGGCCAGGACTTTGGTCTGAACCTAGCCGGGTTGACTGCTAAAACAAAAAAGGTCAGCCTTCTCCCCAAGACTGTAACAGGGCCCAGAACAGTATAAAAAATATTCAAAATGTTCAGGACACAATCCAAAATGACTTGACATGCAAGGAACTAGGAATACATTAAACAACCCTCAAGAGGAAAAGCAATCAACAAAGCCAACCACAAGACTGCTCAGATGCTGAAATAATTAAAAACTTTAAAAGAAATTCTCAGCTCCAAAATGGCAGCATAGAAGCAAGCTTGTTTCACTTCCCCTACTCCATCCAGAAAACCAAAAACAAATATACACTGCCAAGACCATCACCAGAAATATCCCAGAACTCATATATGAAAATGAGACAGTTCCCAGGGTTGCAGAGAAGGGAAAAAACTCCAAGCAGATGGTAAGAGAATAGGACTTCCACATCCATGACACCCTTTCCCCCATTCTGCCTGGCACCAAGCATGTGGAAAACTTCCCCCCAACTCACTGTTTCTACACCAGGAAAAGTGAGATTAAGGTAGACAACCAGCTTCCCCACCTTCCTGGGTTCCTGGCAGGAGTCCTGTCCTTATCTTAACCCACAGAAAGCATCACAAGTACCTACAGGGAGAAATATCCCTGAGGACTGGCAGAGACAAAGTGGGAAGGCAAGACATCCCCAGCCCTGGAAACTGCTCTATAACTCTGTCAAATGAGACACCAAAGCAAATGTCTGTTAAGCAGCACCATGCTGTAGGAGGTTTGTCCCACACGTCCCCTGGGCATGAGTTCTTAGCCAACCTTCCCACACGTACTGGATATCCCCTTTAGGACCTCCCTCATTTGAAAGGGCAGCTCTCCAATCATTTACTAGGGCTGAGGTAAACCTGGGCTTAAGGTGCTACCAAAAGCCAGAAAGGAGGCAGTGACTTAGCAGCAAAAAAACCTCTGAGCTCAGGAGCAAAATGACTGACTAGAGATATCTGGCATTCATTCTTCCCATAAGAAAGGGCAAAAACAACAAATAAACAGCTAAGAATTGACTGGAGTGTCAAAGGGAGAGTGCTGGAGTACAACAGGGGAGTGTAGACCTACCTATGGTGATCAAAAGTCCAGGAGGGCAGGCCAGGCATGGTGGCTCATGCCTGTAATCCCAGCACTTTGGGAGGCTGAGGCGGGTGGATCAGCTGAGGTCAGGAGTTTGAGACCAGCCCAGCCAACATAGTGAAACCCCATCCCTATTAAAAGTACAAAAATTAGCTGGACATGATGGCACATGCCTGTAATCCTAGCTATTCAGGAGGCTGAAGCAGGAGAATCACTTGAACCCAGGAGACAGAGGTTGCAAGATCTCTATAAGAGATTGCCCCACTGCACTCCGGCCTAGGCGACAGAGTAAGACTCTGTCTCAAAAAAAAAAAAAAAAAAAAAAAGTTTAGAGGGCAGCATGGTGGCACCCAGTGTCTGCAGCCCTGTCTCCCATGCCCAAATCAGATCTGCCTGGAGTCAGGAGGGACTTCCCATCACAGGGAAAAGGTAAGCAGAAGATCCCCATCAACCCCACTGCCACTGTTGATGCCTACAGTCCTTAGAAAAAGAGAATCCCACGGTCTCCCAGTTTGGAGAGCTGCCAGGAATTCATCCAGTTGCATTGCCCCAGATTAGGAACACAAAGTGTGCCCTCCATACCCCCAACCCCACCTGCTGTGAGCCAAGCTACTGCAGCACTCTACCATCTTGAGACCAGAGCCACCTCTGAAGTGCACCCTCCTCTGCAGGCCAGTAGCCACTGCACTTCTCCAGCACCAGGGCTCCATCTTCATTCCACCAATCCCACACTGGTGGCTTAACACCACATCCCAGCAGCATAAAGCCCCAGCATCAGCTGTAACACTGGTCCTGCACAATAGGAAACTGACTCCTACCACCCTCATTTCCAGCCAGAGGAACAGTGTGGGAGTCCTGCCAGGGTGAACATGCTCTTGAGTCAGCCAAAATGCTACGTGCCCTACCCCTCAAGCCTCCAAGCAACTGACATACTTCTAGGCCAGAAGAGCAGCTAAACTTTTAGCCTGCACCCAGGGCCAGTGTAATAGCCCTGAGGTGCCCCACCCCATGCAGACAAGTCCTTGACCTGCTCAATGGCCCTAAGCCCACAATCAGAACATGACAAGCAGCTCCACAGATTACCCCTGGCAGAAATGGCCCCAGGCCAGCTGAGCAGCTATGTGCCCATACCCAGGACTGAGAAACAGCTCCACAGGCTGCTCCTGGAGGTTAAGCCCCAAGGCCAGCCAAGTAGCTGTGCACCAATGTTCCTGGCCTAAGAAACAGCCCAATGGGTCACCCCCTGCAGACACATCCCCAGGCCAGCTGAACCTGTGTGCCTATGTACCTACATCCCAGGCCTAAGAAATAGCCCCACAAGCGGCCGCAGGCAGACATACCCCCAGGTCAGCCAAGCAGCTGTGCAACCATATCCTACCATATCCTAGACCTGAGAAGCATCCCTCTGGGCCACCACCCACTAGACACACTCCAGGCCAACTAAGCAGCTATATGCCCACACGCTAAGCCAGAGAAACAGTCCCACGGGCCACGCTCAGCAGACATGTCTCCAGGCCAACTGAGCAGTCACGCAGCTGTGTCCCAAGCCTGAAAAACAGCCTTGTGGGCCTGCCCCCAGGCCAGCCAAGTGACCAATAACAGGGAGCCCGACCCCAAGCTGGCTGACCCACCATGTGCACACACACACCCCCAATCTGAGAAACAGGCTGGTAAGCCCATCCCTGGCAAGGCTGGGCCACTATTGCCACAAACTCTCTTGGCCTAGGCCACTGAGAAATTTGCAAACACCACTAGTGTGGACTGTAGCTGAAGAAACTATATGGAGACTACACTACTGTGTCCACCTAGGACCAAGGCCAAGGACCCTCACCAAACTGATAAGAACCCATTCATACAAATAAATCTTTCCCTGTGAAACCTACTCCATAAAATTGGAAGAGGCAACTTGTCCACCAGATCCATAGAAATCAGCGTAAGGACACATCAACCATGAAAATGCAAGGAAACATGTAACCTCCAAAGAAAACAATAATTCTATAGGAACAGACCCCAATTATAAGGAAATATATACATATGAAATGCCAGAAAGAGAATTCAAAATAATCTTAAGGAAACTCAGTGAGATACAAGAAAATAAAGATAGATTACAAAATCAGAAAAACAATTCATTATTTGAATGAGAAGTTTAATAAAGAGGTAGTTAACACAAAGAACCAAACAGAAATCCTAGAGCTGAAGATTTCAGTGAATGAAAAAATACAACTGAGAGCTTTAACAACAAACTAGACCAAGCAGAATTTCTGAACTTGAAGACAGGTCTTTTGAAATAACACAGACAAAATAAATAATAATAAAGAACAAAAAGAATGAAGAAGATTTATATGACACCATTAAGCAAACAAATATTCACATCATGGGCATTCCAGAACATAAAAAGGGAAAAGTTGAGTAAAATGTATTTAATGAAATAATAGCAGAAAACTTTCCAAGTCTTGTGAGAAAGATGGACATTTAGGCCCAGGAAGCTCAAAGAACCTCAAACAGATTCAACGCAAACAGGTCCTCACCAAGACACATTATAATAAAATTGACAGGCGGGGCGCGGTGGCTCAAGCCTGTAATCCCAGCACTTTGGGAGGCCGAGACGGGCGGATCACGAGGTCAGGAGATCGACACCATCCTGGCTAACCCGGTGAAACCCGGTCTCTACTAAAAAAATACAAAAAAACTAGCCAGGCGAGGTGGCGGGCACCTGTAGTCCCAGCTACTCGGGAGGCTGAGGCGGGAGAATGGTGTAAACCTGGGAGGTGGAGCTTGCAGTGAGCTGAGATCCGGCCACTGCACTCCAGCCTGGGCGACAAAGCAAGACTCCATCTCAAAAAAATAAATAAAATAAAAATAAATAAATAAATAAAATTGACAAAATTTAAAAAAGAAAAAATTTTTAAAAGCGGCAAGAGAAAACTGTCAAGTCACAAATAAGGGAATCTCCATTAGACTAACAGCAGATTTCTTAGAAGAAACCTTACAGGCTTTGCAAACTACTCATCTGACAGGGGATTAATATCTAGAATATACAAGGAACTGAAATATCTTAACAGGAAAAAGACAAACTATCTGATTTAAAATTGGGCAAACAGCCAGGCGCGGTGGCTCACACCTGTAATCCCAGCACTTTGGGAGGCCAAGATGGGTGGATCATGAGGTCAGGAGATCGAGACCATCCTGGCTAACACAGTGAAACCCCGTCTCTACTAAAAATACAAAAAATTAGCTGGGCGTGGTGGCAGGCGCCTGTAGTCCCAGCTACTTGGGAGGCTGAGGCAGGAGAATGGTGTGAACCCAGGAGGCAGAGCTTGCAGTGAGCTGAGACTGTGCCACTGCACTCCAGCCTGGGCGACAGAGTGAGACTCCGTCTCAAAAAAAAAAAAGGGCAAATAGCCAGGTACAGTGGCTCACATCTGTAATCTCATCACTTTGGGAGGCCAAGGTGGGAGGATCACGTGAACCCAGGAGTTTGAGACAAGCCTGGGCAACATAGCGAAACCCCACCTCTACAAAAAGTACAAAAAATTAGCCAGACATGGTGACATGTGCCTAGAGTCCCAGCTCCCCAGAGGGCTGAGATGGGAGAATCACCTGAGGCCAGGAAGCTGAGACTGTGGTGAGCTATGACTGCACCACTGCAATCCAGCCTGGGTGACAGAGTGAGAGAACCTGTCTCAACCAAAAAACAACAACAAAACAAATGAAAGAGAAGAAGAGAAAGGAAAGGAAGAGGAGGGAATGGGAGGAGAGGGGAAGGGAAGGGCAGAAGGATAGGGAGGGGAGGGGCAGGGAAAGGAGGGGAGAGGAGGAAAAGGAGGAAGGAGGGAAGGAGGTAAGGAGAAAGGGAAGGAGGGAGGGAAAGAAGGGAAGGAAGAAAGGGAGGAAAAGAGGCAGGGAGGGAGGGAGGGAATCTGAACAGATGTTTTTCAAAAGAACGCATACAAATGGCCAACAAATATATGAAAAAATGCTCAACATTCCTAATCCTCAGGAAAATACAAATCAAAACCACAGTGAGGATATAGGGAAAAGGGAATTCTTATACACCATTGGTGGGAATGCAAAGTAGTACAGTCACAATGGAGAATAGTATGGAGGGTCCTCACTGAAAATGAATTACCATATGATCCAGGAATCCCACTACTGGGAACTCAAAGGAAAGGAAATCATTATATTGGGAAGATATCTGCACTCCCCTATTTACTGCAGCACTACTGACAATAACCAAGATACAGAATCAGATACAGAATCAATCCAAGTGTCCAACAACAGATGAACAAATAAAGAAAATGTGGTATATACACACCATGGAATATTATTCAGCCATAATAAAGAATGAAATCCTGCCATTTGCAGCAACATGGATGGAATTTGGAATTTGAGGACGTTATGTTAAGTGAAGTAAGCCAGGAAGAGAAAGTTAAACACCACATATTCTCCTGTATCTGTGGAAGTTAAAAAAAAAAAAGTTTATCTCATGAAAACGAAAAGTAGAATAGCAGATACTACAGACTGGGAAGGGTAGAGGGAAGGGAGGAATAGGGAGAGATTTGTTAAGGATTCAAAATCACAGCTAGATAGGAGGAACAGGTTCTAGTGTTCTATACCAGTTCAGGATGACTATAGAGGTAACAATAATATATAGTTTCAAATAGCTAGAAGAATATTGAAAGTTCCCAACACAAAAACAGATAAATGTTTGATACGATGAATATATTAATTATCCTGATCTGATCACCATACATTGTATGTGTTGAAACATCCCCATGTACCCAATGAATATGTACAGTTATTGCCAAATTAAAATAAATAAATAAAAAATAAAAGTAAAAAGAAAATTCTGTATTCTGAATAACAGAGAAAGATATATATATTTTTTTAAATTGAAAAGAGCCTCAGAGACCTGCAAGACAATACTGAAAGGTCTAACATTCATGTCACTGAAATTACAACGGGAAAGGAGAAAGATATTGGTACAGACAGAGGATTTAAAGAAATGATTACTGAAAACTGCCCAAACTTGGTAGAATGTATTAACTTATAGATTTACAAAGATCAGCAAATCCCAAACAGGTTAAACTCAAAGAAATCTATGCCTAGATACATCATAATCAAGTGGCTGAATATCAAGATAGAAAAAAAAAATCTTTAAAAGCAGCCAGAGAAAAACAATGCATTATATGTAAATCATAATTCAAATGACTGTGAATTTCTCATTAGAAACCATGAAGGCTAGAAGGCCATGAAATAACATTTTAAAGTGCTGACAGGGCAGAATTGTCAACCCAGAATTCTAGATCCAGTGAACATATTATTCACAAATAAAGGCAAAATAAAGAAATTCTCAAATGAAGGAAAACTAAGAATTTGTCACTACTAGACCTTCTCCAAAAGAAATGCTAAAGGAAATTCTTTAGGTGGAAGGAGAATAAAACCTGGACTTCAGCAACAAAGGAAGAGCAACACAAACAATAAATGTCTGTGTAAATATAGCAGATTATGTCTTACCCTTTAAGTTCTTAAAAATATTTGTGGCTATTGGAGGCAAAAATTATAACCTTGTCTAGTAGAGTTTTCAATGTATGTAAATGTAATTCATATGTCAATTATAACATATGGCTGAAAGATTTCCACATATTACTTAAGGTAGAAAAATATTAACTTTAGGTATATTGTGAAAAGTTAGGTATGTATATTGTAAGCCCCAGAGAAACCCCTAAAAGCTATATGAAGAAATATAGCCAAAAAGTCAATAAAGAAATAAAAGGAAATACTACAACTTTAAATAATTTGAAAGAATCCAGAGGAATAAGAAACAGATGAGACAAACAGAAAACCTACAATACAATGGTAGAGTTAAATCCAAACACATAAATAATTACATTAAATGTAAACATGTAAACCACCTAACAACCATTAGGATGGCTGCTATATGAAACACACACACAAACAAAACTCTAGAAAATAAGTATCAGTGAGATTATGGAGAAATTAGAACTTTGTGCACTGTTGGTGGGAAAGTAAAATGATACAGTTGCTATGGAAAACAGCATGACAATTCCTTAAAAAAATAAAATGCGAGTGACACTACACACACACACCCAAAAAAATTAAAAATGGAAATACTCTATGATCCACAAAAATGGAATTCCATTTCTGGGATATACACACAAAAGAAATGAAAGTGGGTACTTCACACTCATGCACACTCATGTTATATTTGTATACTCATGTTCATAGCATTATTTCCAACAGCCAAAAACTGGAAGCAACCTGAGCGTCCATCAAAGGATGAGTGGATAAACAAAATTTGTTATATACAGCTGACTCTTCCACATGAGGTTTAAGGGTACTGACTCGTGTGTAGTCAAAATTTCTATGTGTAACTTTTGACTCCCCCAAAACTACTAATAGCCTGCTGTTGACTGATAGCCTTACTGATAACATAAACAGTTGATTAGTACATTTTTTGTGTTAATATGTGAATATACTGTATTCTTACAATAAAGTAAGCTAGAGAAAAGAAAGTACTATTAAGAAAATGATAATGAAGAGAAAATGTATTTACTTTTCATTAGCTGAAGTATCATCCTTGTCATCTTCATGTTGAGCAGGCTGAGGGTGAGAGGCAGGAGGAACGGGTTGGTCTTGCTGTCTCAGGGGTGGCAGTGGTGAAAGAAACTCCACATAATAAGTGGAAATGCATGATTCAAACCCATGTTGTTCAAGGGTCAACTATACATAA
The DNA here is from genome assembly GCF_047675955.1 of Chlorocebus sabaeus. Lineage (NCBI taxonomy): Eukaryota > Metazoa > Chordata > Mammalia > Primates > Cercopithecidae > Chlorocebus > Chlorocebus sabaeus. The sequence goes on from NC_132917.1 coordinate 23,411,933, forward strand.
AATGAAATATTATTCAACCTTAAAAAGGAAGGAAATTCTGACATGTGCTACAACATAGATGAAACCTAAGGACACTATGCTAAATTAAATAAGCCGGACACAAAAGGAAAAATACTACCTGAGTCCACTTATACGAAGGTCAAATGGAGAGTTTTTGTGTAATGAGTACAAAGCTTCAGTTTTACAAGATGAAAAGTGTTCCGGAGACGGATGCTGCTGATGGCTGCACAACAAGGTGAATGTCCTTAATGCCACTGAACTATACACTTAAAAATGGTTAAGATGGTAAATTTTATGCTATGTGTATTTTACCAAAAACTTAAAAAAATACATTAAATGTAAATTATCTAAACACCAATTAAAAAGCAGATTGTTAGATTAGATTAAAAAAAAGATCAAGGTTTCTTTCTAAAAGCAATCTACTTGAAATACAATAATATAGATAAGCTAAAAAGTAAAAGTAAAATGATGAAGACTGCAAAGAGAATGAAAAGACGAGCCCCAGACTGGCAGAAAATATCTGCAAAATACATATGTGATAAAAAGACTAATATCCAAAACAAAGAACTCTAAAAACTCAACAAATGCCACAATTTAAAAATAGGCAAAAGATCTAACCAGACACCTTACCATCCACAGACAGCAAGTAAGCATATGAGAACATGCTCAACATCATATGTCATTAGAGAATTACAAATTAAAACAACAAAACACTACTTCACACCTATTAGAATGGCCAAAATCCAAACCACACATAGCACCAACTGCTGATAAGAATGTGGGACAAATGAGAACACTGTTGGTGGGAATGCAAAATGGCACAGCAACTTTGGAAGGCAGTTTGGCTCTTATGAAACTAACCCTACCCTTTCCAAATAACCCAGCAATCATGATGATACTTGAGTTGAAAACATGCCCACAAAAAAAACCCCTGCACATGTGTAGCAGCTTTATTCATAATTGACAAAACCTGGAAACAACCAAGATATGCTTCAACAGATGAATGGATAACAGACTCTGGCATAGCCATACAATGGAATATTACTCAGTGCTAAAAAGAAATGAGCTATCAAGCCACAAAAAGACATGAAGGAACCTTAAATGCATATTGCTAAGTGAATGAACAAATCTGAAAAGGCAACATACTCTATGATTCTAACTATACAACATTCTGGAAAGACAAAACTATGATGACAGTAAAAATATTAGTGGTTGTCAGGGGCAGGAAGGGAGGAATGAATAGGTGGAAAACAAGGGATTTTTAGGGCAGCAAAACTATTCTGAATGATACTGCAATAATGGTACATGGTATCAAACATTTGTCAAAGCCCACAGAATGTAAAACACAGAGTGAGCCCTAATGCAAACTATGGGCCTTAGTTAATAATGATGTATGAATATTTGCTTATCAATTGTAACAAATGCATCACACTAATGCAAGATGTTAATAATAGGGGAAATAGGGCAGGGGGTGGAGCAGGAGACGAGATATAAGGGAACTTTCAGTATGTTATGTTCAATTTTTCTGTAAATCTAAAACTGCTTTTAAAAAGGTCTATTAAGTTTTTTTGAAACTATGCAAAGGAGTATCTATATAATAGTTCCCTTTTGTATAAACAAAGAGGGGAAATAAAATATGCATGTACAACACTTGTTTATTTTCACAAAAGAAACACCAGGTAGATAAACTAATGAGACTGGTGCATGGTAGAGGGGTTGGGGCACTGACGCTTCTCTGGATCTAACTTGTTGGCATAGTTATGACTTTTGTGACTACGTTAATATTTTACATACTACAAAAAAAAATCAACAAAGATAGGAGGAACATTAAAACCTAACATGAACTAAAACAAAAATAAACTAAATTTTGTTTCAAAGAATAACATAATCAGAGTAAATGGTGCTGGAGAGGGAGACTAAGCCAAGTAACTTTTGAAAACAATATTTACACTATATGTCCTCAGACTAAAGACAAAAAACACTAATTAGAGTTCAAATTTTGAACTCGTTAGTAGGGGGCGTTTTTTGTTTGTTTTGGTGATATGGGTTAATTTTTATTTAGTACTTCATATGTATTTGGGGAATTAAAAAATTCCAAAATATATATGAAGGATAATAAGAGACATAATTCTCCTTGTTGAAGAAGGAAATTGTATTAGTTCATTCTTGCACTGCTATAAAGAAATACCTGAGACTGGGTAATTTATAAAGAAAAGAGGTTTTAATTGGCTTATGGTTATGCAAACATGGCTCGGGAGGCCTCAGGAAACTTACAATCATGGCGGAAGGTGAAGAGGAAGCAGGCATGTCTTACATGGCAGGAGTAGGAGGAAGAGAAAGCAAGGGGAGGTGCTATACACTTTTACACAACCAAATATTGTGAGAACTCACTATCACAAGAACAGTGAGGGGGATGTCTGTCCCTATGACCCAATCACCTCCCACCAGGTCCTTCCTCCAACATTGGGGATTAAAATTCAACATGAGATTTGGGTGGGGACACAAATCCAAACCATATCAGAAATTAAATATGCTAAATGAATTTTGTGGGAGGCTATTGTTTTGGACTGAGCTCCTGTCCAAAGATCAGACCAAACCAGAATGGAGTCACTCATATTAAGTGCAAGGTAATCACAGTGAACTTTGAAATGAGCCAATTAAAACAAAATGAAACAGGAGACTCACAGCAACTAATCAGAAGGGGACTCAGCTTGTCTGAACTAGCATAAGGAAGTCCCCCTCTGTTTTAACCGTGTAAGAAAGTAACCTGAAGTAACTGATGCTAATAATTCCCTTTTGTTCCATTTCTGCTTTCTGCAGCCCTTTTCTGCTTGTAAAGCCAGCCTCCTCTGCGCAACTCATCAGAATATCCATTCTGTTTTATGGAATAAGATGTTGCCCCATTCTAGAATTGCCATTAAAAGCAAATTAAGTATTTGCACTAAATTTGTTGTAATTTTGACTTTTGACACATATGGAAAGATGAAAGTCTAGAGGGGAAAAAAGCAAAATGATGGGGAAAGCTGTATCATCCAAATATTCATTGTTTAAAAAAGAATGAGGTAGCTATATTAGTAACAAAGTGGAATCTGAACAAGGACAATGACCAGGGATAAAGAATATTACATTATAATAAAATGTTCAATTCACCAAGAACTCATAACAATCCAAAATGTGATACAACTAACAATAGAGCTTCAAGATATATGAAGCAAAAACTGATAGAACTGAAAACAGAAACAGACAAATCCACAATTATACTTGGAGATTTCGATACTTCTCTCTCAGTAACTGGTGTAAGTAGACAGAAAATCAGCAAGGATATGGAAGACCTGAACAACACGAGCAATCAATGTGATATATAACTGCTACTAATAGAACACTCCACTCAATGACAACAGAATACACAGTTTTTTTTCAAGTGCATGTAAAACATTCACCAAGACAGATTGCATTCTGGGTAACAAAACAAACCAGAATAAATTTAAATTAATTAAAATAATACATAGTATATTCTTTGACTATCACATAATTAAATGAGAAATTGGTAACACAAAATCTGAGAAATCCTAAATATTTAAAAATTAAACAATACACATCTAAATTATTCAGAAGTCAAAGAAGAAATCTCAAGGGAAAGTAGAAAATATTCTGAACTGAATGAAAATGAAAATACAACATGTCAGGCCAGGCGCGGTGGCTCAGGGCCTGTAATCCCAGCACTTTGGGAGGCAGAGGCAGCTGGATCACAAGGTCAGGAGATCGAGACCATCCTGGCCAACACGGTGAAACCCCGTCTCTACTAAAAATACAAAAAATTAGCTGGGTGTGGTAGTGGGCACCTGTAGTCGCAGCTACTTGGGAGGCTGAGGCAGGAGAATGGTGTGAACCCAAGAGGCGGAGCTTGCAGTGAGCTGAGATCGTGCCACTGCATTCCAGCCTGGGCAACAGAGTGAGACTCCGTCTCAAAAAAAAAAAAAAAAAAAAAACCATGTCAAAATGTGTGGAATACAGCTAAAGCAGTGTTTAGAAATTTTCAACATTAAATGTTTACACTAGAAAAGACGAAAGGTCTCGAACCAACAATCTAATCTTTCAGCTTAAGAATCTAAGCATAAAGCAAGCAGAAGTGTATAAATCAGAAAATGAAAGAAACAATACCAAAAAAATCCATGAAATCAAAAACTAGTTTTTTTTTTTCTTTTTTAAAAAAGATAAATAAAAAGAGACCAATCAAGGAAAAAAAAAGAAAGAGAGAGGAGATACAAATTGCCAATATCAGGAACAAAAGAGGGGATATCACTGCAGATGAGACAGAGATTACAAACTTACAAAGATTACTAGAGTTGTGTCAATAGGACTCGGAGCAATTTGAAAAGACTCTGAGAGGCCAAAAATGGTACCATTTTAGCAGTAATAAGCATCATAATAGCGATGCATTGTAATACATCAAATATATTTAAATCTATGAATTCATAATGATACCGAAGAAACTAACTCATCACCTTTGGATTGGTAAGGAAATAATTCATTAAATTCATTGAAAACTAGTTAATGAAGGCAAAGAATCTTTCATTAATCCTACCTTTCCTCTATGACTTGCACTATTAGATAAGCAGATAATAGACAAAGAAATATTTCTCTTTGTGGCATTTTCCACTAATAAATGAATAAGGAATAAGATTACTTTAGAACTCACCATTCTGCAGGCTCTAATGAATTTGGGCATCAAGTATCAGTCACTGATGACATCACAATAAGGAGGATAACCAGACTTTATGTGCCTCCTAATGAGAACACACAACCACTTATGAAGTAGTCTTACAAAAACCAATAATAAAACCAGAGTTAAGTCTCTAGATGAGTGCTATCCAATAGAATTACAATGCCAGCTACACATATATTTAAATCTTCTAGTAGCTGCATTATTAATAGTAAAAATAACAAGGCGGAAATTATGTTTAATAAATGTAACCCAATATATCCAAAATATTATTTCAATGCAATCAATAAAGAAACTATTAAGGGCAGGGTGCAGTTGTTCATGCTTATAATCCTTCTGGGCTCAAGCACTTTGGGATTGAGGCCAGAAGTTCAAGACCAGTTTGGGAAATACAGTAAGACCCCACCTCTGTGAAAAATTTAAAAATTAGCTGGGCATTGGTGGCATGTGCCTTTAGTCCTAGCCACTTGGGAGGCTGAGGCAGGAAAATCATTTGAGCCCAGGAGTTTGAGGCTACAGTGAGCTACGATTGTACAACTACACTCCAGTATGGGTGACAAAGCAAGACTGTCTCCTAGGAGGGGAAAAAAACTATTAATGAGATATTTCATATTATTTTTTGTAATGAATCTTCAAAATTAGTGTGCATTTTGACACAGCACATCTCAATTTGTACTAACCACATTTCGAGTGCTCAGTAGCTACCATATGAAACAGCACAGCTCTAGATCCAAGTACCAGTTTATGAGAAATACAAAAGATAAATGAATATAGCCTCACCATAGGGATTCAATCGGCAAAATCCAGACTGTGGGAAATTCAATAAGTCAAAACCTGGTTTCCTCAACAAATTAATAGCGAAGAAAAAGGAGAGATTGAGGAGGAATTTGTAGATTAAGAGATTTAAATGACAAAGGAGAAAAAAATTGAAATGTGTTTGGAAATGCACACAGGTGATAAAACTACTAAGAAAAGCAAAAAAGTCATTACCATAACTGTTAGGATGGTGGTTACATTTGGAGGAAAAAAGATTTCAATTGGAGTAGAGCACAGGCAGCACTTTTGGATTGTCTAACAATGTTATTTTCTGTACCTGAGTAGTGGTTACATCTTATAAATTCATGATTAACCTATACATTTGTTTCAAGCAGTTTTCCATGTATGTGTTACATTTTATAATAAAAAGGTGTTAATTCATAAATATTTGATGGAAAAAATTGATGTCATTAGATATAAATTTCCTAAACTTCACAACATCCCACTGTACCCCCAAACTTACCATCTCTATCTATACCCCCAGTTTCTGATCTTCTGCAATAAAATACTCTTTCTTATTCAAGACCAGCACTCCTTCTGGTCTCTTTTGGAATCTTGACTGATTAATATCACCCCTCTTTCCCATCTTCAATCTCCATCTTTCTATCAACGCAATATAGGACAGCGGTAAATAACTAGGCTCTTTCGTCAGAATCCCAGGGTTCAAATCCTGGTTACGCTGTTTAACTAGCTGTCTCATCTTCAGCAAGTAAAAATCGCTCTGTGACTAGCTCTCCTCATTAGCAGAAGGGTGATAACAGTATCTAATTCACAGGGCTGATATCAAAATTAAAAGAGTTAACAGATGCAAAGCCCTTTAAAGAAGGCCTGGACATTTTCACTAAGTATTAGTTGCTATCATTATTCTCACCAACCCTAGCATCTCCATTCTCTCAGTGTATGAACATCCTCAGTTTTTTCACTTTTATCAAAATCTTGTCCTCAACCCTGTGTCCCTGTCTAGTTATGTGCTCACTCCTTCCCTTTTTCCTCAAAGCAACAAAGATCACCCAACTGCCACACCTCCTGGCAGCATTTTAGTACCTCTAATATCTTACTGACCTGTACTGGAGCATTTGACATTGTTGTCTATTTTGAACACAAAATCATCTCCTCGAGTTCTGTGACCCCACTCTTTTGGTTGTCCCACTTTTGAGAAGGTATGATTAGTCTCAATTGTTAGACATCCTCTACCTGCTGCTTAAACTTTGCTGTTTCTCTACTTGCCATTTTCATTTCATTTCAAAAGCTGCCTAAGTGATCTGATTTGCACTCATGGTTTGAACAATCATTTATAAGTAGCTAATCTTAAAAGTCTCCAGTTCTGAACCCTCTCAAGCTTTAGATATATTTATCTAAATGTGTGCTGAACCTGGATGCCAAAATGCCCAATACTGTATTCACTACAGACTGGGTCCTCCCTCTCATTCATTCTCAGTTAACATCTAATCACCCAGGCAGAAACCTAAGAGCAATTCCAGGCCCCTTCTTTATCCTCATCCCCAATATCCAATGGCTGAGTCCTACTGATTCTACCTCTAAATTTCCTAGAAATGAACTTTTTCTCACCATCCCTACTATTCCTTCCCCAGTCCCGGCCTACAGCATCTCTCACCTGGAATACACGAACAATATATAAAGTCTTTACTGACCTCTAATGCTACTTTCTTCCTTACTTTGCTTTATTCTAAAGTAAACTAGAAACACCCATAGTTGCCTAAACTTGTTTGCCTGTTTCTACGCCTTTCTACTGTTTCCCCTGCCTGGAGTGTTCTTCCCTGATTTTTACTGCATTCTTTCATTTTTTGAGATGCTGTTAATATAACTTATCCACAGGGGGGGAAAAAAGCCTTCCATGAATTACTAGGTTGGGTTAAGTTCCTGTATTAGTCTGTTTACACATTGCTATAAGAGAACTACCAGATACTGGGTAACTCACTTATTTTTGAGACAGTCTTACTCGTCACCCAGGCTGGACTGCAGTGGCATGATCTCAGCTCACTGCAACCTCCACCTCCCAGGTTCAAGTGATTCTCCTGCCTCAGTCTCCTGAGTAGCTGGGACTACAGGCTCGTGTCACCACGCCCGGCTAATTTTTTTTTGTATTTTTTAATAGAGACGGGGTTTCACCATGTTGGCCAGGCTGGTCTCGAACTCCTGACCTCAAGTGATCTGCCCACCTTGGCCTCCCAAAGTGCTGGGATTACATGCATGAGCCACTGCACCCAGTCAATACTGGGTAATTTATAAAGAAAAGAGGTTTGATTGACTCACAGTTCCACAGGCTATACAGGAAGCATGGCTGGGGAGGCCTCAGGAAACTTACAATCATGGCAAAGATGCAGGAGAAGCAGGCACGTCTTACATGGCCAGAGAAGGAGGAAGAGAGAAAGTGGGAGGTGCTACACACTTTTAAACAACCAGATCTTGTGGGAATCCCTTCACTATCATGAGAACAGCAGGGGGAAGTCGGCCTCCATGTTCCAATCACCTCCCGCCAGGTCCCTCCTCCAACACTGGAGATTACAATTCAACATGAGATTTGGGTGGGGACACAGACCCAAACCATATGAGTTCCTTTCCTCTATGCTCCCACAGCACCTCACCCAAACCATTATCATTGTATTTAACCAAATTTATTCATAATTTTTCTTAATATGTCTTTTACTGAACAGTTACTTCCAAGGGCAGACACTGTGTTTTACTTAGCTTTGTAACTTCAGTGTCTATCATACTTGGCAAATGGTAGGTAGTTACTATATCTTGTTGAAAGGAAGTCATTACTTTCCATTTCATATATTACTGCCAAATTAATATTTCTAAAATATTTTCATCATGTCATGGTGCTGCTCAAAAACACTGTCACACGATAAAGTACAAGTATCTTTACACTTGTCCTCCATAATAAGACCCCAAACTACCTATACAGCATTATCTTCCACCATAATCCCTTGTATTTACTCTTGATTCTAAACTGGTCTACTCAGTTTTCCAAACTGAGTTTTTTACCTCTAACTCTTCAAACCATTACAACTTATAAAAATGTTGGCCCTTTAAATTCAATACTTACTTAGCAACTTACTAGCAATTAATCTATGATGCTGTGTGATATTAAAAGCATCACCTAATGGATGCACACCTAAATGGAATGGTCACTAGTAACTTCCATATCATCAGCAGATGAGTGGTAGGAAAAAGGCCTAGATAACTTTTTGTTCAACTTATAAAATATATCACAAATGCAAGAAAAACATTAAACTTTTATTTTCCATTTTACCCACCTCTTTTTCCTCCAATCTCGCCTTCCTTTACCTTCCATGGCTTGAAGCTCATCAGAGAAGAGAAGAAAAGGACTAGCTGACACAGAATTTCTTTCCTTGAAGCAAACAGATGAAGTTTGCTTCATCTGTTAATCAAAATACTACCTTGAAAAGATTCTAGACAACCAGAATTCCAGTAAGGAGGAGAAATTTCAGTAGGAAAATCAGGATGTCTTATGACCCAAGTGGTCCTACACAGACCAATCATTTGTTTCTGGAACAAGAGGAGCTGTCAGGAAAACAAATGGCATTAAGTCAAGGAAAGGTGAAAGAAAGCCCGACTCCATCACCTCCAAGCACTCTGAAGGTAACTCTTGCTCCTATAGAGGAGGATGGGACCGTCTGTGTAAAATCTTGCAAAGAACTCTTTAATTCCCTGTGAGTTCTTCTATCTAATATACTGGCCTAATGGAAGGAAAATAAGGGTAGGAGGGCAAAGGTGGGAGAGAACAAAAGGATTACATCTAAGTATTCAAAAATCTCAAAATCATTTGTAAAAATAATACAACACTAAGCATTCCCACTGAGAGGCTTCTATTGTGATAATCAAGCATACTACCAAGTTTCAGGGTCAGTTCTTAAAACAGAGAATACTATTAAAGTAGCCAATATTTATGCAACTTTGCATTAATTATTTCTCATCTATACAACTCTGTCAGCTGATCTAGCTGAACAGTTCCATAAAGGAACCCCCTCAATGTTACTATCTTCAGTATTCTTCTCTTGGGCTGGTTTTATTTCCCAGGGAAGACTCTGCTACTCTCCTGTCTGGAGATTTTTGCCTTCTGAAAGCAGCTTTTCAGTCCCCAACTCTTAAATAGGAGCAGAAAGCAAAGAATTACCAAATATTTGAGGAAAACTTGTAATACTAAACAGGAACCAAAACAAACAAGAAAAGCAACTTGGAGGAAAAAGGGACTATGCAAGGAAAAGAAAACCAAAGAAAAAATCATCATGAATACCCTCAGAGAGATTAGCTGATCTTGCACCCATGAAACAAAAACAAAATGCTACTTAAAAAATCAAGAGAACTCCAAATGGCTCTTAAAACCTAATACCGAAGTAAAAATTAGGAAGGAATAATAGAACAGTGTAGAAGGGCCAAGATCTGAATAACAGTAGTTCTAGAAATGAAAAATTAACTCAAGAAAATTTCTCAGAATAAAAGGCATGATTTTCCAGAGTAGAGAGGCCCAAGAAAAGTGTAACATTTAGACACACACCCAGACAGGTCTGTGAAATTCCAGAGCATCAGAGGAAAACTGAAAATTACAAAAGCCTTAGAAGGAAACAAAATTAGGAAAATGAAACAATAAGCAGAAAAGCACCAACTTCTCAGCAGCAATATAGGATATAAATGAGAAAAGTCCAGATACAGGATTCAGTATAAGAGAAAGGTGAAGGATGTTAGTCTCCTCCCCTCCCCCCCAAAAAAAAAATGGCTATGCAAGACCTTGGTGTACACCAATGCAAAATTGGAAAGGGTTAGAATGTTCCAGGAGACATCTTCTCAAGAAAAAGAAATGCTAGAATACCTTACACGTTTGGTGATACTAAGAAGAGGGTTGGGGCCAGGCGCAGTGGCTCATGCCTGTAATCTCAGCACTCTGGGAGGCTGAGAGAGGTGGATCATTTGAGGTCAGGAGTTCGAGACCAGCCTGATCAACATGGTGAAATCCCACCTCTACGAAATAAAAATAAATAAATAATAGCTGAGCGTGGTGGCACATGCCTGTAATCCCAGCTACTTGGGAGGCTGAGGCAGGAGAATCGCTCAAACCCGGGAGGTGGAGGTTACAGTGAGCCGATACTGCGCCACTGCACTCCAGCCTGGGCAATAGAGTGAAAATTCATCTCAAAAAAAAAAAAAAAAAGAAGAGAGAGAGAGAGAGAGAGAGTTGGATTGCTGGGGATGAACTGAGGAACAAACTAGTTTTTAAAATTATTTTTTTGAGACAGAGTCTCACTCTGTCACTCAGGCTGGAGTGCAGGTGCTGCGATCTTGGGTCACTGGAGCCTCAAACTCCCGAGTTCAAGTGGTCCTCCCACCTTAGCCTCCTGAGTGGCTGAAACTACAGGTGCATGCCACCAAGCCTGGCTAATTTTTTAATTTTCTGTAGAGACAAGGTCTCATTATGTTACCCAGGCTGGTCTTGAACTCCTGGGCTCAAGGATCCTCCTGCCTCCGCCTCCCAAAGTGCTGGGAATAAAGGCGTTCTTGGCTCAAACTCATGATTATACATAAAAAAACAGGTAAATAAGTACAATGAAGACTATTATTAACAAAAAGGTGTACAAGAAAGGAAACATCATCATAGTATACTAAATAGTTCCACTGTCAATAATTTTTACATAGTCATAATCATGCAAATACTGAATAATGATCTGACCAAAATTATAACCAACTGGGAGGATGAGAGGACAAGAAGTGTGAAATGTGTGGTGAGGGCAGACATGACTATATTTTAAATGGTGGGAAATCAAAAGAAAATGACTAAAACTGGAAAATAAAAAGTAGCCATCTAAGAATAGTATTTAGAAACATCAAATAATCAGTTACAGGTGTTGAAAACAATTGGCTCCTGGGAGAATATGTCTTTTTGTTTTGTTTTGTTTTGGAGAAGGAATGTTCTAGAATCAGGGAACTGCTGGTTTTTATAACAAGCCTTCTAGAACCACTTCATTCTTTATATAAATGTGTTTCTGACTTTAAAATATATAAATTTTAAAGATGTTAATTAATCCCATGTATAGACATTTTTAAACCCACAAAACAATGTTTATAGACACATACAAATGTTTAGAATGATGACTGAAATTTCTTGGACACTTACTATGTGCCTGGTACTGCTCTAAGTGCTTTACATATATTCACTCATATATGTAATCATTGCAGTAGCCACCATGGAGTTGGTGCTATCACTGTGTCCCATCTTATGGATAAGTACACTGACCTGCAGAGGGGTGAAATAATTTGTTACATGTTGCACAGCCAAGAAGGAACATAACCAGGATTCAAACTCAGACAGTATGGCTCCAGCTGCATACTATTACCTTCTCAAATAAAAGAATTTAAAACACAGACAGGATATTCATCAAAATCATCACAGTGGCTGCCACTAGTAAAGAAAGAAAATGAATGGGATTGGGAATGGGTAGAAAGTAGACTTAAATCTTCTCTGAAAGTTTTTCTTTTCAAAAAAGAACTAAAACGAGTATGACAAATTGTTAACATTTAACACTGGGTGGTAGGAACATGTATGTTACATTATTCTCTGTGGTATTCTACTATTTAAAAACGCTCATTCGTAGAAAAACTTGAGGCCAGGCGCGGTGGCTCATGCTTGTAATCCCAGCACTCTGGAAGGCCAAGGCGGGCAGATCACCTGAGGCCAGGAGTTCAAGACCAACCTGGCCAACATGGTGAAACCCAGTCCCTACAAAAAGTACGAAAATTAGCCAGGGGTGGCGACACGTGCCTCTAATCCTAGCTACCCAGGAGGCTGAGGCAGGAGAATCACTGGAACCTGGGAGGCAGAGGTTGCAGTGAGCCGAGATCATGCCACTGCACTTCAGTCTGGGCAACAGAGCCAGACTCCATGTCAAGATAAAAAAAAAAAAAAAGAAAGAAAACTTGAATAAGGGCAAAGGAATTTATCATTCACCTTAATGATTGATGGGTTAAGAATTCAAGCTCTAAAGCCACACCACAAGATAAGACCCCCCAACCTGATGTTAGCTGTGTAACCTTGGGCAAGTTGCCTAAGCATTCTCTATTTCAGTTTCCCCTTCTGTTAAACGGGACCAACAACAGTACCTACCTCCCACAGTTGCTGTGATAATTAAATGGTTAATGCTTGTAATAATACCTGGCACTCAGTTGTCTGCTGCTACTAATACTACTGCTGTATTTATTGTCATCCAAGCATTTACCACTGTTAGGTAACATGTTGCTTGTTTACTCTTTGATGACTAGATTGTAAGCTCCAAAAAGCAAGGACCTTGCTGTCCTGTCCTCAGCTGTAACTCCCTTGCCAAGAATGGTGCTTTGGCAAATGGCAGTTGCTCAAATAAATTTGTGAAACAGATGTTGACCTGTGATGACAGAGAACTGCCTGTACTTTCCCCTGCAGCTGTCATGCTATTTCACTTCTCAGCCTATGCTTCTGTTGTTCCTTCTGCCTGGAAGTCCTTTCCCATCCTGATGCCTCAGCTCAGGCAAGGAACCAGAAAGGCTTCCTTGAGGTTAGGCTACATCCTCCTGCTCTGTATACCTACAGTGCCTAACACAAAATTCAATCTTAACACATGCCGTATTAGACTGAAATTATGTTTGTGTATCTGTCTACCCCCACAAGAAGCAGTCAAGCATAGTGATTAAAAGCATCAACTCTGGAGCCAAACTGCTTACATTTGAATCCTGGATGTGTGACCTTGAGCAAATTAATCTATAACTCAGTTTCCTGGTCTATAAAATGGGGATAATAATAGCACCTATCTCATAAGGTTCTTGTAAGGATTAAAATAATTTGCATTTGTGTCTGTACAGCACTCAGAATAGTCTCCAGCACCTAGTAAACATGATATAAGTATGTTAAATTACATTATAAAAATCTCCTTAAAGACAGACACAATGTCTTGCTCATCTTTATGCTCCCTCAATGCCTAGCACTCTGTAGGCACTGAATAAATGCTTAAATGTTTACTGAACTGACAGCTATTACACTAGTCCAGACAAAAGGATTAGTGCCCAAACTAAGATAACAGCAATGGAGAAAGGGTGATAGGTATGAGACATGCTGAGGGGGAAAATAAATCAACAAAATGTACTGCATGATTAGAATGAGATGGGTCATAAAGAAAATAAAGTTCAGGTTGACAGCTAGGTTTCTCACCAAGATAGGGAATGTAAGGGAAGCAAGAAGGAAAAAGCAGACTTCCTGGCAAGTTTTTAATAACAAAGTGCTTCATTCACTGCTTAATGAAATTTAAAAGTGCTTTAAGAGTGTTTAACAGCACCACACTTTTAAAAAATAATGTGAACTCTGATCAACCATGACAGAAACCTGGCACACAACATCAGAAAGAATTTAAGCTCCATGAAGACAAGGACTTTTTCTGTTTAGTTTGCTGCTTTATTTCTAGCACCTGCAACAGTGCCTGGTACATGGTAGGCACTCACTATGTATTTTATAAATGAATGAAAAAATGATTAAGGTAACTTTGAGCCTTCTATGTCATGCAAATCAAAAGGAATTCAATAAGTATCTACTGAATCCTGCACTGCTTCAAATTCCTATAGGGAATACAGAAGAAATATAATACTTTTCTATCTCCCCTTCCCTCATGAATAAACTACTAAGTTTTATATATTATATTTACATAGTAACTTACTATGTAATGCAGTACAAAACATGGCTGATTTCTGAAGATCAGCATATGCCATATATATACATATATATGTGTAATATATATATCACACACATATATATACATGTATATTATATATATAATACTATACAGCCCTGAAATATGGGCAGGGTTTAGATTCTATAATAATACATCTGATGTAATATGAAAGGTCACACACATAAAAAAACAAGAACAAATCTTGGTGAAGTGGGGATAGACTCTAGAAAAGCCAGAGAGAGATGAAGAGCAAATATAATACCAACTTTTTCTGAAGTCTTTCCTTATTTTCCCCATTCCTAAACATAATTAATTGGTTCCCTTCCCAGAACTCTGAACATTGTGTCCCTTCTGTTAAAGCACTTATTCTGTGGAATCATTACTACTGGTATATACACCAACTCCCCTGGCAGACTCTAAGCTACCTGAGGACAGGAATACATTATTTGTGTATCCCACATGCCTGGCATAATGCTAGGCACATAACAAACATATGAATGTGGGGGTAAAAGAGGGAATGTATATATTTTTAAATAGTCACTAGATAACTTTGTAGGTGTCAGGGTACAGGGATAACATGAAATAGATTTAAAGATTTGCCTCCGATTCTACTGTAGTTTTGAGTCTTATGGAAACTAAAACTGGATAAATAAAACTTCAATATAACTCCATCTCCAAAGTCCAAAAAACTTGATTGAGCCTCAAATTATAAGCTCTTTATCTAAACATTCAGTGTTAAAAATACGTTTTGCAGGTTTATTATTACCAATCTTTTGATACAGACAAAAGTTGAAATTACAGAATCTGAAAAATCAAGCAAAACAAGGTCTTAACTAAAATCCATCTTTTTTACTGTGATTCAAAAAACAAAAGTAAGGATTTATATTGAGGAAGATCAGTGTACTACAGGAACATGAAAAGGTATCTCAAGGCACACAGGAAAAATAGGTATTCTGAAGCCAAGAACATTCTATTCACTTGAAGTAAGCCCTTCAAAACTCTGGTATGAAATCTCTGTCCATATTATGTGCTATACTGTACAAAGTATGCTGATAACAACCCGATAAAAAGGAAAACATTTTAAACTAAATGAACCATATAACCTGATAATATGTTATCGTATAGTCTTCCAGTTAGAAAAACAAATCTCAGAAGTAATCCATTTGCTTCTACACAATGTATTTTAGACAATCTTCAACTAAAAGTAAAACCATACTTTCTCAACATAAAAAGCTTTCAGCTAAAAAATCGTGAGGGGTACTTAAAATCTAAAAGGAACATATAACACGACTTTGTGGGTGCTTAAGAAACAGCAATATGCCTCTCTGTAAAACAGTCTAAATCGGCTAGAAAAGTAGCACTGCATTTGTAGCCAACAGTGATCATAATTAAGCTAAAGAAAGACATGTTTTTCTTGTCATCTTTATTCAAGTATTTCACAGCAGTTATATTACAAATTACAGTAAATGTTCAAATTCCAGAATTCAAAAATTAAATAATTTACTTCAACTAACGTAAAATGAAGTCAAATGCAAAACATCAATTTAACACAATTCTAAATTAAAACTACAAACCCAAAATAGACCATAGTTGATGAAGTCTACTTAAACTACAAAGTAGACATACATGACTGAAACCAAATGGGACTCCCAAAGTCTAAGTAACCAGATGTACAGAATACAAAAGATGCAGGTACAAGCCCAAATTCAAGCTTACAATGTGATTACAAATAATAATTATAATAACAATGGCATTCAGCTACGGGACCTGACACTGAAGATACCTACTGAATAGCACCATAGCTGAACCAACTTAATCAAAAATGGGAAGAAATTACCCACTCCCTAAAAATAAAATCCAGTAAACCTACAAATACATTGGCTTATGAGAAAAATCAAGTCATGAAACAACATTAAAAAAAAAAAATCACAGGTGAGATTCAAGCTCGAAAACACAATTAACTCCACAGCCATCAGTTTCAACCCTAGTGCGGTTCCATCATCTTCAAAAAGCTCCCAGGGTCCCCACAGCTGAGCATGAACTATTGCTGAGCTATGCTGTGATACATATTTTACTCATCTGAGAGCAAGGTTTTACATAGGAGCTTATCATTTATAATGCTCACAATAGGAAATAAGAACAGAGGTCAATTTGTACATATTTTTGCCAATGCTATACAGCAAAAATGAAGAACTTACAGAAAGGTAAACAAAATTGAGTCCACTTAATTTCACAAGCTGCTTTAAACTATAGAACCACCAGGTATCTGTAAAATAAGCAAAACTGATAAGTGTGTTTTTTTAATTGAGGGAAAGAGGGCCAGAGGAGTTGGTACAATTTCAGCTCATTGTTCTCCCCTTGGCATTAGACTGACTTTTTCTTTAAGAACTAAACTGTTCAAAGTGGCAGTTCCTATACTGAGGTTGCCTCCGATTTCTCCAACTACATTACAGTTAAAAAAACAAACAAAAGCAACTTGATCTTTTGGAAGCATTTTAATGCTGAAAATAAATACATTTCCCTTGTCAAACTCACTGATGGCTAAAATCTTAATTAATTGTACAAATTTAGTAACCTAATAAGAAACGTGTGCGTTTTTTTTCCTTTCACAAGTGCTGCTGTTACTTGAAAAGAATGCTTCTCAATTAGAATAACTGGAATAAATATTTAAAAAAAAATAGTGCAGCAAGAACCTGAGACTTGCAAAAAACCCTTTTACCAGAAACTTGCTACAAAAAATCTGCTACATCTTATTTCATCAAATCTTTAAATTCTGTAACAATTTCCATCAAAATACAAAATGCTAATGTATTAGACAATAAAATAGTCTGAATCGGTATGATGGTAATAAATACTAAAGAAAGCATGAAAATCCTCCCAATAATCAAATTAGAGGTTTCAAATAACCTCCCCTTTAAAATTGTTCATCGTTAATCGCACTTGCCCACCTTAAAAATACAGTGTGTCTACATGGGTAGCATCTTGACTTACATGACTAACTGGATATTACGGAAACTTCACAGACTAGGTACAAAGAAAACACGCGGCATTAAAAAAAAAATTAAGCTAGAATTAGAAGGCATTAGATGTAAATGTAAATGCAAAGAAGCACTTTGGATTACTGCAGTAGGCTACGGCCAAAGTATGCTTTCTGCACACTACAAAGAGCCAGAGACAAGGAGACAAGTACCTTAGCTTCAGGATGTAAACGGTGGCAAAGTGATTACAGGACTCTGTAAACACTGTTGGTAACTAAAATACAAAAAGCTGAGGTAGCTCAGAATCTCTGCAGTAGTCCAAGACCATTTGCCCTAATTAAAACCCAAACTACATGTGTTGCATATATTGGAAAGACACACCTGCAGCTAACGGCTACAATGAATGAAGCTATCAAGTCAACTTGTCGGCAAAATTTTCTATCTTTTTGTTTAAAAATCATCTGATAAAAAAAGTCACTGCACCCTTTGCCTCTTTGCAACTGCCTAGACTTTGTCTCCAAATCTGTAGAAAGTTTTTTGTAAAACTAGTAACCCATAATTACTTTCGGATACGTACAATTCACAGAAATCACCCAACAAGATTCAAAATGGTTTCCAATCAAAATGAAGAGTTGTGAAGGTAAGCTTAGGAGATGGGATTTAAACATTAATACTGTTATTCAAGGACCATACCAGAGCTCACTTGCAATTAAGCATACAGAAAATGAATTTTATGGAGCTTCTGACAAATTCCTCTCTTTTCTGTCCATTTGGCAAGTCCTGGCTTTAAAACAAAAATAACAATTTACTACATATGAAAACCATTTTTCTCTGGGAACTCAAACATGAGTAACTATTAAATTGCCACTGACAGAAGAAAGAATGGCCACTATCTATTTATTTTCTACTCATCATTGTCAGCAATACCAAAATGTGTGGAGTTTTGTTTTTTGTTTTTTGTGTGTGGACTGTGTATTATTCATTGTTGTTATTACATGTTTCTTAAACCAAAACAGATCTTACAAGAAAACTTACCATTTTAGTATATTATGTGGCTTACTGGGTGTCTTGATTGAGCTTTGAGAATAAGACAGGCATTTCATACCCAAACACTGGTTGTCTCTTAATGACATACAGTATCAAAACTTATTTTCAAGGTTGTGACCAAAGAAAGATTTCTAATTTATTTGCTTCAAAGAGCCCATCCTTTTAGCCTTATCTTCCTCAAATGAATAAAAAGGCACGTTAAAGGCAGTTCTAAAGAGCCTAACCTAATTTCATCCAGTTTCTTCAGCTTCCCACCAGAATAGACCATAGCCAACTCTAAAACAGGTTTCAGTCCATTACCCAGATGGGGGAAAAATATGATTAAAGGGATAAAATGGAGGGGAGAAAAAAAAAAGTTGCCCACTGTTTAAACAATTCAACACAGTTAGAACTGCCCCATCCAGTTTCCTCCTGTTTGCTGGTCTGCTCCCTAAGAGAGGAGTCTCCAAAAGAGAGTGCACAAAAAGAGGAGCAGAAGCGAGAGCAGTTTCTGTAGCACCAAAATCTCCAAGCTGTGGGGTTGTATTTTTTATTTGTGGAAAATACAACATGTTTCTGAAGTTCTGTTTGGTTCTTGTAGGCTGGTTGGTTTCAGGTACCTGAGACAATAGCACCAAATTCAACAGAGAAAAAGAATGAGTGAGAGAGCACTTTACACCAAGGCTCTGCACGTAATTGGTGCAATTTGAAATTGAATGGCTCAGAAGACTGCTCTGTCAGGAGCAGATTGGAGAGGATAAACCACTCATCTTGAAAAGTTCATAGGAATGTCTCAAACATATGAACTGTTCTTTCCATCTCCTATAAAAGGAAAAAAAATGCATGTTATCTATTAAGGGAAAGACAAAAGTGTTCCTCATTATGGAAGAATTCACTTTAAATTTTTAGGGAATGAATTTGAGATACAGGTTAAACTTTGAATATTTCCCTGATTACAATACCATAGCTAATTAAGACTATCTCCCCTAGACACTTCCAAGTACCTCCTATTTTATATTTAGGCCAATAAGGATGATGATGATGATCATACTCAACAAATAACTTATTATGCCAGTAGTATCAGTATGAGGTAGGATATGATAATATGAATATAAGGATGATGATAGCAACACTCAATGAGTAACTTATTACGCCAGATACTTACTAAGAAATTTCTATATATAAAATACATAAATATAAGTAAATATTTGTATTTATATGTATGCATATATATATATATATATATATAATTTATATATATAGTTTTAACTCCCATAACATTGAAGGTTGAACATAGGTATTACTATGAGGCCCATTTTACAGACAAAGAAACAGAGGCACAGAGGGGATAAATAATTTGACAGCTAACAGGTGGCAGTCAGGATCTGAATACAGGCAGCCTCACTCCAGAGACTGAGCCCTTCCTTCCTCATTATATTTCACTAACTCCCAAAGCAAAATGAACGCATTCAGTATAGCGAAACTTATGGCAAAAAGCAGAATGCATTGTGTTCCCACTTCCATTCACTCCAACCAGAGCTGAAAAGACAGGGTTTAAAAAAAAGCCAGAATGAGTGGCTTCCATCACCACCACCATGAAAGCCACTCACTACTGATTCTGTTATCAATCCCTTCCCTCCCTAAACTAGGCCTCTAGATTATTAGGGTTCCACACTGAGATGTTTCACTGGTGACGAGTATTTAATGCATTCAAGCTAATAAAACTGCAACCATATGAACAAAGAAGTTCTAGAATTTTAAAAAATTGTGAAGAACTCTACCCCGCACATTTTACTCAGGTGGGCAAATGTCAAATACATCTAAGACACTTGCACTTTTTCCTTCCCTTTAAACAGCTCCAAAGAAATTCTATTCTACATCTCTAAAGATCTAATAGGCTGTATTAACAGATCATCATCTGATCAACAAGTTCTTCCATGTGGTCAACAAAAATCACTCCTGCTAAATGTTTTATCATATACTGCCAAATAAGAAAAGAAAATTACACATGAGAAATAACTATATCCTTTACATATACATCTTTAATATACTAAAAATATTCTTTGAGAGCAGAGACTTTGTCTTACTCATTTTTTGCATTCGAAACACCCAGCACAGCATCTGGCACTGCAGGTACTCGATAAACATTTAATAGATAGACCCCCCCAGATAAACAAACAAACAGGAAAATCAACAAGAGAGCTGAATTAAGTCATTTAGCCATTTTGTGGGTAGACGAGTGATTACATTTGCTCAGATGACCTGAAAAGGCAGAAGTGTGGTTTAATGATGGAACTTATATAAACAAAGATATAAGCTGATACTTATATGGGAAGAAGTTCCCTTGGTTCAGAGTTGTCTAGAAAGGGAATGTCTCATCTCTAAAAGTATCTAAGCAAAAGGACAGTCACTTCTTCATATGGCTAATTTACAGGAGTAGATTTAACTAAAATAAGATGACTTCTGAGTTAATGGCAAATAGGTCTCACTGCCCATGCCAATGCCTTTACATCGGCAGTGGCTACCTAGAAAGCAGTGATAAGGAGTGTGTGGCCATGACCACATCCAACAAGCCCAAGTGATAGGCTCAGTTGGCATGTCAGTTATAAGCAAGTAGGGAAAGAACTGTGACATACTACTTCTCCATATTTACCAACCCAGAACCATGGATTTCTGTGTTTTGACAAAAAAAAAGGAACCCCAGATTACTTCTTTCCAGAGACAAAATGGTACAGAAAGGCTTTATTCTTCAAACTGTAACTCTTAAAGATTCTTGTCTTAAATCTTCAAAACATTCTTCAGTTACTTGGTGAAAGACATAGATGTAGGCAAAATAACTTTTTTTTCTCTTTTCTTTGGAACAAGTAAAAGCAAATATTTGTTTATTCTACAGATAAACTGAACACTTACCTCTACAAGTTGTGATTTGTCATAATCTTTACGATGACGGTAGATGCACTGACTAAGAAGAGAATATAGTCTCTCAAGCTGATCAACTGCCAGATTGTTGCTTTTATCCACCAACAAATCAAGCAATTTCTAAGAAAAAATAGAAGAGAATAAAATGTAATTTGATTTCACTGGTGAAACTGAAATTGTATATTCAAATGGCCAGTCAATAAACACCATAAAGCTAGGATGTAACAGTGAACATGAAATTAAAAGATTCGAGGGCTTAAAATTATTCCCTTAGAATATCTTGGACTATTCCTGTATCTTTCAACTCCTTAAAATACACGTAACTCTTTTTTACTAGAAGCTCTGAGGCATTTATATTTCAGGGTTAAAGCAGGAAAACTAGTTTTATTCAATTGCCTACAAATACATTCAAATCTCCGTCCATTCATTTAAAACTGACTGGGAATAGCTAAGCTTACCTTCAATCTCTCACGATCAACTATAAGAGGAGGCACAGGCTCAGATGGCTCTTCTGGAACCAGTTCCAGACTTGTCGTTTTTGCCTGCTCTAAAATTAATTTACGGTATTTCTTTACTTTAGAAGCACCTACAATTGAGACAAAAAATACACTGCAGCAAGTAAAAGTTAAGAAAAATCAGTCTTAAGCAGCTATAAATTCTTTTACCTACCACAAATCCCTTTTGGAATGAGGAAGGGTGTATTCTTAAGTGATGTTTTTTAAAGCAACCCAATGTGGTAGATATTTTTTTTTTATTGGTAAGACTAAGTAACCCAAATTAAAGAAAACTAAGCTACAACTTAAAAAGTCAAGTCATACTAGAATACCACTTAATAAGCATATCCATTAAAAGGAAGATAAAAGCAATCTTCAACTCTAAGCACCGACTTACAAACAGCCTTCACTCTACGACAGCTATCATTTTACAATTGGGAGCTTTCAGAACCAGAAGAAGGGAAGCAACCTAGAAAAGCAGATACTAACAAAAGTGGGGCCCACCTGTCTACATATTTGCCTCCCAACCTAAAACATTGCCTGAAATTTCTTATATGTTACACTGCCTAAAATTCTATTAGAAATTGATCCAAAGTTTACCATTTTTTTCTTAAAAATATAAACCCATTAAAAGTGTAAAGGGGCTAGTGTTCTTTCCTACCTTAGCGTAAATCAGTATAATCTAATTATTTTCCTTCTAACATTTTGCTGAGATCAGCCGCACTAAACAAACAGAAATTTTAAGGTGGCTAAGCATAATTTCATGGACCAAGGCATTCTGAGGGGTAGAAAGGGTCGGTAGACCATGGAGCCCTGTGCTCCCCTAAGTAGGACTACTCTTAAGAAGAGGGTGAGTGAGGGAAAGGAACACAAAGACAAAGTTGGACTGTTTCAGAATTTCATACAGGATGTGGCCCATGTCAGGGACACTAAGGAGAACGTATTAATTAAGTGTCCCAATGCAGGGACCTGCCTCCATCCTACATTAGTCCTCTTATTTCTTACTCCCAAGTCTTTAAACTCCTCCTCCTTCTCAATGCCTGCTTTATAAAACAAACAGCAAAAGAACCAAAGTATTACCTTCAAAAACATGTATCATGATATATCAGAGAAATTTTATATTTCAGGCTGCCTTTAATGTGAAAGGCTTCATAGTTCAATTACCATATGCTAGGAGTTTTGTTAAAATCATATTGATCCTCATTACTACATCCATGGACCTCTAGAGGCCTGAAAACTCAGATCAGGATACTGTCCTGATAATTCCAAATGAAAGTTTCAGGTCAAACTTTCACACAATTATCTTTATAGTTTTTAGATCACCAACTGAACACAATGTTAATTTAAGCCTTTTTCAGCACGCTTATGGAAATCTCATAGAAATCAGCATTAAAAGAGACTCCTCTATCCTCACCCATTTGGTCTCATACCAGATTCCTTCTCTACTTTTCCCATGCTGTTATATTCATTACTTAACCCTAGCTTTAACATATTTTTAAAGTTCTGTCTATCTGATAGCCCAGAATGAATACCACTCTGAAAACTATTTTAGTATTAAATATTGAAGAATAAGATAAATGTTTAACAGGTGGCATTTAAGAACAGTAAATTTCTCTTTATCCATTAAAGGAATTCTTAGACTTTGAATATTTTCCTGCTTCCTAACTCTGCGAAAGGACTTAAAATACTGGCAGAAAAAAAAAAAAAAAAAAAAAAAAAAAAAACCTTTCCCACATAGCCCAAATCCCAGGCTGTAGCTGTGCACTTCACTCCACACAATTTAGAGAAAATAATACAATTTCAAGATAGCCTCCTATAATAGTACCTATTCAGGAAGGAAATGTATATTGAGCAGGTTAGATAGCAACTCACCCCAGACCCTGCTATGGGCTAAAGAATAATGATAAACAAAGACAGGCTAGAAAACCTTAACTCCCTCTTTCTGCTGCTTCTTAAATGAATCATGTAGCCATAAGAAGTCAGAAGCTGGGAGAGCACTCTGATTCCCTGAGAACAAGGTAAACTTGACAATGGTGCTCTGCTTCTTTCCTCCACTACTGGACTTAAAAAGCAATGAAGGCTTTTAGACTGAACAGCCCTTGGATTCAACTAACAATGACTGCCTGGAATGAATATACCTTAGTATGTGCCAGTTACCACGAGAGGCAATTAAAATACACGTTTAATCCCTGCAACAACACAGGAATAAATGAAGTTGAATAAATAGGCTTGGAGAGTGTAAATAATGAGCTCAAAGTCACATGATTATAATGAACAAGAGTGGTAATTTAATCTAGGTCTATATTACTCCTCCGAATATATCATACTGCTATTATGACCAAGTCTTCTCTGCCCACACCCAGCCCATGCCAATAATTCTTCTTGGAATTCCATCTTCTTAACACCTGTGGATTTACATAGCTTTCAGTCATAAATCCCTGAGGCTAGGGGTGATAATCAGGCAGGAGGCAGAAGAGTAAGTGGCCAGTAAAGCAATGCATTCGAAACGATACACCCTCTGAAACTTACAGTGAAATTTGGTGCATGCCTGTGTGTGTGTGTGTGTGTGCGCGCGCGCGTGTGCGTGCGCTTTTCTAGAGAACAGGATGAAAACTTTAACAGATTCTCAGAGGGGTGTAATTATTCATCAACTATTACTACTGGGAACTAGATAAAATACGCAATGAATTAACTCTGGAGTTTAAACCTTCAGAAGATTTTTCAAATATTAGCTCTACCTTCTTTATCCAGTTCTGCATCTTTAACCTCCACATCAGGGCCAGGTTCTAACTTCTCATTATTGCTACATTCCAGTGCCTCTAGTTTCTCAGGATCATCTCCATGATTTTCAATCGAAGTTTCTGGTTTTTCTTTTGACTGGTCCTCCAGAAGAATCTTTTGTTCAGAACTACATTTATCTCCACTATCACAAAAAGAAACTACTTCAAGCTTGCCATTCTGACATTCCAGAACTGGTATTCCTTCAAAACTGTCAGTGGAAGCCTCACCATTTAGACAATTTCCTTTAAGGAAAGTCTCTTTCCTGGAGGTCTGCTCCGGGTTTAAGGAACTGCTGCTGTTGACGAGTAGAGATTCATTTGAACTTTCCTCCTCAGTAGAGGCAAAGTTCTCTTTTGTGCCTGCTCCATTGTTAAGCCTCTGCCCCTGGTCCATGTCCATGATGTCACAGGATGATTCGTCATTGGTCATAGATAAGTCTCCAGTCTCTTCTCCATTTTCC
Organism: Chlorocebus sabaeus; assembly: GCF_047675955.1. NCBI lineage: Eukaryota > Metazoa > Chordata > Mammalia > Primates > Cercopithecidae > Chlorocebus > Chlorocebus sabaeus. The sequence continues at coordinate 23,436,859 of NC_132917.1, forward strand.
TCATGGCAGTCAGTGCTTACCTCAAACTCTCCATTCTCTAATAATTTCCTGTCCTCCGTATGGTTCTCATAGTCTGCAAATTTGGTGTCTTCTTCATCTTTTTTTAAATTATTAACTTTCCTTTTCTTAATAATTCCTTTACCCCACTGTGATCGCCGCCTTGATTTTCTCCGAACCCGAACTGTTTTACAAGGAAGGAAAAAAGATATGTAGAACTTGGAATGCAATACCAATTTTACATACGTTTATTAAACAGGACCCAAAAGAAAGTAAACCCATGCTGATGTAACTTACAAACAAAAACTACTTAGCTCTTAACATTCATGCTGACTAATCCTTGCAATCTACAAATGGAATGGATATGAAGTCAGGGATGAACTCTGCAGAATAAAACATTTTTGAATGTATATCCTATTATGAGTTTATTCAGCACTAATCTATTCTACTATCCTAGATCCTACTTTACAATTGTTCCTAATTTTCAACATCCAGAAGCCACACATGTAATATACACATTTAAAGAATGACCACATTACCAGGCTGCCAGAAAGTTTGGGGTCAAAGCCCTGGATTTCCACCAGGAAGGTGGATGTGTTTGCTAGCAAAAGGTAGCTCCTACATCATGAAAGAAAATAAAGACATGATTCAATACAGCATAAGAGAACAGTTAAAGGTATCCTCACAAAGAAACCTCTCCTTTCAGGAAAAGGAATCACTCAAAGTTAAGTATGACCATGGACAGATGCCTTATGAAGGTTATTTGGACAATTTGGTGAACCAACTGTTAATCTCTTCTAGCACAAACAGTTCACCCAGCGGCATCAATTTCTCGCAAAGTTATTTGAGAATATGTAGGAAAACTAAGCCCTCTGCTATCAAGGCAACAAGAACAACATAAACAAAACATTGAAAATAAATACTTGGTCACTTATGTGAAAAGGGAGGCCTACAAAAGTTGTAAGGACTATACTCTTAGATGCTCGAAACTATCCTGAGCTTTATGAGTAGGCAGCTGGGGCCTCCAGGTGTTAATGGACCCTGGAATTTTTAATTTCTCACATATGTATCAAATTGAGGTAGATGGTTAAGTAAGTCTAGCTCATTGTCCCTTAAATAAACAAAAAGTTAACTTTTATAATTTGGGACACTTGCATAATACAGTTAAGTGTTCTTCAGAACACTTAAATATAAAAATTATTAAAGCAAACCACTTAAGCTAGAGCTGAATCACTTCTAGTATCGCACCCCAAATTCTAAATACTAGTTTGTTGAAAGTATCAGAGAACAAAAATATTCATTTTTTCTGTGGTTATGAACGTAATAATTTTAACTTAAAAAAAAGACTATATATGTTTAATACATCAAAGCTGAAAAGCTTCCTGGGCAAAGATATTTTTTAAAGAAAATATAAATATGAAATCATTAACTGTAGGCTGTTTAATCTGTAATTTAAAAATTGCTTTATAGAGACAGAAAGGAATATAGTCTTTTAATGACAACCCTTGTTTCTTATATTCACACTGCTTAATATGAATTTAGAATCTATCAACAGTATATAGCGTATTTACATACTTCTTTTATCCTTTCATCTTTAATCCCTGCTGCATCTCTGTAAATTCACAAGAAATGGATAAATTTATTTATAAATATTACTGTTTTCTTACCTAAGAATATATCTTCTAAAGGTTTCTCTTATTTAGTCATTTGGCTCAACATGTATTTTTCCTTCAAAACTGTAATCCTGTTAGCACTAACTCTTCATTCTTTTCCCCTATTTATTTCTATTTATATAATTTAAAGTTACAGGGTAATTATCACAGAGAAGAAAATTTCTGTATTAATCTACTGTTAAAATCCGGTACACAGGCTCAGGTGATAGGCATTTGTAAACACCCCATTAGCTAGAAGAAAAACTAATCTAGTTCATATAAAAAATAAAAAGCATTCAGCTTGCTCTGACTCTGAAAGTTAGAGTATTACGTTTTTACCACCTGATAGGCCATTCCTGACACTGTAACCTCTCTTATTCTCCAACCATGTAACTGAAAGTACAATAGGTCCCCTTTTTCTTTCCTAAGCCATGAAACTAGAGCAAAATGAAGCTGAACTCTGCTCAATCAAGAGTCACCTCAACTACCTGACATGCAGTACATAAGCAAAGGCTGGGAGCCCCACTGAAGCAAGTTACTCCAGGATGCTTTCATTCTGGCTAATATGTAAGAGAAAATGTTCTTAATCTTTGGGAAGTAGGACTAGAGGTATTTTTCTTTTCCTTACATAATTATTTCTAATGGTTGGTATAATTTTGGCAAAATAAGAAAAACAGATCACATTAGCTCCACAAGAAGATTTTTGTTTTAGTCACTGATGTATCTTCACAGTACCTGGCATGTGGCAAGAGTATATATATTTGTGGACCTAATGCTTAATATATCATTTCCAGCTAGGCACGGTGGCTCACGCCTGTACTCCCAGAGCTTTGGGAGGCCGAGGCAGGCGGATCACTTGAAGTCAGGAGTTTGAGACCTGCCTGATCAACATGGTGAAACCCCATCTCTACTAAAAATACAAAAAATAAGCCAGGCGTGGTGATGGGTGCCTGTAGTCCCAGTCGCTTGGGAAGCTGAGGTGGGAGAATTGCTTGAACCCAAGGAGGCGGAGGTTGCAGTGAGGTAAGACTGTGCCACTGCACTCCAGCCAGGGCAACAGAGAGAGACTCTGTCTCAAGAAAAAATAAATAATTATATATATACACACATAAACACACACACACACACACATCCACACCCACTTCCTTCATCAGGGTGCTCTGGGTGAAAAGTCCATTTAGAGACACGATCTTTAGAGTCAATTTTTTATAGCATCACTGAGTTTGTTTCCAAAACCAAGGCCTTAGGAAAGCAACTATGCCTTAGGGACATTCAGATTTATTATTTAAGTTAATGTAAAACAGAAAAATGATGGGTCACATATGCCATCTACTGGTAAGAGAAAACAAAACTCATATTTGTAGATTCAAACAGTTTTTAAAATATTTAAAGGCACTTAAAACTTCTTAAAGTGAATATTCAATGCATTTTCATTCATCAATATTTGTAGCAGATGCATAGAATGGAAAGAATTTCAAAGTTTAAAGAGAGTACTATGCTACACAATCCAAGTCATGATCTGAAATACAACTAGGCCAAATAGGCTTAATCAGTTTCATGGCATCGTTAAGTCCTTTCTCAAACTTTCTCACATACAAATGCCACTTACCAAAAGGGGACAAGCTTTAAAAAGACGGGTATAGTTTATTCATTCAAATTCAATGCCACATATTATAGCTAGCTTTACTGACATAGTACGGGTTGCGTATCCAAAATCCAACACTTTTTGAGCACTGACATGTTGTTCAAAGTAACTGCTCATTAGAGCATTTCAGATATCTGATTTTTGGATTAGGGATGCTGAACCGGTTAAGTACAATGCAAATATTCCAAAATCCAAAAAAATACAAACTCCAAAACATTTGTGGGTCCCAAGCATTTTGGATAAGGGAACTTAACCTGGATTATCACCTTTATACCAGAATAACAGCATGTATCTTCCAAGGAAGGCTATCTTCAGTGAAACAGAAGGACGCTATTAGAAAGACGCTGAATGAGTACAAAAAATCTCCGAATTTTCCTGTTAAATACATCTCACAAAAACTACAAAGAAGGCTGTGCCAATTTTTCAAACTGAACACAAAGTACTCTCTCAGAAAAATCAATTTCCTGCTGCCAGATAAGACACACCCACACGCAGGAGTGTCCATTTCCCACCCTAAGGAGAATATCCTGCATTGTGTACAAGAAGGAGTGGAGGGAAAATTAAGATAGAATGGCGCGGTGGCTCACGCCTGTAATCCCAGCACTTTGGGAGGCCGAGGCGGGCGGATTACGAGGTCAGGAGATCAAGACCATCCTGGCGAACACGGTGAAACCCCGTCTCTACTAAAAATACAAAAAAATTAGCCGGGTGTGGTGGCGGCGCCTGTAGTCCCAGCTTCTAGGGAGGCTGAGGCAGGAGAATGGCGTGAACCCAGGAGGCAGCGGAGCTTGCAGTGAGCCGAGATCGCGCCACTGCACTCCAGCCTGGGTGACAGAGCGAGACTCCGGCTCAAAAAAAAAGGAGGAGTGGAGGATAAGGACAGGGGCGGATAAAAATTCTACTGGCTCCACATAGCTATCCAAAAACCAAAGTTTAAAACTGAAAATATTCAAGCCTAGTCCAACTGTCATAGCAAATATTGAATAGGGATAGAAAACATCAAATAGAGTTAAAGAAATATATTTCTGATTCAGCATTTACCCCACAAGCTCTTCTTCACCTCTGAAAAGAGATTAAAAGAGCTGTGGGAAAACAGCAGCACTTTGGTTTGTACCAAATTCCTAACATATCTACATCATTCTCAGTTGTTCTCACTACTGGATAACATGAGCTCAAATACTCACATGCACATTTATTTGCAGAGTTGTGCCAGACATCCATTGGATTTCTTTGTTTGTGCCGAAATGCCTCTTCAACTCTAGTTTCTGTCTTCCGAGCTCCAGTACTATGAGGATTTATTTGTTCTGACGTTACTGATAAGCCTGCAAGCAGAAGATAAGCAATACCTCTTTAAATATTCCCAGCTACATAAACCAAAAGGTTTTTAAAAAATCTCAAATACAAAACTGAGTTTTAAAGTCATTAATTATACTTGGGCAGTTTGCAATTCCAATGAAAGCAGTGTCTTTTGTTTTAGGATGGGTAAGAAACTTAGATACAAAATCATAAAAATCAAACAATCTGGCAGGCCATGTTTACACTTAATGCCCAAAGGGGCCCTATTTTTATTCATTTTAATTCACAAAGGGGCACATTTTACATTATTATGACTGTGGAACAATAAGATTATACATTATCCAAAAACATGATCTCTGCCATCTTAGAATGTACAACAGTCTACTGGGCCACTAAACCCCATTCCCACGAACTGTTTCAAAATGCTATTTGCTTCCTGTCGCACCACACTGCAGTCAGTTTGGTTGACCTGCATTATAATCCTAAGACTAATCATTCTATCTTAATTTTCTTCACTAGAGATTTATTTCTTCTATGTGGTCCTTAAGTTGGTTTTTCTTCAGGTTCTCTCTGTAACCACTTTTCTTCTTACTCTAATCTACACGTTCCCCAACAAAGTATCGTGTTCAGGTTCAATTACTATTATACAATAATTCTCAAATCTGTATCTTTAGCCCAAACATCTCTGATCTATATATACAACTTCTGATCTATATATACAACTCCTTAGTTCATATCTCCAACTGAATTTCCTAAAGATAGATCAAATTAAAGATAACTGGTTTATCTTTCCCTACAAAACAAAACAGTTCATTCCTATATATTCCCTATCTAGATTGGGAGTATTAGCATCTACTAAGTCACTCAACCAGCAATATCACAGCCAGTTTTTACTCTTCCTTCACTTCACAGTGCTCTTCATCCCTGCAGCTACATATCACTTACATTAATCTCTTCTATCTCCCTTCCTACTTCATTTTTGTTCCCCAACAGCTTTACTGAGATACAATGTATATAACATAAAAGTCACCTGTTTTAGGTGTACAGTAGTTTTTAGTAGATGTACAGAGTTGTAAAATTAACACAGCAATCCAATTTTAGATAACTGTCCCAGGCAACCACTACTCCACTTTTTGTCTCTGTAAACTTGCCTTTTCTGGACATTTTATATAAAAGAAATCATACAATATGTAGTCTTCTGGGTCTGGCTATTTTTATTTAGCATAATGTTTTGGGGTTTTTTTTTTGTTGAGACAACATCTTGCTCTGTCACCCAAGATGGACTGCAGTGGCATGAACATGGCTCACTGCAGCCTCAACCTTCTGGGCTCAAGCAATCCTCCCAACTCGGCCTTCCAAATGGCTAGGATCACAAGTGTACACCACCACACCCAGCTAGTATTTTTCATTTTTTGTAGAGATGGTATCTCGCCATGTTGCCCAGGCCGGTCTCAAACTCCTTGGCTCAAGCGATTCTTCAACCTCTGCCACCGAAAATGCTGGGATTACAGGCATGAGCCACCATGTTCAGCCAGCATGTTTTTGAAATTTGTCCATGTTGTACTGTGTATCAGTACTGTGTTCCCTTTTATTACTAAGTAGTATGCACTCGTATGGGTATCCTGTGCTTTCCTTACCCATTCACCAGCTGACAGACATCTGGGTTGTTTCCAGTTTGTGGTTATTATAAACAATGGTCCTATGGAACATACAAGTGTTTGTGTGCACATGTATTTTCATTTTTCTTGGGTAGATTCCTAAGAGTAGAATCACTGGGTCATATAGTAAATCCATGTTTAATTTTTTAGAAATTGCCAAACCCTTTTCAAATGGGCTCCAACAGCTTTTAAACTGATCTCTCATCTTCCTACCCTGGCACACTGGAACTATGCTACTTCTTCCCACCAAGGCAATTCGACCAATTCATTTCACTGCTTAAAATCCTTCAATTATTTCTATTGTCTATAGCTATCAAACTGTAGTGTACATAAAATCTCTTAGGTAGTTTGTTCAAATAAAGATTTCTTGGCCTTAATATTCTCAGAGAATCTAATTCATAGGTCTAAGCTAATGTGGGTAATAGGCAGACATTTTTGAAAACACTGATCTACAAGATAAAGTACAAACTCCTTAGCATGACACTGATTTATTCAAATATTTACCAAAAACTTGTTTTATATCAGACTGGGTTCTAGGGATTGAAGTAAAGCTATAAACAAGACATTTGAAGTGCTGATACCCTAAATAAGGAGGACATGACAAAAAAAATAATAATATAATGCCAAATGCTACCAAAGCCTCTATTAGATTAGGTGGTCAGGGAAAAGCTCTCTAAAAAGGTAGAAGAAAAGTTTCTTCATAATCTTTGTGTCCTGGACCCCGCACCTCTTGAGCCCTATTTCCAGCATTCTGTATATCTTTAGCAATACCAGTTTAAAGATCTTCCAACACACATCAAGCTATTTCACACCTGTGTGCCTTTACATATGCTATTGCTTTCTCTGTTTGCAATACACCTCCTCCTCCTCTGTCACTGCCTCCCTAGTCCATTAAAGAGAACACTTCTATATTCACTCCTTACTCTGGTTCCCTACTAGGAGGTCTCTCGTCTCTGTGATCTGAACATGCTTCAACCAGTGCATACAACACACTGTACTTGATTTGTTTTACATTTCTCTCTCTCCTACTAAAATGTGAGTTCCTCAAGGACAAGATTATAAACTGAATCGACAAACCACAATTGCTAATTCTGTGTTTCTAATAACAAAATTGCATATAAATTTCACTAGGGTGGGAAAAACAGTATTCCTAAACATGTTTTTAAAGTATCAGAAAGTAAACTGATGAAAAATAAAACCTTTCCATATCTGATATCTAAATCCATTTAGAAATAAATTATTAAAAAAGATATGCTCCTACAAAACAAATTTCACTAAGAAACACTTCATTTCTGTAATACTCACTATCACACTAAAACTTTCACAGTAGGTAAAGTTGGAAAGTATCTTTGAGAATTTACATAACACGTTAGTATCAGAAATTAAATACATACATTAAATACATTACTTTCATAATACCAGCAACCCTAAAGAAACATCATTGAAGGACTCTTGGCCTGAACAGAGCACACGAGGCTTCAGTGCCAAGTTTATTTCTACAACTTACCTCTTTTTATTCTTGCTTCCTTAATTTCCTCACAAAGTTTATTAAATTCTGGATCTAATTCAGCCGCAATGATAGCATGTGCAGTGTCCTTCAGGGTACAAGCCCTGTGCCTAATTATTTTATCTGTTAAAAAAGTTGGCATACATTTATTATAGAAACAAAATAACATTAACAGAGGACATCTTAAAAAGTAAAAGAATACAAACAAAATTATAAACAGCATTGCTAGGTGAGAAAAAGTTCATTTAAAGTATAGGTAAAAAATAAATATACTAAGCTACTCAGTCAAGTTAGTAATTCTCTGAAAATTATACTTGAAGAACCTGGAAGGACTAAACCTATTACCATTTCTGAAGCAGTGTGGAGAATTACAAGAAAAAGATACCCACGGCTTTTAAATTTCTGAAAACAGAAATATGTGATTTTCAGTAAAAATTTTTAAAGTTTAGAGGATATTCACCAAATGCCCAGCCCCAGAGTTGTCAGAGATTAATATTAAGAATTCAAAAAATCTTAAATTTCTCCTAAGTTGACATTGGTCAAAACTATGATAAAGAATGCAATATATCCTAAAAGTGACTTATTTTTTTAAATGTGACAAAAACAGAGACATACAGAAAGACTTTCTAAGCTAAAGGGCGCAAGATGGTATATACATTGTAGGCAATCCAGGAGAGAAGCATAAACACAGTTCCAGGCAAACTATACCTAAAAATGGTACTAAAAGAAGAGTCTCTGCTTCACACTAATCCAGAAGTTCCCATTCATAAACAATACAATATAAACAGTGCCCCCTATGCCTGCGCAACTCAGAAATATGAAAAGGCAAGTAATATATCAAGTAACTAATATTCTAACAGTATCAAGAGCAAGAATCCAAAGTTCCAAAACATCATTTGCTTTTTCCTCTCTAGTAAAGGCAAACAGTATAGACAAAGTTACAGAGATACTTTATAACTTTTCTGATTTGAAAGTTATTATGGCTCACTGTGGTAATCTTACAAAACCAAACATGCACTACTCAAAGGCAACCACTGATATATTTACTTCCAACACATTTTCTCTAAACATTCACTCAACAAATGTTGATTGCACCAGGGAAAGCTGGATGGTGGCCACCTGCAGCAGTGAACAAAACATACATGATATCAACTTTCAAGGACTTTTTCAGACCACTACAGGAACAAATAATCTCCCATACATCCAACTTAACACCTCCTCCCTCCAAAAAAGAAAAAACCCAGAAGCAAAACACCCTGAATAACAGCTATGAAGAAAACCTACAGGGTACTGGTGTGGGTTCCAATTTAGATTGAGCAAGTCAGGAAGAAGTCTCTCTGAAGAAGAGGCATTTAAACTGACACTTGAAGCACAGACTGAAGTAGCTACTGAAAGATTAAGGGAGGAAAAAAAAATACTAGTGCAGGTTCAGAAAATACTATGTGAGAAAATCCTGTAGTAAAAAGAGTTTGGAGATTTCAAGAAACTGAAATGCAGCCAGTGTAGTATTATGAGTTCTAAATTTCTTTTCAAAGAATCAATATGTCAGTATGTTCAATTCTCTGCCTTCTACTTATAAACTTAATTTCCTCATAAAGCAAGCTTTTTCATTACCTGCTCCACCCTGACTCATTCTGATTATCTACTCCACCTTGACTCATTCCGATTACCTGCTCCACCCTGACTCATTCCAATTACCTACTCCATCCTGACTCATTTTGATTACCTGCTCTGTCATACCCATTTTTCCCACCAAACCATTTACCCGGTCATTCTCCTTAGCCAATCAGAATTAGTTTAGCCTGTGCGGTCTAACCCTAGCCAATAAGAGAACAACACAGAAGCAGGGGCTACATGCGTCAGGAATAAGAACCCCTTCCTCTCCCTTGTCCAAGTGGGTGCCCACCATTGCTCCATTTATAAGGGCGTACCCTTCTATAGAAGTACCTTGCCTTGCTGAGAATTAAAAAGAAAATTTTATATTTGAGTGCTATTTTTTTTGCAGCACTGAAACTTTATTTATAACAGTAGTCAGAACATAATAAGCAAGAGGAAAAGAGGAACTGATCATATTAAAATGATTTTAGATTGTATCCTAAGAGCAATGTAAATCATTGAAAAGATCTGCTGTGGCTGTTCTCTGATCACTGGATTGAGGGGAGTCAAGAATAACACCAAGGGGCTTTTAGTGAGAGAGGATGATGACTTGAACTGGGGTAATGGTAGTGGTGAAAGATGAGATTACAAATTTCAAATGTGCTCTCAATGACACAACTTGGTGATAAAGTAGATAAGAGGGTAATATAAATATCAAAGATGATTTCCTAGCTTCTTGCATGAAAAACGGGGAGATGGGCATACTATTTATAAAGATGAAAAAAAAAAAAACACAAACACACACACACACACACACACACACAAGAAAACAAAACCAGAATAGAGAGGAAAGGAGGAAAAGAAGTTAGAGATTAATTTTAAAGAGTTTAGCTTCAGGGATTTCAGTCTGGAGATGCCTAAAAAATATCCCACTGGATATACCATGTAGGCACATGAATATGTGTCTCAACAATTCTCTTTATGAACAAAAAACACAATGATTTTGTAATCTGATTTAGTACATATTGTACTTCCCTAAGTTTGCTTAAAAATAGACCTATTGAAGCATAATAGACATATAAGTTGCTCATACTTAAAGTATATAATTTGATACATTTTGACATAAGCACACATCCATAACATTACCACAACAATAACGATAATAAATGGGCCAGGGGAGGTGGTAGTTCCTGTAGCCAAAGTACTTTGGAAGGGAAAGGTAGGAGGACTGCTTGAGCCCAGGAGTTTGAGACCAGCCTGGGCAACATGGCGAGCCACCATGTCTACAAAAAATACAAAACTTACGCAAGCACGGTGGTGCATGCCTGTGGTCCCAGCTACTTGAGAGGCTGAAGCATGAGGATCACTTGAGCCCAAGGAAGTCGAGGCTGCAGTGAGTCACGCTCATACCACTGCACTCCAACCTGGGCAACAAAGCAAGATCCTGTCTCATGGAAAAAAAAAAAAAAAAAAAAAAAAAGGCCAATGAGCATATCTATCATCACCAAAAGTTTCCTGTGACCCTTGGTCTTCCTCCCTTCGCCCTTCCCCATAGCCCTCTATTCCCAAGCAACGAAGGATCTGCTTTCTCTTGCTATAGATCAGTTTATATCTTCTAGAATTATATATACGAGTGGAATCACAAAGATTATTTTTAATCAGGATTCTTTCACTCAGCATAATTATTTAAGCACAAAAATAATTATTTGTCCCTATTTTTGCATGTATCTGTACTTCATTATTTGTTAGTGCTGAATATTAATCCATTATATGGGTATAACACAATTTGTTTATCCATTCACATGCTGGTGGACATGAGGGATAATTCTGGGTTTTGGCTATTATAAACAAAGTCACTATAAACACTGATGAACAAACCTTTGTATGGAAATATACATGTTAATTTTCCTTGTGTTAATACTAAGAGGTGGAATGGCTAGGTCAAATGATAAGTACGGCTCTCCAGCAACCGCAGGGGATTGGTTCCAGGACTCCATCTCCCCTTGGATATCAAATTCCCAGACGCTTACATCTTTCATATAAAATGAGGTAGTGGCCGGGCACAGGGGCTCATGCCTATAATCCCAGCACTTTGGGAGGCTGAGATGGGTGGATCACGAGGTCAGGAGTTCACAACCAGCCTGGACAATTTGGTGAAACCCCATCTCTACTAAAAATACAAAAAAATTAGCCGGACGTGGAGGCAGGCACCTGTAATCCCAGCTACTCAGGAGGCTGAGGCAGAGAATTGCCTGAACCCGGGAGGCGGAGGTTGTAGTGAGCCGAGATCACGCCACTGCACTCCAGCCTGGGTGAGAGCAAAACAGAATCTCTAAATAAATGAATAAATAAATAAATAAATAAATAAAAAGAGGTAGTACAGTCAGCCCTTTGTATCCACAGGTTCCAAAGCAGATATGGAGAGATGACTATAATGCATGTTAAACGTTCTAAGAAACTTCTAGATTGTTTTCCAAGTCAGTTGTACCATTTTACATTCCTACCACAGTGCATCACAGTTCCAGTTACTCCATATCCTTGATTATATTTGATATGGTCTTCTCAGTTTCAGACGATCCTTAGAGGTGTTTAATGGTATCTCATTCTGTTGCCCAGGATGGAGTACAGTGGCACAATCTCAGCTCACTGCATCCTCTGCCTCCTGAGTAGCTGGGATTACAAGAGTGTGCCACCTCACCCAGCTAATTTTTGTATATTTAGTAGAGACAGGGATTCACCATGTTGTCCAGACTGGTCTTGAACCCCTGACCTCAGGTGATCCGCCCACCTTGGCCTCCCAAAGTGCTAGGATTACAGGCATGAGCAACTGCACCTGGCCTCATTGTGGTCTTAATTTGCATTTCACTAAAGATTAATGAGGTCAGCTGGGTGAGGTAGCTCACACCTGTAATCCCAGCACTTTGGAAGACCAAGGCGGGTGGATCACCCGAGGTCAGGAGTTTGAGACCAGCCTGGCCAAAATGGTGAAACCCCATCTCTACTAAAAATATATTTTAAAAAGGCCGGGTATGGTGGTGTGTGCCTGTAATCTCAGCTACTCGGGAGGCTGAGGCAGGAGAATCGCTTGAACCCAGGAGGTGGAGGTTGCAGTGAGCTGAGATCACACCACTGCACTCCAGCCTAGGTGACAGAGACTCCATCTCCATAAATAAATAAATAAGATTAATGAGGCTGAATATCTTTTCATGAGTGTATTTGTCTTCTGTATATCTTCTTTGGTAAAGTGTCTTCAGCTCTTATGTCCATTATTTAAATTGGGTTATTATTAAATTCTGAGACTTAATATTCTGGCTATAGGTTTTAAGCTCTTGTATTTAGGTATGTGATCCATTGTGAGTCAACTTTTGTATACAAAGGTCTTTTTTTGCATGCTGATATCCAATTGTTCCAACACTATCTGTTGAAATTAATCTACTTTCTTAACTGAACTGACTTTGTATCTTTGTCAAAAAGCAATTGACCCTCTATGTGTGCATCTATTTCAGGACTCTATGCTATTTCATTGACTTATTTGTCAAACTTCATGCCAATATACACTGTCTAGATTACTGTAACTTTGTAAGTCTTACAATAAAGTAGTATTAAGTCTTCCAACTGTTTTTATTTTTCAAAGTTGTTTTGACTATTCTAGGTCCTTTTCATCTTTATATGAATTTTAGAATCAGTTTGTCAATTTCTATCAAATGCCTGCTGGAATTCTGATTGGATGGTGTTGAACCTGTGGTTCAATCTGGGGAGAAATTACATCTTCACAATGTTTACTCTTCCAATCCATAAGCCATGACATATATCTCCATTTATTTGGGTCTTCTTTAATTTTTCTCACCAAAGTTTTATAGTTTTTAATGTATAAGTCTTACTTACATGCCTTTTGTCAGATTTATCTATATTTTATGTTATTTTTTGATGTTATTTCAATTTTCTGTTTGTTGCTAGTATATAGAAAAACAAGTGTTTTACATACTGATCCTGTCTCCTGCAACCCTAACTTCACTTATATGTTCTAACAGCTTCTTTAAATATTCCATAGGATTTTCTATGTAGACATCATATGTCTACAAACAACAACAGTTTTACTTCTTTCTTTCTGGAAGTAGGGATGCCTTTATTTCTTTTTCTTACCTTACTGCATTGGCTGAAAGCTCCGGTTTAGTGTTAGATAGAATTGGTAAAAGCAGACATCCTGGTCATGTTTCTGATCTTAAGGAGAAAGTACTTACTCTTTCATCACTAGTATGATGAGAACTGTAGGCTTTTTGTAGACATCATTTATCATTGAACTGAAAAGCCGGGATGGGGGAAAGATTTTGTTCCAGTAAAAACATTTGACTTACAAATACAGGCTGTCAGCTTGATGACAGTCTGCTGACCCTTAGAGCATTTCCTTTTAATGTGATAATATGTGATTGTTGATATGGTCGCTATTTATTTTCTACTCGTCTTATATGTTCTTTGTTCCCCTTTTCCTCTTTTTCTCACTTCTCTTGGAATTACTATATACCTTTTTATGATTCCATTTTATCTCCTTGTTGGTTTATTAGCTCTAACTCTATTGTAGCCCCTGTGTGAACTTCAAGGAATATTCCCTCTCCTTCTCTGGCCTCAGATAGTTTTCTCACACATATGCACTAACCAGTACTTAGTTAAACACTAGGGTAGGACCTCCTGGAGATAGCCGCAGTGTTCTCTCTGTGCAGCTTTCTTCTTTCTGGTAATCTTCCCTACAAATGCAAACCACTGTGGCCTCTTCAGATTCCCAGGTCTGGCTCCTCAATTCAGAGGACCTCCAGAATACGCCTGGGTTGCTCCTCCTTGGGCTGGTATCTGGAAATTGTCTCCAGGCAACCACACTGCTCCTCTTACTTGTTTCTATCTTTTGGGAATCACTGTCCTGTGTTGCCTGGTGTCTAATGCCTTCCAAAGAGTTTTTGTTTAAATATATTTTGTTCATTTTTTTTTTCATTGTTTCATGTGAGGGGGTAAATAAATTGAATCCCTTTTACTCCATCTTGGCCTGAAGAAGAAAACAAGAAGTCTCCTGGTGTCTTTTAAATACTCTTTGAAAACCAAACTTTAATAGTTGTCCAACAATCCAAAGTAGGATGTGCTTTAATTTTTCAAAAGTATTGTTCTCTTTTTGGAAGTTTTAAATTGCCTCTAATTTTAGCTACTATAAATAAAAAACTACAATGAACGTCAACATCCTTAGAAGTAGCTATACTTTCACGTTGACAATACAATGTGTGTAGCCTATGCAATACCACAACTTTCCACCACTGGCTTTCTACCTCGGCTTGAATGAAGAGAAACTAAAAAAGAGGTAAGATTAAATCTAAAGGCATGGATCTGGCATATTATCTCTAAAATAACTCAATGATTGGTCTTTCTGCTTTTTATAAAGTATATCTTCTATCCCAACACTACCCTAAATTAAGCAAGAAAAAAGAATAAATGAAGAAAAAAAAAATCCATAAAAATTTCCCACTAGTATGGAAGACAAGGAATATATTCTTTTAAAAAAATCTGCATTTGAGAGGGGACACTCCTTTTTTGGGGGGATGGGGGTGGGGGTACAAGGTCTCACTCTGTTACCCAAGCTAGAATGCGGTGGAATGATCATGGCTTATAGCAGCATCAACCTCCTGGGCTCAAACAATCCTCTCTGCCTCAGTGTCCCAAGCAGCTATTAATAGGACCACAGGCATGCGCCACCATGCCCGGCTAATTTTTGTATTTTTTGTAGAGATGGTGTCTTGCCATGTTGCCCAGGTCACATGCTGGTCTCACATTCCTGGGCTCAAGCGATCTGCCCACCTCAGTCTCCCAAAGTGCTGGGATTACAGGTGTGGGCCACTGCGCCTGACCAGGGCATTGCTTTTTCATGTGCCTATCATTACAGTTTTCAATCATTGTTTAGAAGAGTGTCTAAGATGACACCTAGCATATAATCACAAACTTAAAGAATATTAAAACTAGAAGGGATGTCCATGATAATCCTAGGTTCTTAATCTTTTTGACCTGGATCCTTATAAGAACAGAATATGGCTGGGCATCATGGCTCACATCTATAATCTCAACACTTTAGGAAACTGAGGCAGGAGGATTGCTTGAGGCCAGGAGTTTGAGACCAGCCTGGGCAACATATGGAGACTCCATCTCTACAAAAAATTAAAAAGTTAGCCAGTATTGGTGGCTCATGTGGTCCCAGTTATTCAGGAGGCTGAAGTGGGAAGATTAGTTGAGCCAGGGAGGTCGGTGGCTCAGGTCAGCTATGATGGCTACAGTGAGCCATGATCGCACCACTGCACTCCAGACTAGGCAACAGAGTGAGACCCCATCTTGGGCAACAGAGTGAGACCCCATCTTGGGGGAGGGGAAAAAAAAGAAGAGAATAAAAGTTGAAAACTGCACATGAATATAATTTTGTTTGTGGATTCAAAGACTCATTCATCATTTAAAACTCTAGGTTTAAAATCATGTGGGAATAGAAACTACATATTTATGAGTTTCTACTCTGTCTCATACTTTAAGATTTTAAGATTGTACAAATCCATGCAATTTGCAGGTTACATAAGCACAGCAAAAAAACCCACATATTGGCTTTGAAGTCAAGACAGTTCTCAATCCATTCAGTTGTGCCATATAACATCTGTGGGTTTGCACACGGATTATATAACCTTTCTGAGCCCCAATCTCCTCATCTATAAAATAAAGATATTACCACTTACATTGTCTTCAGTAAAAAGTAATTGCTACTTAGGACATATAGATGAGTATCTATAAAATTAACAGAAGCACTACTTTAATGAAAGTAACAGCAATTTCACTGTGTTGATGCTTCTTTTGTAATTGGTAAACTTTTACTTTTAGTTCATTATGAAGAAAAAAAAAATCCCAGAAGTACATTAGCTGAGGTTTTGTTCAATAAAATTATTAAGAGTAACCATATTTTTAGGAAAAGCTAATTTTCATGTTATGATTTTTCATCCCAAATAATTTCATAAATAAGAAATTTGGCTGGGCATGGTGGCTCACACCTATAATCTCAACACTTTGGGAGGATGCAGCAAGAGGATCACTTGAAGAGTTTGAGACCAGTATAGTCAACATAGCAAGACCCCATCTATAGAAAAATATTTTAAAATTAGCCAGGCATGGTGGTAAGTCCTGTAGCTGTAGTCCTAGCTACTCGAGGGGGCTGAGGTGGGAGGATCACTGGTGCCCAGGAGGTCAAGGCTGCAGTGAACCAAGATCATGCCACTGCACTCAGGTCCAGGCAACAGCGTGAGACCTTGTCTCCAAAAAAAACAAAAAATAAAAAAAAATTTAACTATATTTACTGGTTCAGGTCATATTTACATATTATTAGCATTTGTGCATATTTCTACATAATATTACCGTGTCTCCATTTTATAATTTCTACCTAATCTGAGATTCCTTGAGTTAGTATCTAAAAATAGAGGTTAGGCACAGAGGCTCACATCTGTAATCTCAACACTTTGGAAGGCCGAGGCGGGTGGATCACCTGAGGACAGGAGTTCGAGACCAGCCTGACCAACATGGTGAAATCCTGTCTCTACTAAAAATACAAAAATTAGCCGGACATGGTGGCGCATGCCTATAGTCCCAGGTACTCAGGAGGTTGAGGCAGGAGAATTGCTTGAACCCGGGAGGTGGGGATTGCAGTGAGGTGAGATCGTGCCACTGTGCTCCAGCCTGGGCAACAAGAGCAAAACTCTGTCTCAAATAAGTAAATAAAATAAAAATAGAATAATGAATAACATTTACTCATTGGCCACATTTATTAAGAATATGCTCTACACAAGATGCCTATATAGATCCTGTTCTCAATAGACTTTGAGTCTAAAACAAGGGGTAAAGATACGTAAACAAATAACTATGGGTAAAAAAGGAGTAAACGTCTCAGAAAAGTTACATTATGAGATTCAGAGATGAAGGGGTTACTTACAACTGGAAGGAAATCAGAAAAATCTTTCATGAACTTAGCATTTTAGTATTCCTTGAAAGGTAGGTGAATTTTTTTTTTTTTTTTTTTTTTTTTAGACGGAGTCTTGCTCTGTCACCAGGCTGGAG
Source organism: Chlorocebus sabaeus (assembly GCF_047675955.1). NCBI lineage: Eukaryota > Metazoa > Chordata > Mammalia > Primates > Cercopithecidae > Chlorocebus > Chlorocebus sabaeus. Next base: position 23,454,325 of record NC_132917.1, read on the forward strand.
GGCAGTGGCGCAATCTCGGCTAACTGCAACCTCCGCCTCCTGGATTCAAGCGATTCTCCTGCCTCAGCAGGAGTACAGGCGCACACCACCATGCCCAGCTAATTTTTGTATTTTTAGTAGATATGGGATTTCACCATGTTAGCCAGGATGGTCTCGACCTCTTGCCCTCATGATCCGCCCACCTGGAACTCCCAAAATAGCTGGGATTATAGGCGTGAGCCACCACGCCCGGCCGGGTAGGTGAAATTTAAAAAATACAGGTGCTTTCAAAAGCTACGTGCTTTTCAGAAGTACATTTTCTTGTATGTTACTTATACCCCAATAAAACTGATTTAAAAAGAAAAACATGTAAATACTCCCAGTAGAGGGGACACATTTGACAAAGGTACTGAAAGAATAAGACTGGGACTTACACTGGGCAAGAACTGGGACCCATATTTCCTAGAAAAGGGGCCCTCCTGGGCGCCTCTCTCTTCTCATTCTACACACTGTCTATGAAATCTCATTCACTCCTCCTCAATGATGACTCCCAACTATATCTCCTGCCCACTTCTTTTAACCTCCACAACCACATATACAACTAGTAATCTCAGCAGTTTGGGAAGCCAAGACGGGCGGATCACGAGGTCAAGAGATCGAGACCATCCTGGCCAACATGGTGAAACCCCATCTCTACTAAAAATACAAAAATTAGCTAGGCATGGCAGTACACACCTGTAGTCCCAGCTACTGGGGAGGCTGAGGTAGGAGAATTACTTGAACCCAGGAGGCAGAGGGTGCAGTCAGCCAAGATCGCACCACTGTACTCCAGCCTGGCAACAGAACAAGACTCTGTCTCATAAATAAATAAATAAATAAATAATGTCTGCATTTTGTCTGGGTGTACCAAATATAACTCATACTAACACGTCCCAAATTGAATTTCACATCCTGCCCATAAATCTATTCCTCCACTGGTTTACCTTCCCAGATTTCCTCTATCCAGACCAAAACCTCAAGGATCATTCTAGGTTTTTGTCCGCCATATTCAAATGGTTAATCACTAAGACCTCTACATTCAATCCCTGCAGCCACTGCAATTAAATCTTAACTGATGTTCCAACCTCCATCAAGTGGTAACTCCCTTGACCTCTACCCCAAATTTGATTCTAAAAGGTCAAGGTTGTGTCTTAACCATCTGTATATCTCTAGCCTTAAACAGGATTTATACACAGAGAATATTTAATAAATAGAGGCTCAATAAATGTTGAGTCAGTGAGTAGAGAAGTAAATTAGTGTCCCACTACTCCTCCATGGAGGCACTCTATTCTCCAGATTTGTTGTTTTCATACCTTTGTTTCCTCGGCCTGGAATCAATGCCCTTCCCAATCTTGCTAATCTCCAAGTAGTGTCTTCTCTTCTGTGCTCCACTAACCCAGTAACATATTTCTAATAAAGTCCTTATGATACTGTCTTATAATTATCTGCTGGCACCTTAAGACATTATTCATGATTGCCACCTCTATGATATCCCTTTATCTTAATATTTGTTACTACAATCACCAATAATTTGATTAGTGTATTTATCATCTCTAAAAATTGATGACTTTCTATATAGTAGGGATTGTGTTTCATATATCTGTTACAGGCTGAACTGCGTCTCCTCAAAATTTATATGTGGAAAGCTTAACTCCCAGTACCTTAAAATATGACTGTATTTGGAGACAAGGCCTTTAAAAAGATAATTAAAATAAAATGAGGACATATGGGTGGGTTCCAATCTGACTGATGTCCTTATAAGGAGAGAAAATTTGGACACACCAAGAGACACCAAGGGCACACAGGCATAGGGAAAAGGCCATGTGAGGACAAAGAGAGAAGGAGGCCGCCATCTGCAAGCCAAGAAAAGAGGCCTCGGGAGAAACCAAACTTGCTGACACTTTTATTTTGAATTGATAACCTCCAGAACTGTGAGAAAATTAATTTCTGTTATATTTTGTTATGGTAGCGCTAGTAAGCTAATACAATTACATACAGAATAAAGCCTGCCACATAGTAGTTATCCAGTAGGCATTATGGATCTACCACAACACTGATATATATATATATAATCTTGGTCTCAAAAGGCAAGAATTGTCATAGTCATCTTTGTAGTCTAGGCATCCAGCTCAGTAATTAGCAGATAGTATTCATAAACACTAATAGAAAAATGAATGAGTTTGGTTGAAACAACTCATGAAATAGAACTACGGCAGATAAATTTAGAAATGTATTAAGAGCAGAACACAGAGGGCTCCAAAAGTTTGGGTGAATCTGGGGGCTTTAATCCTATACAATTGGTACAACACAGAAGATTCTGAGGAAACTAAAAGATTAGGGCCAAAATTTCAGCAAAACTTGTCAAATGATGGTATGTAGCATATGAACAGGCCTGGGGAATATAGGAGGGGTGCACTGCAAGACCAAAAATGGGGATGAGCCAAACATAATATATCATGTATCTATAGTGTAGTAATTAGGGTCAAATATCTGATACTGGTCACGTTTAGAACACAGGTCAATTTCTCCTTGTTCCCATCATTTAATTTCTGTTCCCATCATCCTCAAGGGAGAGAATCTGGGTCAACAGTTAGGCAACATGTATATCTTTCAAAATGTTGGCTTCTGTCTTCTATGTATATGTTAGTTTTTCCCCCAAATGGCCAAGTGTTCTGCAAAAGAGAACACTATAAGCTTCCAAATACTCATGGGAACTTGTAAACGTAATACAACATTCATGTAATTTCCACTTGCTACACAACACACCCTGAGGATGTTTTTCTGGAATATAACAAGTGGTTCTGTTGCTAAGAAAAAAAAAAAAGAGGTTGCTTGATGAAAGATAGTAAAAAAATCTAAACACAGCCAAAATAATACCTTTGAACTATACCACTTTTTATATCAGAACAAGTGAAGGAAGAAAGTTACCAGTGTACCGTGTTCACTCTGTGAGACAGAGTCATATTCTTTCATTGTGGAACTGCATTTTGTAGCAAAATGTTATTATGCACCAGAAACCATTACTTCTTCCTTAAAATATTAATATCAACATGGTTATAACTAATTACTTAGGGGGGGAAAATATGGATTGATCTTCTCAACTGGCTTTTTCTAAGCACTTAAATTCATTTTCACTACCAGCTCTTAGATTTGTTTCAAAATGAACTAAATTTAAAGTATGGTCCAGGGAATGTCATAAGGACAAAGTATAGAGGGTCATTCTAGAGCAAATACGCAGGTACCTGCTAAGAAATCAACTTATAAAAAAATTAAAGCACAATTTAAATAATTATGATCATAAGAATACAAACACCAACAGCTAACCTTTATGGAACTCTTACCATGTCCCAGCTACCCCACTCAAGGCTTAAGATATTTAGGATGAACCATATGAAAATGGCAATTTCATAAGGTTCAACCTAATACACTTTCTCATTTAATTCTTACAACTACCCCAATTAAAGAATGTTGTTATCATCCCCATTTTACAGATGAGGAAACTAAAATTTAGAGGGCTTAACTTGATCAAAGTTAAAGAGCTAGGAAATAGGAGAAATGGGACTAAAACCTAGGTCTGAATCCAAAGCCCACATTCTCATTACATATTACACAATAACAGCAGTCTCTGTGTCTTGAAAACCAGGCTAAAGGTGTAGGTACACACTGCCCAAAGCCACTACATAGACAGTTGTGTGGGCTGTACCCTCGCAAAGGACCCCAGCAAGGGAAGGGAGTGAAATGGGGCTGACATCCAGCCCATGCTTCACTATCCATCCTGTTACAGGATGGCATCCAACTGAAGAATGAGGTTCTCTCACTTACCAAAAATTGCTACATTGGCTTACAGTGGCCCTGATGCTGTTGGTATAATTTTTCTTTTTTTTTTTTTTGGAGACAGAGTCTCGCTCTGTCGCCCAGGCCAGAGTGCAGTGGCGCAATCTCAGCTCACTGCAAGCTCCGCCTCCCAGGTTCATGCTATTCTCCTGCCTCAGCCTCCCGAGTAGCTGTGACTACAGGTGCCCATCACCACGCCCAGCTAATTTTTTTTGTATTTTTAGTAGAGGTGTGGTTTCACAGTGTTAGCCAGGATGGTCTTGATCTCCTGACCTCATGATCTGCCTGCCTCGGCCTCCCAAAGTGCTGGGATTACAGGTGTGAGCCACCACACCCAGTCTGCTGCTGGTATAATTTTTTTTAATTTTTAGAGAAAATTTTAATAGTACAGATTAAAAGCCGTAAAAGATATATATTCTTTGATCCAGAAATTTCACTTTAAGGAACTTATTCTAAGGAAATAATTAAGAATCAACACAAAATCTGCATTACAAAGATATTTATCAGTGTTTATAAAAGAGGAAAAAACTAAAAAATCTAATATGTCCAACAATAGGGTATTAGCTGTTATATGAGATCTAATACGATTCAAATAATGTTGGAGACATACATTCATTAACTAATAAGCTTTTCACAAAATATTATAGGAATGACAAAATTTACAAAAATCTTAGTCATTTTAGTAAAACTAAGATGCACGTATATATTCTACATGCAGTATATCCGTGGATGGGGAAGGAAACAGAGGAAAAACACTAAGTGATGGAATTATACGTTTTTAATGTTCTTCTTTGTTCTACTTTCATATATTTTTCTATAAGATATATATAAGCTGGGTGCACTGGCTCACATGGGTAATACCAGCACTTCGGGAGGCCGAGGTGGGCAGATCACTTGAACCTAGGAGTTTGAGACCAGCCCAGGCAACATGGTGAGACCTCTTCTCTACAAACAAAAATACGAAAATTAGCCAGGTGTGGTGGTGTGTGCCTGTATTACCCAGCTACTGAGAGGCTAAGGTGGGAGGATCGCTCGAGCCCAGGAGGCAGAGGTTGCAGTGAGCTGAGGTCACACAGCTGCATTCCAGCCGGAGCAACAGAACAAGATGCTGTGTCCAAATAAAAAGTAAGTGTGTGTGTGTGTGTGTGTGTGTGTGTGTGTGTTATATAAAATAACTCAAAAACAGGTAAAGCAAACAAACAACAAAAACTACAAGAGGCAAATAACATAAAGCTGAAAAACTGTTACATACAAAGTCCAGCCACGCAAAATTTTATTCTGCCTCCTAACTTGGAAATTACTGAATTGGTGCAAAAGTAATTGCAGTTTTTCCCATTATAGAATCTGTGATATATTATGGTTGAAACTGAAGCAAAAAATACCTAATTTCATGTGAAACTGAGAAATCTAAGTCATTTTACCATATGGCCTGGGTTGAGAAGTTCTGCCTCAAAATACAGATACAAAACAAAGCACAGGCCAGGCACCGTAGCTCACACCTATAATTCCAGCACTCTGGAAGGTCGAGAGGGGCAGATTACCTGGGGTCAGGACTTCAAGACCAGCCTGGCCAACATGACAAAATCCCATCTCTACTAAAAATACAAAAATTAGCTGGACGTAGTGGCACGTGCCTGTAGTCCCAGCTACTCAGGAGGGTGAGGCACGAGAATCACTTGAATCCAGGAGGCGGAGGTTACACTGAGCCGCTATCACGCCACTGCACTCCAGCCTGGGTGACACAGTGAGACTCTGTCTCAAACAAAAAACAAAACAAAGCAAAAATTATATTCTAACTATCTTTAGATAACAAAAACTTAAATGAATGTTTTAAAAACAAGAAGCATTTTATTTTTAGTATTACTTATCAAATAAATAGAATTCTCAATAGAGTAAAAAAGCAAAAAGTGGCTCCTGATAGCCAGGAGTTGGCCTGGCACTAACAGCTACGCCTCAGGGTACTACAATTAAACATAAACAATTTCACAGAACAGTAATATCAGACAAGGCCACCCTGTGCCCATGACGGGTCAAGAGAAAAATTAGACCACTCTGTCTAATCATGTCTAAACACAGACAAAACATGAACATTGTCCTGACCACCAAAAAAAACAATAATCAGGCTGGGCGTGGTGGCCCAGGCCTGTAATCCCAGCACTTTGAGAGACTGAGGCAGGTAGACCACTTGAGGTTAGAAGTTTGAGACCAGCCTGGCCAACATGGTGAAACCCCGTGTCTACTAAAAACACAAAAAATTAGCTGGATGCGGTGGCAGGCACCTGTAATCCCAGCTACTCGGGAGGCTGAGCTAGGAGAATCACTTGAACCCAGGAGGCGGAGGTTGCAGGAAGCTGAGATCATGCCACTGTACTCCAACCTGGGCAACAGAGGAAGATTCCATCTCAAAAAAGTAAAAATAAATAATAATAGCCAATGACCAAACACAACCCTGACTAATATGAATGACTGCTGTTTCTTTCTTTTTCTTTTTTCTTTTTTTTTTTTTTCCTTTTATTTCCTTTTTATTTTGAGAAAGGCTATCACTCTGTTTCCCAGGCTGGAGTACAGTGGCATGATCACAGTTCACTGCAGCCTCAACCTCCAGGGCTCAAGTGATCCTCCCATCTCAGCATCTCAAGTAGCTAGGACTACAGGTGTGCAACCACCACACACAGCTGATTTTTGTAATTTTTTATAGAGACGGGGTTTTGCCATGTTACTCAGGCTGGCCTGCAAACTCCTGAGCTCAAGTGATCCACTCGCCCCAGTCTCCCAAAGTGCTGGGATTACAGGCATGAGCGACCACACCCAGCCAACTGCTGTTTCTTTATCAATCATAGCTTTAGCCTTGCTCCATTTTCTTGCCTTAGAAGGTTCTTAAAATTATTTCTACTTTCCAATAGCATTTAATCCACTGCAAAGCCCCACTTCCTTATACTCTAACCAAAATCACTTAACACAAGCCCAAATCTTGTATGGTTCCCTATGACACATATTCTCCCTCAGTATAATAAATCACCTCATCTTGTTTCACTGCAGATATACTCCTGGTGGTCTTCCAGGATATATCTGTTATCAACCAGATAACAAAAGTTGTGACTATTCACTTGAATACAGGATGGATTAGGAATAAAATAATTACATAAAAATACCAATAATCAAAAGAACAGATAACATTCTACATAAAAGGATCTTTTGACACATAAAATTATCCTATCATGGATTTCCATGAATTCGAAATTCCCAGTGTTTATCAGCACTGTGATTGTTGACTAATAAATTTTCAATTAAATTCGCAAATCACAATGTAAATATAAAAAGTAGAACGTAAATGAAGAAACGAACCCCTGAAAGTAATACCTATAACCATACAATTCTCTACTTTAAACACATTATTTTTATTTAGACTATGAGTTTCTTATTAACAAGTTTTGAAAAACAACAGGTCGTGAAAATTAATCTATCTAGAACACAGGCATGAGTTAGTATTTAAACGGTAAACTGCCTTCTGACTGATTATCAAGGGAAACCTTGCCCTATGCATCCTTACCTCCTGGGTCCTTGTCTGGATTATACTCTAAAGCATTGCTACAGATGAGGTCAATATCTTTCAGGAAATCCTTTGCAGTTAGGTAATTATGTTTATCAATTTTAGTTATTACTGTTGATAAGTCCATTGGTTCCTTGATTACTTCAAGATAATCTGAAACCTAAAACAAATAAGATATTTTAATAAAAATTAGTTCTGGTTTTTCATATCATCTCAGTTCGTAAAAACACAAAATAAAAACAAAGTTCTTTAAAAATTAAATCTAAATATCAAATAAATAATTTATAAAGATAAAACTGCAGTGTTGTTATGCTACCAAAGTTACTATCTGCCATACTTTCCATGAAAGCTTCAGTTTCCAAGTCATACCTAAATCAACTCTGAAATGTTTCTGTTCTTAAAATTTGAAACCATGTCTGTTTTTTTTTTTTTAATCCTTTGGGTATATCTGAGAAGAGAATGTATGGACAAAAATACCCAATGAGCATCAATAAATGTGACTTCAAGAAAAAGAAAAGGAAAATAAAAAGCAAAGACTTTTCATACTATGAGATAAGTTATTCTGATAAATCTCTTTAAATTTTCAACAAAAATTTTCTTTTTCAGTTTTCTAGAGTGAACTATTTCATGGAAAGTATTTTCCACTCCTTTGGAGTCATCACAAACATTTAGAGTCAATTACATAAGAAAATTAAGTATAGTTTTCCTAACCAGTATGAGATTTGCTGGATTTGTCCCTAGGTATAAAGAAATCTACAAACAAACAAACAAACAAAAACAAGCACGCTGCTTTCTGTGCTGATTTTCTGTGACATAACCCTAAACAAGAGATATTAAGTCTTGATTTGCCCAATAAACTGTGTATCCCCGACCAATAAGAAAGTGCTAGCAACTTATGTATCTACTGCCTTCCCCAATGCAAATCTCAAATCAAGTAAATAGGTTTGCTATAAAAGCAGTCTTAGCAGTAATGTCTAAAATTAGTCCAGGAAAGATTTCTAGGGAGATGGTTAAGTTCTACTCTATGATCATAGGGTTAGTTTTCTCATAGTTTCAGAGGGCATCTCTACCATTATTTTTAAATTTACACATTCACACACATGCACGCACATATACATAATTTATATGTTTTTTAATGTTTAGGATTACTTATAAAAAATATTAAGTAGAAGTGTATGTGTGTTTTAATTCATTTTTCACCCTTCAGGAGCTGAAAAACCAGTCAAACTCCCTATAAGAGAAGTAGCAGAGTTATACTGAAACAAACTACCTCAGAAGATATTAGCTGGATTCCTAGTTCTGGTATTTGACACAAATGCCTGTGTACAAGTGGAAACTGTTTTATAAACTAAAAAGCACTCTAAAATGTATATTATTAAAGACTATAAATGTTACCACCCTATGCTTAATTTTAAATTTAACATTTATTTTCTAAAGTTTTGTTTTCTCTGCAGTCTGCTTTGGAATTTGATAAAGTTTTCAGACACTTTAAATTCATTAGTTAAATAAAAACTTTAGTTTTAGGTTATCTTATTTCCCCCTCTCTATCCTTCCCAGAGACTCCTATGTTTTCACCTTAAGAGCTGAATGAACCTGAGAAGAAAAACAAAGGAGAAAACAAGAGAAACATAAGCCTAAATAAAATATTTATCTGACCAACATTTTCTGTCCCTTTGTACTACCTTACCATCATTTACAAAACTATTACAGATGGCATTTGAAAATCTGACAAATCTCTTCTGATTAGAAAGAAAAGAGTTTTCCTGAGCAAAAGCAAAACTGGTTTACTCTCAGCATGGGAGGCTGAGTTGGGGGCAAGCCCTTATCCTTTAAGAAGTGTTAAGAGTCCAAATATACCAAATAGGGGAGTGGAAGGAAGGGCACGCACACATATCACATTTATTTAAAATAATTTTTTAATCAGCTGATAGTTCTAAGATTATCTAAAAACACTATGGTGGGGGAAATTCCCACAAATATAAACGGATATTTATTAATTAAAAAAGCAAATTAGGCATGTCCTGTTATCCTGTTGGAAAGATATAAAGTAGCTATGATAACGAGCGTGGGCTTTGAATTTTAAAAAACTTTCAAGTCTTGGCTATGTCACTTGCCAACAAGTCTGTTTCCTCAGCTGCAAAGTAAGAATAATAATAATGATCCTACAAGGTTGTAAGAGGACCAAATGGAAAAAACAGTGTATTGTGGATAAAGGTACAAATAAAATCAGTCTCTTTATTCCAAAAAGGGGGGAAAGTATTTATTTTCAGACTTGCCGGGGGCGGGAGGAATGTAAATGCTAGCTCATTCTTCCCAGCAACAGATGACGTAATGGTTTCAAAGGAATCCACTTAGGTCCAAAAGCACAGATTTCACAATTAGGATACAACATTAAACTCTGAATCACTCATAATTCAATTATTTTTTTAAAAAAAGAAATGAATAAAAAACTAAAAACACCAAAGCTGTTCAAACATGGAGTCTGAACTATAAGAAAGAGACCAGTAAAGATTACACTGTGTTCATCCACACACTACATTATCCCAGGATAAAACAAAAACCAAAAATGTAGTTGACAGTATTGGATTCCCTAATGGAAAATTTCTTTTCTCATCATCACAAACCATGCTCCCACAAGCACACAAAATAATACGCATATAAAGTGAGAAATTTTCCACTGGGAGCAGAGAAAACCCTTAGAAAGAAAAATAACTTAGTTGCACAGGATGTTTTAACTTCAAACAGCATCCCAGCCACAGGCATTTCCAAAATATGAAAGACAAAGAAACTTCAGGTTTTTAGCTACCTCTTTTGATGAGGTAAACATAATTTGGGAAATGCCAGTATTAACTGGTATTGATTGGTTAACACCAATATACTCTTTGAGAGCAGAATTTATCCTGGAATAAAAATAGTCTAGTATGGATATTTGACTAAGGCAACTTTTAATCCTCTTCTTAAATCGAAGAGTAAGAGACCACAAAGATTAATAATAATTAAGAGGACATATATAAATTGGTTGCTAATTTCATCCAAAAGTCACCAGATATTTGCTGATGACACAGGTAGTTATCACATGGATTAAAATTTTATAGGCTAGGGGTAATATTCATCCATGCCTTTGCTTTTTTTTCCTTCCAAAAAAAGATGTCAATATTTTTTTCTTTTAGCCAGTTCAACTTCACTGTTTGCACACTACTGAAACAAGACCTCTTCAATATCCACCGGTTTGCTGAAGATGTTAAAGCGTTTATCTGTGGCCAGCCTCTTGGTTACATCCCTGAGAAACAACCGCAATTCTCTTAAAGTATTTTCCTCCTGGTCCTCCATTCGATTTTTTTCTGATTCTGATAATTGACGAGGTGGAGAAGGTAGTGCAAGAGGAAGCACTTCCATAGCACAAAGAGCTAGAGAAAACAGAAGAAAATGTTAAGATTCCAACATGATGGGCCAGGACCCTTTTTTGGCATTCTCTCAAAATGTTCTTTAAAGAAAAGAATTACAAATACAGTCATGTGTTGCTTAACAACAGGGATACATTCTAAGAAATGTGCAGTTAGGCAATTTTGTCATTGTGTGAACATCATACGAGTATACCTGCACAAACCTAGACGGTATAGCCTATGACATACCTAGGCTATATGGTAAAGCCTATTACTCCTAGGCTATCAACCTGGACAGCATGTGACTATACTGAATACTGTAGGCAATTGTAGCACAGTCATATTTGTGTATCTAAACATAGAAAAGGTATAGTAAAAATACAGTATTATAATTTTACGAGGCCACCATCATACATGCAGTCCATCGTTGACCAAAATGTCATTATGCAGCGCATGACTATATGTGTGAAACATGCAAATCCAGCAAGTAAAAATTTGCATAGAAACAAAAAGGGAATAGCTTCACTTTATAAAATAACTCACAACAGAACCCCTTTAAAAAACAAAATAATTTGATTTTGAAATATTATTTATATATAACTTACAAGAAATAATTCAAATCAACACAAATATCTCCAAGTAAAGTATTGCATACTGATTTTCTCAAGTCAACCTTGTTTAAAAACTGCTTCTTAAAATGAGATTGCCTTATATGCATAAAAAGTATAATGGGCAAGTAATATTTGATCCTTCCTATCCCCAAAAGAATTCTGATTTTAGGCAGGTCTCCTGCCCTCATATTCTGAGTACAACAGAGTAGGGACAGTGAATGGCACCTGCAGGAAGGGAGGGGAAAAAAAAAAAAAAGAACAAAAAATGGAATTCCACGGTCATGAAGAAGATGGAAAACCAGTCCTAAGTCTTATATGTAAAATCCATGGTACTCACTACCTATCCTAAGAAAAACCAAAAATCTTCTTAAAAGGTAAAGTATTAACTTTCCTAATTACAATGTTCTCTAATTTTAAATGACTTCCCTGATATCACACTAAAGTTCAGAATTAAAATTCTAAGTATTTTTCACTGATTTCTAAATAGCTCCTAAGATGAAAACTGAAAGTCAACAGAAACAACTGCAAAAGAATATCAACGGTAAACACACAAAATTCAAATCTATGAGATTAAAATATATCTAGAAGCATGAAAGACTGAAATAAATCATTTTCATAATGAAATATTTAGATTAACAGGAAGCAACAAAATAAACATAAATAAGGCATAATTTACATGTTAAACTTCCCAAGGTTTTGGGAGGGAAAAAACCAAAACTACAGCAATTTGATAGGTGTTCATTTTTAAAACACCAATAAAATTTGGAAAGGAGCCACTAAAGAACAATAAAATTACTAAAATGTTACATAATATAACCAGTGAAAAACAAAGCAAAAAGAATATGGAAAAATAAGGACTTGGCAGGGATGGGGAATGTATTGAGTATCCTCCAAGAAGGGCTCTAAGAAACATAAAAGATGGAACAAGGGTAAAGAGGCTTAAAAATTTTTACCAAACAGGATTGTTACTTCCTAGAAGAGGCTGAAAGATTAAGCAAGTAGATCTTATCCTGTACGCATCTTTAAGATTAGGAAAATAAAACCTCTTTCGAATGACTTAGAATGCAGCCCTTACTATGTCAAGGAACTGAAATCTGACAAATTCTTGAGGAACCTCATAAAGCTCAATTCTAGAGTCTAAAATTATTGAGTCCAAACCCAAGAAAAATCTAACACTTAAAACAAAGCCAGAATAGATTTTCAAATGGCTAGAATAAAATGTTAAATGTAATGGGTCCTAACTAAGTCTCTGAAAAGTCAATCAATAAATAAACTAGAAATGGCAATCCAGCCCATCAAATCTACCATGGCCCAAAAAGGAATGAGCACAACACCTGGTGTTCACAACCTGCCAGTTCAAGTCCTGGGTACTTACTGTGACTAAAGCATAGGAGAACTGAAGACTTTTTTTCTATGACTTTTTGAGCCCCATAATGTGAAATCTACCAGAGGAAGTGGCTGAAGTCATAAGAAGAAGTTCTATTTAGTAAAGCTTTAACAAGGCTATACTTCCCAATCTCAAGTCAGATGAACACAATGGACACTTCCACATGTCATCTAAAGATAAACAGAACCTGACAAACTCTCCTCACTTCCATGAAGAAAGGGCTAAAATAAACTGACTCCAAGAAAGGGCATTTCTTAACTCCATCCCCCCCCATTTTCCTGAAGGCTTTACAAACTTTACCAGCATGTTTCCTTCGTGGTGGAGCCATTGATGCCTGATTGAGAATCAATTCTTGAAAAAATTTTCTTCTGTCTTCTTCAATAGGCCTTTGAATATACAAGACCTCTTCATACTGTATTCTAAAGATACATTTAACCTACACATATACACACACACAAAGACATTAAATATATAAAGAATTAAAAGCTTACATATCATACCAAATTGCAACGTCTTCATCTTCCAGTATCATGTTCAATATTCACAGACCATTCACATGGGGTTATAGTTAACCTAGTCCTAGGCTATGCTGTTGAAGGGTTCAACCTCATGGGCTAAACAGGAATGGTAGAATGTCCAGTTGCCCAAGTCATTAATGAATGATATTATATATCGAGTAAGAGTCATCAGACAATAGCAAAAAGGATAGCTGGTTGTAACAGATGGCAACAATCTCAAAGGGCTTTTACATAAGAGCTGAAAAGTAATTACTTAGAATCTATAATAGAGAGCTGGAAGAATGTTAACACTGCCATCTCTTATCCTCATATTTCTTTGTATTCCCTATTCATTGACTTCCCTTCCTGTGTTCTTTCCCTACCAAGTCTATTTCACTGTAATCTCTGGAATCCTGGTTCCACTGCAAATAAACTATATCTCTGGTCTAATTTATGTTCCATGACACACTCCAAAAAGATTAAGCCAATTATTCTCATATCTTTCAGCTCCATCCACTTGGTGATTACTCACCTCTTCTGTTTACCTACTCAGACTTTGACCCCAGGTGTCCACCTTCCAAGATATGCTGTTTAAATCCTCTTTACCTCATCCAAATTTGTCTACTATGGCATTAAACACTGTATTTAATTTTTATGGTTTTTCTAGAATGTCTACTTTCTACCTTCTAGACACCACACTCCCTGAGAACAGAGATCACTTCTTATTCATTTGTTTTCCTACACCTATCCCAGTGCCTGGTATTTAGCATGCCTAATAAGCATGTACTGAAAGAGTTAACCTTGTGATTTTTGTTACCCAGCCCAAATCAAATTGGAAACTGCAAATAAAAAAAGGGAGAAGGTCACTAGTATGGAAAGATATACCAACCATGATACTAAGAAAATATGGATTAGAATCGAAGACATCATTTTCTTGCCCATTTAGCCACACGTTTGTGGTCTAAATTTGAATAATTCATTGAATTTGTCATTTCTAACCACTTACTAGATTAAGCCTATGAACTGAACCCTTAAAAATTCCATAAACATTATGTCATTCAATCTTTATAACAATGAGGTAAGTATTATTTCCTCATTTTACAGATGAGGAAACTGGGGCTTAGAAAGATTTAAGTAATTGGTTTAAGGTAATAAAGTGAATAAAGAAAACTAGATTATATAAACTCTAAATGCCTTTTCCAGCTCTGAAATTCTAAGAGAAGAAACAATGAAAAGTAAACATCAGAATTCAAAAACTGGATGAGGAATTATTTATCTCAACCTAAAGTCAAATCATTTAAGTTTATAAAATTTCACCTTGTGTCCTGCCAGTGCTTTTGTAGACTACCTTCATGCACAGTTCCCTCCAACTCTTTAATCTACGCTTTGCTGGCCTTTCTTTGAAAATTCTGGAAGTAAGTTTACTACTGAACATATTTTGTATGCCAAACATCATGCCAGACACTGCAGTTATAATACTAAAGAAAATGTGTTTCTTATCTGCTGTCACAGATCTTAGAGTCTCAGAAGAAAAGCATTATGATACTATGCTGGGAGTACTATAACAGAGGTAGCAAAACACAGAGAAGAGACCTTGCAAGGGATGAAAAGACTCTAGGTAAGATATAGCAGAAATCACTTACATCAATTGGTCTTGAAAAATAAGTAGAATTTAATATCCTAGACGTACCATGATTTCGTTCAAGAATGGCAAAACATTTCACTTTAACTATTCTGGTAACTTTCAAAACTATGTTAACACTTTATGAATACAAAAGCATACCAAGAACAGGCCTACAATAATCCATGGATATTCTTACCAGGTTACTACCAACACCTCTGAATCCAACATTTTATAAGTGGGATAAATTATACTTCTCTAAGTTCACTCCTAACCTTATCTTCTGACAGTCCTAGCCTCAAACCTCATGCTGTACCAAAGACAAGTCTTCCATAATTCCCAAAACAAATCATGCTGTCTTTCAGATTGGTTCACACTGGTTGTGATACATACTATTCAGTCATTCCTGACCCCTTCTTTAATGCACCACTCAAGCTGATGCTTTCTGTGTGATGCCTTCCCTAACTTTCCCAGACGCACTTAGGCACACCTTCCAGTATTTATCATTAAACTTTCTTTGAAAAAACAGTTCAATAAAGTTCAGTAAATTTTTACAGTTGTGCAGCCATCACAAGCACATTTTAGAACATTTCCATTACCCCAAAAAGTTTCCTCATGCCTATCTGCAGTCAATCCCCACTCCCACTCCCATGTCCCAGCCTAACAACCACTGATAATGCTTTCTGTCTCTAGAGAATTGCCTCTTCTAGATATTTCGTATCATACAACTGATAGTCTTTTATGCCTGGCGTCTGTCACTTAATACTTCAGGTTTTTCCAAGTTGTAGTATGTATTAGTATTTCATTCCATTTATTGTTGAATAGTATTTCATCACATTTTGTTTAGCCATTCACCAATTAAAGAACATTTGGATTGTTTCCACTTTTTACTAGAATTAGTACAACAACTAGAAACATTCCCATACAAATGTCTTTCTGTGAATGTATGTTTTCATTTCTTTTGTGTAGATAACTAGGAGTGGAATTGCTGAGTCAAACCATAAATTTATGTTTAACTTTGGAAAGTGGCTGCACCATTTACAATCCCACCAGCAGTATATAAGGACTCCAGCTTCTATAACCTATCCAATACTTGGTATTGTGTATTTTTGATTATAGCTATTAGGTTGGTGTAAAAGCACTTTTTTTTTTTTTTTTTTTTGCAGCTTTTAATGGCAAAAAACTCTTGCCCCAACCTACACTTTAGTGGGTTGCAGTGGTATTTCATTCCCGAATGACTGATAATGAGCATCTTTTCATATGCTTATCATCCATTTACACATACTCTAAGGAACCTCATATAAAAGGAATTATACAAAATTTGTCCTATGACTAATTTAGCCTGTCTTCAAGCTTCATCCATGTTGCAACATGCATCAAAATTTCCTTCTTTTTAAGGCTAAATAATGTTCCATTGTATATGCTACATTTTGTTTATCCTTTCAACTATCGATGGACACTGAGGATGTTTCCACCTGTTGGTTACTGTGAATGATGCTGTTGTGAACATGGGTGTACAAATACCTGTTCAAGTCCTGCTTTTGATTCTTTTGAGTAAATGCCTAGAACTTGATTTGCTGGATCATATGGCAATTATATATTTAAGATAATGTCATACTGTTTTCCACAGTGGCTATACAATTTTACATTCCCACCAGCAATGCAAAAAGGCTCCCATTTTTCCACATCCTCATCAACATTTGTTAATTTCTGTTTTTTTAATAATAGCCATCTTTTTTTTTTTTTTTTCTTTTGAGACTGAGTCTTGCTATGTCACCCAGGCTGGAGTACAGTGGCGCGATTTCGGCTCACTGCAAGCTCTGCCTCCCGGGTTCCCGCCATCCTCCTGCCTCAGCCTCCTGAGTAGCTGGGACTACAGGCGCCCACCACCACGCCCGGCTAATTTTTGTATTTGTAGTAGAGAGGTTTCACAGTGTTGGCCAGGATGGTCTCGATCTCCTGACCTCGTGATCCGCCTGCCTTGGCCTCCCAAAGTGCTGGGATTACAGGCGTGAGCCACTGCGCCCAGCCTAATCTGAGTTTTCAATGCCCTTACTTGATTTTTCTACTTGAAGTTACTGATTTTTCTCTCCCAGGTCCTACCATAAACCTAAAGACACAACTACATGAAACAAGTTGACAAAATGCTATATGTAATCTTATTTTCATCAGCAGAGTTGAGGAATATTTCTTTAAATAAAATTAATTTCCAATATACTGAATTACATAATCTGAAACTTGCTCATAATAATTTAATAACAAAGCAGATACTGTGAATGTCTTCAGAAACAGAAGTACAATTCTGGCCAAGGTTTATAATCCTTCCTACAAATATCTCTACTTTATCTGCTTCCTCCTTTAAGAGTCCTTTTTCTGTGCTCAACCTTAAATTAGCTCTCTTCTCTAATTCTCCATAAATATCTTGCAATTCCCATATATCTCAACTAAAATTCTCCAAGTATCTTCAGAAAGGGTTTATAAAAGTAAATTTACTTACACTACAATTCTGCATGGTTCTCAAGTGGTCAAAACTTTAAAGAAAAAATATTTTAAAAGAAGAAGAATTCTGCAGAAAGGGAGTGAGGCTGGGCAAGGGTTACTTGAATTCTATGTGATGATTCAACTGTTAGTTCCTTTTTTCATGCAGTAAACTTTTACTGAGTAATTCCCATGTGTTAGCACTGTGCTAGGAATGGGAGACGTGATGGGTAGTAACACCTGAAAGAGCTAGTGGTCTAGAGACCAGAGGTTCACAAAGTTTTGGTCTTAGGACCCCAAAGAAGCTTTTATGTATGTGAGCTATATGCATCAATATTTACATATTTTAAATAAACCCATTACATATTAACATTAAAAGAATAAAACACACATTATTTTGAAAAATATGTTTTTCCAAAATATAGAGAGAACATAAAACACATAAAATATAAAACAAAATTTAGTGAGAAAAGTGGCACTGTTTAATCTTACTTTTTTGAGACAGAGTCTCACTCTGTCACCCAGGCTGGAGTGCAGGGGTGCAATCTTGGCTCACTGCCTCCTCCACCTCCCAGGCTTAAGCGATCCTCCCACCTCAGCTTCCTGAATAGCTGGGACTACAGGCACGCGCCACCATACCTAACTGATCTTTGTATTTTTTTGTAGAGATGGGTGTTTCGCCATGTTGCCTAGGCTGGTCTTGTACTCCTAGGCTCAAGTGATCCGCTTGCCTCAGCCTTTCAAAGTGCTGGGATTACAGGCATGAGCCACCACACCCAGCCAGCACTGCTTTAAATGTTTTCAATTCTCTTTTGTGTCTGGCTTAATGGAAGACCACTGGATTCTCATTTCTGCTTCTGTATTCAATCTGTTACAATATGTTGTTTAACTGAAGTATATGATGAAAACCCAGACTCAGCAGACATGTAGTTGGAAATGAAAGTTGATAATCCCCTGCAAAAGTCTTGGGGACTCCTCAGGGGTCCTTGGACCACACTTTGATAACAGCTGGTCTGGTGCAATGATTTCTGACCTTTTTTGATCAAACACCTCATCAGTAAAAAATCTGAAAATATTCCCATCACTATATGCATATTTATTTAAATATACTATTTTGCTAATATACTACTCGGAAATAATATATTATAAACCATATACACATGAAATATACTGTACTATTAAATATACTATTTTGCTATACTATTATTAAATATACTATTAGCAAAACAGTATATTTAAGAGTACAGTATATTTTTTGTGTATATGGTTTATAGTATTATTTATTACAAACCATATACACATGAAATATTTAATACGAAAAATAAAAATGAACAGAAATGCTAATGTTTTTCCCAGGATACTAACGCACTGAGTACAAACTCATCGTGGGGACTGTTGAACTACGAGAGACAAATATATACAAAGAGATGCAAGAGAATGTCAAAGAGGTTCTAAAAGATGAACTTGTCATTTTTTCCCACTAATAAGACACGAATCATGGAAGGACTAATTATTTTGGGGTTTTCTTCTATTTTAAAAATAAGGTAGGGAAACTTCCTTTCTCCTTCATCTGTGAATAATGGGGTTTATTTTCTGATTATAATGGTATTTATTTTGGAAGATATAGAAAATAAGACAATAAAAAACTAAAATGACTACAACCTTTATATCCACAGATAATTACTATTAACATTTCTATGTATATCCTTCCAGTTGTATATTTATAAACTGGAATAATACCATACATATTGATTTATTACCTGCATTTTTTAAAACAATATATTTAAACGTATTTTCATGACATTAAATTTTCTTTTGTTTTTTGAGACAGGGCCTCACTCTGCTGCCCAGGCTAGAGTACAGTAGCACAACTGTGGTAATAGGCTATTTTTTTCTCTGAGAATTGGTTTTGTACTGCCCACTCTCTACTTCATTTCTTCCATAGATCTGGCAACTTGCTAACCTACAGCTACTTGGTCTACAACTCTCTGCGCTGCTCATTCATTCACCAAATATTTATCAATATGTGCTAAATATTAGAGACTACTATCTTAGCTTGTGACCTAAAGAAAGCAAGCAGGCTAGGTGCAGTGGCTCACGCCTGTAATCCTAGTACTTTGGGATGCTGAGATGGGCAGATCACCTGAGGTCAGGAGTTCAAGACCACCTGAGGTCAGGAGTTCAGTCTGGCCAACGTGGTGAAACCCCGTCTCTACCAAAATACAAAAATTAGCTGGGTATGATGGCAGGTGTCTGTAATCCCAGCTACTCGGGAGGCTGAGACGGGAGAATCGCTTGAACCTGGGAGACGGTGGTTGCAGTGAGCCAAGATCATGCCACTGCACTCAAGCCTGGGCGGCTAAGTGAGACTCCGTCTCAAAAAAAAGAAAAAAGAAAAAAGAAAGCAAGCATTCTAACGGTAGACTTGAAATTAAAATGAAAGGCTTAGCTGGACATGGTGGCTCACACCTATAATCCCAGCATTTTGGGAGGCTGAGGCAGGAGGATCGCTTGAGACCAGGAGTCAAGACCAGCCTGGGCAACATAATGAGACTTCGTCTCTACAAAAATAAGTAAACAAATAAAACAAAATGTAAGACTTGGGAACAGAGGAGAATTTCCTACAAGCTATTAGTATAAAACATGTTATATAATTAAAAGAGAATTCCCATAATCTTCAGTCCACAAATATGATATCCATGATAGCTTTAATAACTACTTATAAAGACAAAAGGGAGAGGGAAAGGAGCTGAAATTTCAGAATTCAATGCTGGCAAATACTATTTTAGATAGTAATTAAGGGTATTGGTAAATAAATACTGAAAAAGTTTACTAGTCAGTAGGCTTTCTGAATCCATTAAAAGTTATGACAACAGTATAACATTGAAAATGTATACGATATAATGTTAGCTTTAAAATACTAAACCAACAGTAAAATTACACATGCATATGAGCAACAGAAGTAGGCAACATAAAAACTGCTTATCAAGAAGTCAGACTCATAAAACATTTATTTAGAAATTTTTCAACCAATATAGAGGAAAATTTTCAGGGAATATTCCCTATATATTCCCAACTAGAATCCTTATTTATCCCACATTTCAACTCTTCTCTTTCTTTTTATAAAATTATAATAAAACTGAGAAAGAGGATCTAACTTGTAAAGTGGCTCCTAGGTTATATCCAGGTTCAGGCCATTCTTCTAAATCAACTTCAGCTGCATTCCTATTTTATACTACTAATACCAAACATTTAATAGCTCCATAATTTCAAAAGAAATTCACATATACTGTCTCACACCAATGACCCTGTCTGTTATTATCCACATATCATAGATGAAAATTAAGCAATTACAGGTTCAAGTACTTATCTAAGATCAAAAGACTAGTAAGTCAATACCCTGGTTTTTCTAACTCTTGCTACATACGGCATTCTGTTAAACTTTATTGGACTCTATGATAAACATTTTGATTAGTGGTCTTCATATACTATCAGATACTGAATAATCAAAAATGAATTACTCTACATTTAATGTATTTTCCTTACAAAAAGCAGTAAATTATACAAATCTATTTTAGCAAGATAATGAAAGCTGAAACATAAAAGAACTCAGTAAACAAACACTTTAATCATAAAATTCTACATAATCAAGATTTATATTATAGCATTTAAAACATGTAAATCTTTCATATAAACATCATTCCTACTTTGTCTCCTGGGAAAAATATTTCTAAGCATTTCTAAAGAAGAGTATTTCAAGACCTTGTAAGCTCGGGGTATTAAAACAATTTTTAAAAAATCAATTTCACTCAAGTAACATGATCTACTAATTTTTTCTGAATCGACTGTGATTTTACCTTAGATATGAACTCAAAGTTAGATTTCTGATTTGAAAAATACGCATATTAGAAATAACATTCAAGTTAACGTGATGCTATCAATGAAAGAGCTGAAAGGTCAAATCTCATCAAATGACCTCACAGATGATAAGGATGAGAAGGATATAACTGATAGTGATATAGCCACAATTGTCTTAGAAAGCTGAGTCACTCTTTTCCAAAATGCTTGAGACTAGATGTATTTCAGATTTCAAACGTTTTCAGATTTTAAAATATATGCACATATATAATGAGATTATCTTGGGAATGGGACCCAAGTCTAAACAAAATTCATTTAAGTTTCATAAAAACCTTACACACATAACCTGAAGGTAATTTTATACATTTTTAATAATTTTGTGCATGAAACAAAGTTTTGACTGCAACCCATCGAGTGAGTTCAGGTGTCAAATTTTCCATGTGTGGCTTCATGTCAGTACTCAAAGAAGTTTCAGGTTTTGAACTTTTTAATTAGAGATGCTGAATCTGTATATATACATGTCAGGTTCTGTTCTAAGCATAAATTATCTCAATCTTTATAACAACACTGTGGAATACCACTATACCCAAAAAGAAACTAAAACTTAAAACAATAAATAATTTACCTACATCACACAGCTAATAGGCAGTTACACCCAGGATATAAACCCTGACAGTATTGATTTTATAATAATTAAAAGGTATCCAATTTACAGGGTCAACTATTTTAGAACAATAAGGAAAGATAAATACTTAATCAGTTCTTACCTCTTCAGGCAGTTCACTGTACATGGTTTCAGAGGTAGACAATAAAAATATAGGTGAAAATGATGGTATATCTTGTAGCAATGTCAGAAAAGTTGCTCTCACAGTTTCACTGACAGCTTCCCACCAATCTCCAATGTGAGGCATGTAAACAATACTAGGTACTGTTCTTCGAGCTTCACGAAAAATCTGATTAAGGAAAAAAAACAGCATTAAACAACTCAAATTGATTATTCTAAAGTCTACCCAGTAATCTCCAAATATATGAAATGTGTCAGGCCTATTACAGTCATTAGTTTCAGCCTCAAAATTTAAGTTCAAGAAATGACACACAAGCCTTACACAGCTTCAGTCTACCCTTGCTCCACCAAAAAAAAGTACGTTTTGCCCTTTAATTATTCTTATTCAGTATATATTAACAGTGGAAGGTATCAAATTGCTCCACTTATCTAGCATGTAAAGATAATAAAGCAAAACACCACTGTAAAATATGCTGCAAATAAAGAGATAAATATACACCTATGGCACTTCATGTGATATCCATAAACTTTACACAAAGAATAACAACACAGCTTACATTTTTGAGCACCTTGACTAAAATCATACAATATAAAAATTAATCATTTTAACCAAGATGTACCACCCTAGAGCTCAAAATTAATGAACTACCTGCTGAACCAGTCATTCACCTCCTCCCATTATCTTAGTTCAATATTTTATAAAATAGTCACAAAATACTCTAACTTACCTAAAGAGCAAATGATTAGCAAAGAGCTCTGAGACACTTCCATTGTTAGAAAATACAAAATGAAGTTTTCCTCAGGTGTTAAAAAGAGTCTTAACCATAGTTTCAATCACGCTCTACCAACACACACCAGTAGGGACCAGGTTGGCTATTAGTAAGCTGCCAAGCTGAATTAATGCCCCTTACTTATTAAGTCGACAGTTTAATATCACACCAACAAATTCTGACATGTTAATAGGACATTTCTCATTATCTTTAACAAGCTGAATTATAAAAATCTTTCTTCCATTTTGAGAATTCTATTCCTAAAATGCTCTACTTATTTTCCCTTATTTTTAACACATTTCAATTAGCCTATGTAATATACAAGATACAGAAATAAGAATTAAGCTGGGCACCGTGGCTCACACCTGTAATCCCAGCACTTTGGGAGGCCGAGACAGGCAGATCACTTGAGGTGAGAAGTTCAAGACCAGCCTGTCCAACATGGTGAAATTCCATCTCTACTAAAAATCCAAAAATTAGCCAGGTGTGGTGGCACACGCCTGTAGTCCCAGCTACTCAGGAGGCTGAGTCAGGAGAATCGCTTGAACCCAGGAGGCGGAGGTCACAGTGAGCCGAGATCGCACCACTGCACTCTAGCCTGGGAGACAGTGAAACTCCATCTCAAAAAAAAAAAAAAAGGAAAGAAGAATTTAATATTTAAAATGATTGGGATTATCGGAAACTATCCTAAGAATCAAAAGTATTATTTTTCTTTAATGAGTAAGCTTACCACTTACATACATTTCTTAAATAGTGTATTTTATACAGCTTTCAACCTTCTGTGTAAAATAAAAGATACTGCCAATTGAATAATAAACCAGTTGAAAGAGGCTCAAACAGTAATTGGAAAAAATGTAGATATTATGATCACTCACATCAAAAGTAATATTTGCTCCTTCCCTTCCTTAATATTTGCATATCCACCAATCCAGAACAGTTGTACAGTACAACTCCTTCAGGACTCTCAAATTTTGACCTTTTCTGCAAACACGTACCCTCCTATCCTGGATCTTGGAAATCCAAGGATTTTTTTTTCCCAAAGTTCTTGTAGAAAATTCATAAGAGAAAAACAAGCATAAATATTGGCAAAAGGAAAGAACCATGCAGAAGCACAAAGGCAACTGAGGCATTTATTTAAAAAAAAAAAAAAAATTACATGCCACCCAAATCAGGCATGGTTACATGGAAGACAGTGACCAACTCCTTCTGTCACTTTACAGTTCCCCACTCTGTGCTGGTAAAACAAGAGACAGTCAGCAAAGAAAGAAAGGTGATCATATGAAAGACTAACCAACTATAGGTTACTAAGAAACCTCACAAAGCCAATCACTTAATTCGGCCATGCAAGCTACCACATACATGCCCAGGGTATGAGAGAAGACAGGAAAACATGCCTTTAAAAAAATGAAATTTTGCCTTTGATTTTAGTACTTCTAGGTTAGATTTTCCAGGAACATGTGCTGAGAACATCTAGCCATTAAAAAATATCAAAGAGGATGAGCAAAGCAACAGAAGGTTAAGTGATAATAATTTGACAGAGTCAGAGGTTAACTACAGGTATCTTAACTGTATTTGTAAGGGTGAACTACATACAATCATCACCAGCTCTAAGATGTGAGATTTGTTTTTTTCTATTTCTTTTTTTCCTCCAATTGTCTCAAAATTAACATGATACTGAACTCAAATTGAACATGATAGCGTACTGACCCCATTTAAAAATTTAGAAATTTTTCCACATTTCCAAAAAATTTCTTATTTTCATCTCATCTTCTCAAAATCAACAAATTGAACGTGACATCCTACTGGTCCAATAAAAAAAATCTGGAGGCTTTTTACTTCCAAAGCCTTTAGGACAATGTCCTTCTTGACAAAAAAAATTTTAAACTATATTTGAAAACTTACTGGGGAAAAAAAAATCAGGCAAGTCTAAGATGAACATGGATAAATAAAAAGGCTTCGCCTTTCTGATCTATGAGTGTATAATTACATGAATTGAGAATTAACCTAACTACATGAAATACCAACATCTATGAAATATTTTTGTAATTTTTCTCCTAAGCCTTTAGAGGAAAACCATTCTTAATTTCTAGAAATACTAAAAAGCACTATTAAAACAAGCTTTCTTTTTAATTCCTTGTTCTATGTCATCTCAGAATATTAAAATAAACTTTTATATTTTCTTTAGATTTATAACCAGTCTGTTCTAATTCCCATTTTGTAATAAAAATTCAAAAAGAACAGAGTTTGAGAATAGCATTTAAAAATTCTTAGCGTATAAGCAATAGGAAAAAAAAAAGTTTAATCCTAGTATGATTTTTTTCTGCAACATAAAAACAGCTCTTGAGCAGTTTGCTGGTAACTTTTAAAGTGTGGAGTAAAATATACTCTGTGAAATCAAATACCAGATAATTCAGAGTAGAAAAATATAGCCTAGTTTCAATGAAGCGGCAACTGGCTTGGGAACAAGTGATGCCATTTGAGAACTAGAAAAATACTCACCTATAGGGTGTCTTGGATTGGTGGATGTGCAAGGTGTAGTAGAAAACAGAAAAACTGTTATAGAAAAAAAAAAAAGACAGTAGGCCAAATTACTGAACCAACCGTTTCAAAATACCTCTGACATGACCAGCACTCTTGCACAAGTAAAATGAACAAACACCAGCATATGTGAACTGTTCATTTTGATTCTTTATTATATTATACTGCATTTCCTTCTGACCTCCTTCTTGCCACAGACATTATAAGGACCTTAGATAACAAATTTTTTAAAAACTTTATTTAAAAAAAATCACAAACTACTTCCTCTAAATATTAAAGATATTAAAGGCAAAAATCAGGCCACCGAAGTTAGAAGTAGCCATCCAAGGAAGCAGTCATGATATAAACTGCACTTATAGTTACAAGAGTTCTAATCATCTCAAAAGCTAAACTTTGAAGTCAGCATTTTAGCCATCAAATTAAAATGTTCCGTCCATGAAAATTTAGTGTATTTTTAAGAATTTGTAGTCCCACAAGCCATTTCCTTTAGAAAGTGAAAACTATACAATTTTTAAACCCAAATGTGAATGAAGCAGAAAGCTCAAAGCCAGTATCACTTTTACCTGCCTAAAGAGGGCAATACAGAAAAGAAACAACTTTTGTCATCAAGAAACTTCCAGAACTTGTCTCAGTCACTTAATAGTATTATAAATATATTAAAATTATAAAACACAGGTAAAAGAAAAATGTTGGGACCTACAACATCCTCAATGTTTATAAAAATTAAAAGGCACTAATAAGTTTAATTCTTTGTGTCATGCTATCAGAAATCATTAAAATAAATAATATCTGTGCATTGCTGGTGGCTTTATTCCATTTTTATCCCTTTACTCTATCTATTTATATTCCCTTTATCTAAGATTTATTGAGAATCTCTTGTGAAAAGAAAGCACTGTCTGGATTCTAAAGATTCAGGATTCAATAAATAAGGTACAAATTTCTTTACATGCACACAAAATAAGCCTGTTATAAAACACATCTGTACTAGTTACTGAACTATGGTAGTAACACAAATTAGCATTTTATGAAAATTAAATCACTTAAATTCTTTTTCTTTTTCTAATATTTTCATTCCCTAAGGACTTCAAGAATTTCAGTAAGTATGATACACTACAGGTCAGGATAATTTAACTTGTCTACAACTCGAAAAAAAATTATTTTTTAAGTGTTGCTATGGAAAAACTCAGATATCCATGTGAGCAAGCACAAAAGCATCCAAAGTATACACAGACTCCTACAGAGAAATCCAGAAATCTATAAGCACAAACACAAGAGCAACCAAAGTATACACACAGGTAAGTACATTAATGCCTTCATGCTATTCAACCAAAAAGAATTTCCCCTGGGAAATTCTAGATAACAATTTCTCTCTGGGGAAATAAATGCATTTAAATTTTCACCAAGAAAAGACCTTATTCACCTTTTGAAATTATTCCCAACACCACATAGTACCTAAACTCCAAAGCTTTTCAGACCATATATAAATGCATTAATTGAATCAAACCTGTCTAATAATTAAAAAGATAAAATACAGCACACTTATCAGTCCCTTTTTTCTAAACCAACAATAGAAATATACAGGAGGCAAAAAATTATATTTGAGGATGTCAGAAAAGGAGAATCATAGTTTTGTTTTGTTTTTTAAGAGTGTTAATACCAAAGGTCTTTTACTACCAATATTAACATCTCCTGCCTTGCTGTAGGACTCAATAATTACTTGTGAACTTAAGGGGGCAACCATAAATTTTCCAGGCTATACCAAGGGTTCTCATTCTCCTTCCAAAGCCCTTGGAAGACTGTGAAATGCTCAGTAACATATGTGTGTACACACATACACACACACGCGCATGCGTGCACATTTGTTTCAGTAATAAATGTTGGACTACTGTCTAGTGACCAGCTAAAGTACTATAGCTCAAAGTGAAAGCTATTGAAAACCTAGAATAGTAATATCTGAGATCCATTTTTACAAAGTACAGATTCCTGGGACTCATTCCAAATTTAGTGAATCACAATCTATGGGCATGGAGCCAGAAAATCAGAAATTTGTATAAGTACACTCAGGTGATTCTTATGCACACTAAATCTTAAGAAACAATAAGAAAAACATTGCTTTTTAATATAGTAAATACTAACTCTGCCATTTTTTACTCCAACTGATGATATTAATCAATAGCTGAGTCCGTCAGAAGGAGAAAAGAAAGTTCTCTCACGTATATTCCTGTGCATGTATGTTTTAAAGGACAGACATAAAATGAAACATGATCCCCACAATACAAAAAATATCAAGTAGGGGTCTCCCACCTTACCACATATATACATACGGCCCTTTAAAAGTGATTTAAGATTCCCTTTAAGACTGCCTTTCATGTTCATGTTACACTACTAAATACCAAACTTAATTGATATTAGGTATTTCAGAGCCTGGGGAAAAGAGAAAATATGCAAGAATAACTTACCAGACTAAACCCTTATATTACACATCGATCTAGAGAGAGAACTCTGAGTACAGGAGGACTAGCTCCCAAGAAAGGTGAAGCAAAAAGGAAGAAATGAAAAGGAATACAGAAGGAAAGATAATCTTTTTCAATCTTTCCAGTGTTTCACCACCTGATTCATGCACTCTCTTCCCTACAGCTTTTGTACCCACTTATAACCTGGTTTGCCAACCTCTACCAATTATTTTAAAATTCCTCTTACATTATATAACAGCTTCTTTTTGCAGAATTTGTTAGCAAAGACAGTGTTATATTTATGAATGTAAAATAATTTTAAATATGCACTTAAGACACATATAATCACAGATTAGCCAAGACATCCAGTCTCTGGCCAGTGTTGCAGACAGAGTGTGGGTGTCTGCTATCACGACTGCACTTCATGGCTCAGGTCGTGGCAGACTGACTATCCAGGAGGAGTCACTCTAGAGTAAGCTCGACTTCTAACCCAGAAGCTCTTAGGTATACACTGAGAAGATGAGAAGCCTTAATGTACTAGAGAAAGTGAAATACAACCAAAATGATAGTGAGTTTTTGTTGTTTTTCACTATCAAGTGACACCTCTCTCCTTCCCACCAAAACAAAACAGTAGTAAAAGACAAGAAGTGTACAAGAGACCAGAGGATGTAGAATTCAAAGTTGGCGAAGCAGGATTCTGAAAGATGCCATGAAAAACATCAGAAAAAAGAAAAGAAAAAAAAACCCTGTAACATCAATATATAGTTCACTACAATGCTTCCTAAGTGTTTCCTTACCTTTACTTAAATAACATTAAACCAGTAATATTTGTGAATATATATACAAATTAGCCATAAGGAACAACTATAAACAAAAATAAAAAAACCTTTCTCACTTTGAAAATATTTCTCTTGGCCGGGCGCAGAGGCTCACGCCTAGATTACAACCAGGACTTTGGGAGGCAGAGGCAGGTAGATCACCTGAGGTCAGGAGTTCGAGACTAGCCTGACCAACATGGTGAAACCCCGTCTGTACTAAAAATACAAAAATTAGCTGGGCATAGTGGCAGGTGCCTATAATCCCACCTACTAGGGAGGCTGAGGCAGGAGAATCGCTTGAACCTGGAAGGCGGAGGTTGCAGTGAGCCGAGATCACGCCATTGTACTCCAGCCCAGACAACAAGAGCAAAACCCTGTCTCAAAAAAAAAAAAAAAAGAAAAAAAAGAAAGAAAAAAAAGAAAGAAAGAAAAGAAAATATTTCTCTTTTAAAGTGATTTTTTTCATCTTTAGTTTGCTCGATATAGTCAAATAAAAACTTCAAAAAAGAGAATTTTCCAAACAGTATAGCATAAACTAAAAAGGCAAAGTTCACACATTTTCCAATCTTCCAGAGTCCTTCTCCCCAAGTCAAAGCAACCATATTAACAGTTTTGGGGGATACTTGCTCTTTTCACTAATGTCATCTTCATTTTTCCGAATCAGCCCACGTAAATCTACCTCATTCGTGTTAACGGCTAGATAGTATTCCTTTGTATGTCAAGATACACCATAACTAATTTTAGCTGGTCCCACGTGAAGGGATATTCAGTTTGTTTGCCTTTGTGTTTTGTGTGGCAATTACACATGACACAGTGATAAATATACTTGTTCATTTAGCATTGAATACTTGTAGCTAACATATCTCTAGGAAAAATTCCTAAACATAGAATTTCTGGGTCAAAGGGTACATGTACTTGAAATGTTATTTTCTTTTCTCACACTACACCAATGTGGTACTTGAAATTTTAAAAGACGGTGCCAGATTACACTCCAAAATCATCAAATAAATTTACATTTCCACTAAGTAAGTATGAGCATTCCACATCTCCAACAGGGCATTATCAAGCTTTTAAAAACACACACACACAAATCTGATACTTTATTTTCACTTAAGTGAAGCTTAGAATCTTTTCACATTTGTTATTGGTTGCTTTTTCTTTTCCCCCATAAATATCATGTTTCTACTTTGCCAATTTTTATATTAGATTGCTATTCTTTCTTCTTACTGATTTTAAGGCATTTGTCCATATTTAGGAAACCTGTTCTCAACATACCTGCTACAAATATACTTTTTCCCAGACTATATCTATTAATTTAAGGAATGCTTTCTATCATGTGTAATTTAAAATTTTATATAATCAAATTCCTTCATATCTTTAAGTTTTCTAGCTTTTGTGCATTGCTTAGAAATTACTTTCACACGTAAGACAATAAATACACTGACCTTGTGAATTTCTCGAGTACTTTTATAGTTCCACTGACCATGTCGAGTTCATTTTGGGCTATAGAAAAAGGTAGGAAATCCTAGTTTTATTTTGTTTTCCTTTTCCCCTATTGGAGGAACTTGCTAGTTTTCCAAGACCATTTGGTAAATAATCCATTTCTTCCATCTACTGATATGAAATGTCATCGCCATTGTGGTCATCACCATCAAATTCTACTTCTACAAAAGTCTAAGCATGAATTGTCTCTTCTAATACTTTTGTCTATTCTTGCACAGGCACACATTCTTTATTACTGTAACTCTATTATACCCTTAAAATTTTGGTAGGACCCCCAATGACACTTTTTCCTCTAGAATTCTCCTTGCTAGTCTCATATTTATTTTCTAGAAGAAACACAGAACTCTTTTTTTTAACTTCTCTCCCTAAGTCTTGAGGAGATTATAATTGGAACTTAATTTATACATTAATTTAGGAAAAAAACCTCAGTCTTTGAATTTAAAGCCTTACCATTCATTAGTTGTAAGCAGTAGCAGTGGCAGCAACGGTAGTAGTAATAAGCATGAATATAACTAACTTTCATTGAGGACTATATGTCAAGCGTATTTGATAACCTCATGGTGTCATCTCCGTTTCACAGATGAGAAAATTAAGGCTCAGAGTGTTAAGCTACTTGCCCAAGGTCACAACCACAACTGAGATTTTAGTCTGCATAATTTGACTTGAGTCTACACTCTGAATTAAATAAGTTTAACACAGTAATTACAAACAAGGTGTGCTTCTTCCTCTAAAGCTCCAGATATTAACACAACATTATCATTAGTATGAAAACACCATAAGTATTCTAGCCAGGCATGGCTCTCTCTACGAAGATGGCACTGTGAAGTATTCACTGAGATATGCCCATCCCAAATCCCCAGACTTCCTTGTTCCTATACAGTGGTTCACTCCCAATGCAGAGATCTGCAGCAATGATCAGATCATGGGAGCTGAGAGTAAGAGGTGATGAGAATATTGACATTTAATTGATATCTAAAGCAGAGAAACCATCTAAACTTTGCTATTTCTTAATATAAAGATTAATAGTGTGTACACACACATGCACACACATACACACACTAGAAGTACATTCACATATGGAGTTGAATGCTCAACAGGTTTTTAACTGCCCAAATACATTTGCAATTTATCTATGTAGAACATTCCAACTCTCCTGCCTCAAAAGAGTCGATCAGAAGACTGAAGATAACAAACAAAATTCTTGGCTTTTGGTTTACCAAATAAGCTTCTGAGTTCTCAAGGTAGAGATTTTAGTTTGAGACAACCAAATTTTGAAGTCTACAAGCTTGGTTTGAGACCCAAACGCCATATCTCTACAGATACATTTACTTCTTTGGGAGGCCGAGGCGGGCGGATCACGAGGTCAGCAGATCGAGGCCATCCTGGCTAACATGGTGAAACACCGTCTCTACTAAAAATACAAAAAATTAGCTGGACATGGTGGCACGTGCCTGTAGTCTGAGCTACTTGGGGGGCTTAGGCAGGAGAATCGCTTGAACCCTGGAGGGGGAGGTTGCAGTGAGCTGAAATGGCGCCACTGCACTCCAGCCTGGGCAACAGAGTGTGACTCCGTCTCAAAAAACAAACAAACAAACATATATTTACTTTAAGGATATGGGAAGAATACAAGAGACTAGCCCACCTCTGGCCTCCTTAATAAAGATGGCTTCCTCCCCCCGCCAAGAAGAAGACTGATGATACTATGAAAGGCAGAGAGCATTCCTAGCGGGAGGCTTCTCTGGCCTTTGGGTTGGGAAACAAACAAACAAGGTATGTCTTTCATATATTCAACTGTCCCCCTCAGCAACTTTTAGTTTTCTTCTCATAGTCCCTTCATACTGTTTCTGCTAATTCCTAGGTAAACTTAGTTGCTGTTTTAATGGGGACCTCTTCTTCTATTATATTTCTAACTTATTATAGTATTTATAAGAGAAAACTATCATTTTAAAACATTAACTTTGAAAGTGTCCACCTTACGGAATTCTTTTATTGTCTTTCATCATTCTTTAGTTGACACTGTAAGTTTTCCATATAATTAATCATATCATAGGCAAATGCTTACAAATTCAATGTATCCTTTCCAATACTTGTATCTCTCAATGTCTAACTGAATTAATCTTACATGCTTTAGTAATGTTATGTTACTCTTTTGATGCGCTACTAGATTTCATTTGTAATAGTTTCTTTGTGATCATTGCTTAAATGAGATTGGCCTACAGTTTTATTTTGTATTCCCCTGAAAGATGTGATATTGTTGGTTTTGCCAATTTCATAGCTTTCCTCCTATTCCTATGCCTTGGAACAGTTTGACTAGCATCAAAATGATCTTATCCTTTAAGATTAAAATAATTCACCTGTGAAACCATCTATGTTTAATGGCTTTAAGATACGTGCTGAATTTCTTCTTCCACAGTGATTTGTTTAGATTCTCTCCTCTCTGGGGTCAATTTTGTTGATTTATATTTTTCTACTAAATCATTTGGGTTTATTTTAAATGGTACTGAGTAATTCTCTTACTTGCATACAACCTGCAGTAATTTTGTCTCTCTAAAAAGAAAAATACGAGCAAATATATAAATCAACATTATTGGAAAACACATCCAGGATGAGTTAAATGTGTCAAACTGGGAGCAAAATACTGGAGGATAGCATTTAATTCAGGGGTTTTGGAAAGAAACCTTTAAATAGGGCTTTAAAAGTGATAAAGTGCTGGTAGGGTGTTCATATCCAGAGACTGTGAGTAAAAGAGAAACTAAATCAATACTACTATGAATTGTTTAAAAGATGCATATTTCTTGCTACAATGTAGGAAATGGCCAATTATAGTATATGTATTAAGTATCTGGAAAACGTAACTGGGAAAAAAACAACAAAATTGTGTGAAATGTTTTAAGTGTTACTACTCCAGTTATCTAACTCTAAAAGTAGGCTAAGTAGCAAACTACAAAGTGGCATTCCTTTCTCTAATTTATTTATTTGAAACACTATTATTCAAACATTTAATGACCACTATCAGCTGGACACCTTGTCAGAGTTACAAAAATGGCTTAGATATGGTCCCTTAGCTCAAAAAATGTATTACCCTCATCCCTAGTTTCAATATGACATAATATATCCATGGTTATATATAACAACTTCAAGAAATATAAACAGCCCCACTAGAACTTTGCTTCACAAACCAGTAAATACAAAATAATTGAAAGTCAAATATCAAACACACAACTATCAACACAAATATCTATAATTTTTGAACTGCTATCACTATTCTAATATGAATATTAAATTCTGATATCTCAAACTCGATATCATTTCCCTTTCTATGATAAGGCTCTAAGAAAAGACAAAAGTCTGAAACTGCTCTGAGACCACAGCTTTGAACAGAGGGTCAGAAAAAGGCAAAATAAACTCCCTTTCTACATACAATGCATAATGAAACAGGGTATTAAAATTTCAGTAAGGAAGATCATGAGAAAGACAATGAGCTCACCTAAAAAACTGTATGCATCAAAAGGATCCTTTACACTAATACTAGAATGCTAATGAATAACCAACGAAAAGTTAATATTCATATCATACTCTGAAAAATCTTATCTGTAAACACTACACACTAGAAATATTACCAAAATATAAGCAATAAGAAAGTCAGAAGTGCTCTGATGTGATACAAAACCTACCTGTGCACATGATTCCTCAGGTGTTTTGGCACTAACTGAATAAAGTGCTGGGAGATCTAGTCTGTGCACAGAGAATCTTTCTAGAGTGTGCAAAAGTGCTGGAGCAAGGTGAGAAGTTTGACCTGAGCCCCGTTCTCCAGATAGCAATAAGCGTGGCCTGTATGAGGTTGGCTGATGATACGGTGACCTGTAATACATGTAAGACACAATTATTTCAAAATCATACATTCTGAAGATAAATATGAAATATCAGGCAAAATTTTTACATTAAAACAATTTAACTCAAAATTAACAGAACTTTCCTATATTATTTTAGTACAGTGATTTATTTTTTCATTAATTATGGTTTTAAAATGTTGGTACCTCTGACCATATTAATAACCAAGATATAAAAGTATAAAATCCACTTTACGGGCCGGGCGTGGCAGCTCACGCCTGTAATCCTAGTGCTTTGGGAGGCCGAGGCTGGCAGATCACCTGAGGTCAGGAGTTCAAGACCAGCCTGGCCAACATGGTGAAACCCTGTCTCTACTAAAAATACAAAAATTAGCTGGTTGTGGTGGCGGGCATCTGTAATCCCAGCTACTCGGGAGGCTGAGGCAGGAGAATCACTTGAACCCGGGAGGCGGAGGTTGCAGTGTGTTGAGATTGTACCACTGCACGCCAGCCTGGGCAACAAGAGCAAAACTCTACCTAAACAAACAAACAAACAAATAATGAAATAAATCCACTTTAAAATAAAATAACCTTGGTATTCCTGCTATCATACCACATATATTAACTTGAAGATGCATTAAACTCCAGTATCATTTAGTTATTAATTATCCAAGGTTAAATGTTAGGAATCTCACTTTTTGACAAAGAGGTAGATCTGAAGATTATTCTAAATGTAGGACTCAATTAACAGGCGGGGCCTTTAGGAGGTGATTAAGTCATGAGCAGTCAGCCCTCATGAATGGATGAGTTATATTATCAAAGGGCTTGATAATAAAACTAGCTAGCTAGTCCCTTCAATCCCTTCTGCCATGTGAAGACATTACTGGTCACCTCCAGAGGAAGCAGTGCTCAAGGCATCATCTTAGAGGCAGAAACCAAGCCCTCACCAGACACCAAATCTGCCAGAGCCTTGATCTTAGACTTTCAGCCTCCATAACTGTGAGTAATAAATTTATGTTGTTATGTTCTCACTCATAAGTGGGAGCTGAACAATGAGAACACACGGACACAGGGAGGGGAATCACACACCGGGGCCTGTCTGGGGGTGGGAGACCAGGGGAGGGATAGCATCAGGAGAAATACCTAATGCAGATGACGGGTTGATGGGTGCTGCAAACCACCTTGGTAGGTGTATACCTACGTAACAAACCTGCATATTCTGCACATGTATCCCAAAACTTAAAGTATAATAAAAATAAATAAATAAATTTAGGTTGTTTATAAATTACTCTGTTTAAGGTATTTTGTCATAGCAGCAGGAACAAACTAAAACAATCACAATTTTTAAAATAACAAATATATATAAACTTCTTCCAACACATATTATTTCTGTAACAACAAAAACTAACTGTTCCTACCCTGACAGATGACATCTAAAGCCCCATACCAGAGAAGGAAAATATATTAAACCAAACTTGAACTTGTCATTTCGAGATTCTACAGCACCATTAAAATAACAAATGAAACAAAGTTTACTCTCACTGTGGGTAGTCCTAGACATTCTAAGGCAATACAATAAGAATAAAGCAAATTTAAAATGGAACGAATAGAAAGCAATAAAGGAAAAAATTGACACCTGTAAAGCATATGATTATGTAGTAGCAAATCCAAGAAATCAACCAAAAACTGTCAGAATCTACAAGCAAAGTAACAAGACAGAAGAAATAGAAAAATCAATAGATTTCCTAAACACCATCAATAACCAATGTAAAAAAGGAAAGGAGATCCTATTCACTGCAAAAAAATAAAAAAATTAAAAGGTAAAACAAACATTATCAAATTATAGTCTTAGCAAGAAAAGAGTAAAACTGAGCCTGAACACAAAGACTAAATATATAAAGACCTCAATTCTTCCTAATCCGTTTACTTTTTCATTTTATACGCATAGGATTTTCAAGTTGAAATCCCAAAAGAATTTTTGGGAGGAGGGGAGTTTCAACTTATTCACAACTTTAACTGAAAGAATAATCAAGTAAGAACATCAAGAAAACTTTTTAAAAACATGCTACCACTTGGGTGAGGTGGTTCACGCCTGTAATCCCAGCACTTTGGGCAGCTGAGGCTGGTAGATCACGAGGTCAGGAGATTGAGGCCATCCTGGCTAATATAGTGAAACCCCGTCTCTACTAAAAATACAAAAAATTAGCTGAGCATGGTGGCACGTGCCTGTAGTCCCAGCTACTCAGAAGGCCGAGGCAGGAGAATCGTTTGAACCTGGGAGGCAGAGGTTGCAGTGAGCCGAGATCGCGCCACTGCGACAGAGCGAGACTCAGTCTCAAAAAAAAAAGCTACCAATTTTAATGCATTCAAACATGTTTTAGTAACAAGCACTTCACAGAGATTTCTTGTTCAATTTTCTTAACAATTCTGTGAAACACATAGTTTCATTTTATTAAACAGATAAGAAACCAGGGTACGTGGAGGTTAGCTATAAAGTTGTATAACCAGATAGAAGAGTTCAAATTGTCATTCAAGCCCATTTGACTGCAAAGCCCAGGTTCTGAACTCACTATGTTAAGATGTGTCCTACTTTATACTGAAACACATTATAGAATAACAATTAATAGAATGTAGAAGATACCAAAGAAACAGAATTAAACATAAAAGGCAGCCTAGGAAATGATTAATCGTAATCATTATATGAAGGAATTTCATATAAAATGAAATAATGTATATGCATATAAATGTATACTTTATATGAATAAAATAGTTATGATTCATAGTATAATTCATATAAAATATTTTATTATTTTATTATTTTAAACTATAAGATAATATGAATTATAATATATAATATATACATTTATATTAATATAAATTTATAAAATTTATAAGAATTTGTATTTTCTTATATGAAATAATTTCATATAAGAAAAGAATCATAAAAAACAAATGAGGGCAACACAGTGGCTCACACCTGTAATCCCAGCACTTGGGAGATTCAGGTAGGCAGATCATTTGAGCCCAGGTATTCTGAGACGAGCCTGGGCAACATGGCAAAACCCCATCTCTACAAAAAATTTAAAAACAAAAAAATCAGCCAGGCTTGGTGGTATGCACCTGTAGTCCCAGCCACCAGGAGGCTGAGGTGGGAGGATCACATGTGTCCAGGAAGTCAAGGCTGCAGTGAGCCATGATGGTGCAACTGCACCCCAGCCAGGGTGACAGAGTGAGACCTTATCTCGAAAAATAAAATAAAAAGAACAGAAATGGATGATAAAATAAATGTTTAAAAACGGAGGAGTCAGGTCATTTCACAGCATAAACAAAATGAATTCTAACACAAAATTTAAATTAAAAGATTCACATATTTTTAATTCATAATAATCTAAAAACCTCTGTAACTCAAAAATTATAATCTGAACCAAATAGTAAACAACCAAATGGCATAAAGAATTTGTCATACAGCAGGGCACGGTAGCACATGCCTGTAATCCCAGCTACTTGGGAGGCTGAGTTGGGAGGATGACTTGAGCTCAGGAGTTCAAGACGCCTGGGCAACATAGAGATCCCATCTGAAAAAAAAAAAAATTGATAGAGAAAGCATAAAAAGAAAATTTAATAAAAAGAATTTGTCATAAACAGGAATGGTTCTTAATGTATAAAGAGTTTATATGCATAGTTTTTAAAAAAACCTCCATGAGCAAAGGACGAAAACAGACAATTCAAAAAGAAAATAGAAACAGGAAACTTTTTAAAATGTTTGTTTAATTATATAACTATAGAATATCTCCCATGCTGAATGCCTTAGCCCTAAGTATCAAACAATACCAGTGTTGTCATAGAGCATATAATTGAGTGGTATTTAGTAATACACAAATTACCATAATTCAATGTGATTAGTAAGTGGTAATGTTTAAGTACACAGTGCTATGGAAGATACCAATTAGAGACTCATAGAAGGCATTCCTGGAAAACTGTTACCAAGACAGAAACCCAACAGATTGGAGGTACAAGAGATGAATTCCAAGACTGCAAAACAGGATGCGCAAAGGACCAAAGGTTAAAAAGAACATGGCTCTTTGGGGTAACTGATACAGTTCATATAGCCAGTTTTGGTTTTGTTTGTTTGTTTATTTTGAAGTACTGGGGACAAGTTGTGGAGGGTGCGGTAAAGGTACTAGGGTGGGGAGAGAAAAAGGAAGGTAAGTTAGACTACGAAGGGCTACAACGGTTTTGTAAGCCATGTTAAAAGTTTGGAATGTGGCCGGGCACGGTGGCTTACGCCCGTAATCCCAACACTTTGGGAGGCCAAGGCAGGCAGATCACGAGGTCAAGAGATCGAGATCATCCTGACCAACATGGTGAAACCCCGTCTCTACTAAAAATACAAAAAAATTAGCCAGGCGTGGTAGCAGACACCTGTAGTACCAGCTACTCGGGGGGTTAAGGCAGGAGAATGGTGTGAACCCGGGAGACACAGCTTGCAGTGAGCCAAGATCACGCCACTGCACTCCACCCTGGGCAACAGACCAAGACTCCATCTCAAAAAAATAAAAATAAAAATAAAAGTTTGGAATGTGTACTGAAGACAATGGGGAAGCATTAAGATACTTTAGAGCAGCAACATAATCATATACAAGTTTAGGGCAGACAACTCTATCTCAGCATGTCAGTTTGGGAAAGGGTTTTGAAAGAAGGCAAATGAGAGGAAAGATAATCAGGCATCTGCTATAGTAACCCAAGCATGAGATGTGAATGACAGTTCAACAAGAATAGTGTTAGAGGAAGAAGGAATAGCCTGCAATGAGACTTATTTAGTAAGAAAAATCAAAAAGACTTGGTCATTGACTAGACAAAGAAAGAAATAAAAGGAAAGAAGTTGAGAATGATGTCAAATTCTAGCTGAGACAACTGAATGAATGGTGGCTCATGGGAGTCACAGGGAGAGAAGGAGCGATATAGTCCAGCTATGTATGAAAAGATCCATGGTACAACCAAGGGGAGATGGGTCACTGGTCAGGGTCTGAAGATCAAGAGCAATCTAGGCTTGAGAACGAAACAGTAGTCATCAACACAAAGATTAAAAAATTGAGAAAACAGAGATGAAAATAATGATAGACCTCTTTTATCTGTTAGATGAATAAACCAAAAATTAATTTCAACACCCATTATCAATGAGAGGATGGGAAAATTGATATCCTCATAACCAGTAGAAGAAAGCACAACTTTTCTGAAATTATATGTGATAGATCTAAAGATGCCAAAATGTATGCCCAAAAGTATTCAGTAACTCACTCCACTCCTAGGGACTCCCCAACCTCCTACTATCTTCTACATTTTTTCCCATAGTACTTATCTTCTAACATTTTATCTATCTAGCAAGCTATTACATTTATTGTTTTACTGTCCATCTCCTCCATTTAAAAATATAAGTTCAATGAGGGCCAGGATCTTACCCATTTTGTTCACTGCCCTATCCCAAGTACCCAAGACAATGTCTGGAACATGATGGGCACTTTCACAAAACATTTGAATGAGTGAATGAATATACGAAAGAACAAACGAACAATTCAACCAAACAAAAAATACTATATTCATCTATCTGGTTTGTAAAGATTTTAAAAGACAGTTCTCAGAACTGACAATGGTATAAGAAAAATACCACTCTCATACATTAGTATGAGAAATGTAAACTAGTACAAGCCTTCTGGGACGCAGTTTAACAATCTGTGTCAACATGTTAAATGTATACGTTCTGACACAGCAATTGCAGTTCTTAAAAATTTATCTTACGCTTTGAATCAGATAGTGGTGTAAAGATGTATACTTACAAACAAGTCTATTGTTTATAAAAGAAGTTTGAAACCTTCAAATTTTACCAATAAGGGTCTATAAATTGTGGAATATCCAAAATGTAAGATAATATGCAGCTATCTTAAAATAGTGGTATTAAACATATGCTGATATGAAATAATATTCCCAACATAGTGAAAAAGTAAGTTATATTAACAACTTAGAGGAGGATATAATCCAGATAATGTATGGGTCTATACATTATACATGCATAGAGAGAACATGGAAGTGTGGTCACCAAAACTTTAACAAATATTACCTGCAGGTGCTGGGGCTTTAATTTTTACTTTCTTCTTTATGCTCTTCTTTATTACTTGAATTTTCTACAGTGTATATCATCTTTCTAATCAGAAAAAACAAAGCTATTTTCATTTGAAAAACCTCAGAAAGCTCTGTTTCTAATCACCCTTATGGTAATATAA
The DNA here is from genome assembly GCF_047675955.1 of Chlorocebus sabaeus. NCBI lineage: Eukaryota > Metazoa > Chordata > Mammalia > Primates > Cercopithecidae > Chlorocebus > Chlorocebus sabaeus. The sequence continues at coordinate 23,494,536 of NC_132917.1, forward strand.
AGTAAGAAAGAAAATTTATTTTCCATCACAAGGCTTCTCTACCAGATTGGTAAACCTTAACTATCTTGACTTCTCCTTTATATTAAATGTAAAAAAAAAGAAAAGGTTTCAACACTGTTTCAGGAGACTGTTTCCAGAAATCCACCAGCAATACCCAGGCTAGTGTGACTAAAAACCAGCACTAAAGTTACATTTTCTTCTGGCCAAGCAGTTTTTTTTCTGCATTCGTCTGTAATACTAATACATCTTGCTCAAACAGAAAACTAAACCAACCAAACAAAAAAGACCATATGTTGCCCATCTTAAAGGCCTTAATTCTACAGTGTATGCTTCTTGGAGAGTGTGAAATATATTGCTCAACTTACCTAAAGAAGCAATACAATTCCCTAGCTACTTACTAAGCTCAGAAATAATTTGGAAAAATAAGATCTTAGGAAACAAACAGCACAGAGTCTGGCTCTGCCACCTGCTAGCAACATGATCATGGGCAACTTACTTAACTTCTGTGTGCTTCAGTTTCCTCATCTATAAAATGAAGATACCACAAATGCAGTATGATTGTTGAGAGGCCTATATATATTACTGAATATGAAGCACAGATCTTCACATACCAAACGTGTATCTAATTTGTAAAAAGCACTCAGATGCAAACTCCTAACCCTTCATAATGAAAAGGACAGCAAATATCACTTTCTCCTGTGAGAACTTCCCAGACTTTCAGCAGAATTAGTTCTGCTTTCATAGCACTTTCACAGTATTGCAATGTTTGTCACCCCCAATAGTGAGACCTTCTCCAAAGAAAGAACTATGTTATATCTTATTCATGCTTAGGTTTTCAGTATCTCATACAATGCCTGGCATAGGGTAAAAAAAAGAAAAATTGGATAAATGGGTAGGTGAACAAAGAAATAAGTGAATAAATATTACTAAAACATCTAAAAAATGCTTATTCTAGAATATAGTTGTCTCATTACTTAATGAAAGTCAAATCAATGAACTCGAAAAGCTTACGTAAAGGAAGCTAAAATTAAACCAATTCTTTCAGAAAAGCTAAAACAAAATGAGCCATACCAATGTCTCACATTAAATCAGTGGCAGGAAATGTCCTCAATAAAAAGTTAAAACTTAACACTGGACATGATACTTTCTAATATCAAAATCTATTTCTGTATTCCTTTATTGACAACAATTATCTTATAAAATTAAACACATGTCTTTTGATAGTTTCTTTGTTTCTGCTACTACATAATACAAATTCAAATAACTATAACTGTCAAACACACATACACACAGAGAGAGAGAGAGAGAGGGAGAGAGAGAGGGAGGGATAGAGAAGGAGGGAGGGAAGAAGAGAGGGAGAGGGAGAGAGAAGGAAGGAGAGAGAATGAGGGAGGGAAGGAGAGAGGGAGGGAGAGGGAAGGGGGGAGAGAGAGAGAGAGACAGGCTAGCCAGGTGAAAGGCAAAAAAAAAAAAAAAAAAAAAAATGGCTTTCCCATAACTATCAATAAAACAAATTTGTAAAATGCTGGAATAGCCTATAAAAAAACTTCCCTGAGAGCATAAAAGAAAGGATCTGGAGAAGAAGAAAAAAACTTACAAAGAGTTTGCTATTAAAGAACATACGAAGAAAAAAAGAGAAGATGAAAGTAATTTAGCCTCATTTTAAAAAACGAAAAACAAGAAAGGGTTATCAATGCAAATAATCAACATTTCACCAAAATCTACACAGGAAAACTTCAAGTTGGAGACTTAAATTTGTTCAAAATATTAAAAGTACACACAATCCAGCCTCTTCTAATAGAAGTGCTATTAGATCTATCTAACGGAAGCTTTATGGTTCTTCAAGTATGGGCTAATTATGCAAATGCAAGTAAAGATGCTGTTAGTGTTTGAACATTACTTGGCCTCTTAATTTAAAATCAGATTTGCACTAAAAGTGTTTACCTAGCATAGTGCACAGCAAAAGTTGCTTTAACACAGATAATAAAAGGATAAATGTAAATTGAAAAACCATGAAATCCAAATTATAAAAGTATAATGTTTCTAGAAAATCAAAAAGTTATTTAATTACTGAACAATTTCTAAATCAAAATCTCTTTTAGTAGCCTTAGAGACCTAAATGATCATCTAAAGTTTATTACAAATTAAAGTACTCCAGATCATGGCTAATATTTCATTTCTGCCCATTAAATAAAAAGCAATAAAGTTGGGGCTCATGACTTGACTTTCTAAGGGTAAGCCTTCCTCTGCCTCCATGGGGGAAAAAAAATTCACACCATTACTTTAAAAAAAAGTAAACTTGGCTGAGTGCAGTGGCGTATGCCTATAATCCTAGCACTTCAGGAGGCCGAAGCGGGCAGAGCACTCGAGGTTTGAGACCAGCCTGGACAACATAGTGAAACCCCATCTCTACTAAAAATACAAAAATTAGCTGGGCATGGTAGCGCACACCTGTAATCCCAGCTACAGAGGAGGCTGAGGCACAAGAATAGCTTAAACTCAGGAGGCAGAGGAGGCAGATGTTGCAGCGAGCTGAGATCGTGCCACTGCACTCTACGCTAGGTGACAGAGTGAGACTCTTGTCTCAAAAAAAAAAAAAGAAAAAAAAAAAGAAAAGTAGCAGGAAAGATTCTTCTAGTTGGAGAAAAAAAACACCTAAGTAGTTAACCAACAAGCTATTACCACATGAATAAGAATACATAGTAAAAGTTTTCCAGAATTGTGTCCAAACAACAGAAAAACAATATCCTCACAGTTATAACCATAAGTAAAAATATACTATAATTCTAATCATAAAGTATCAAAAATCGCTCTAAATACAAAGAAATTTGATATAAATCACTCACATTGTAAAATGAAGGTAGGGTTTATGTATAGCAGCAGCTGATGACTGTTTCTTTGGTGATCCTGAGTGACAATGGGTCTCAAAAATTGATAAAGCATTTTCATCTTCACTATCCTCTAAAATTAAAGTTTCTATATCTGTTTAAAAAAATCACAATGTTATGAGGCTCATAAAGTCATTTAATATTAGTGCCTTACCAAAGCTAAGAAAAATTGGGTTAAAAAATCAAATGACATTAATAAGTGATCTATCAAATAATACAGGCAAATTGACAAACTGCAGCTTTTAAAATAACCTATAAACAAAATTAATAAAACATTTTCACCTTTACAGACTATTTACTTAAGTATTATGAGAGATAATTTGGAAGAACTCACTGACTGGCTTAAAAAAAAAACCAAGTCTGGAAAAGAAGTGGCACTCTCATAAAATCCCACCTATTTAACTAAAAATCTCTGAGTTAATTATGACCAAAACCAGTCCATTTCATATTTGGTTTAATTAGTAGGTTAGCTGAATCAAGGCCAGTTCTTATAAAAGCAACAAGGAACAAACTGACCCTTATTTTTTAAAGAGGATACACCTTTTCAAGAAGACTTAGTCTAGTTAAGATGGAGTCAGAAATTCCGTCAAAGCTAATCTTAAAAATACACTCATTCATACAGCATTATTCTCTCTATGGGCCTTTGGTTACCACTCAGGGAACTAACTAGAACTAAAATCTCTACTGGGAATGCAACACTTAAAGCCTCACCTGGACTATCAACAGCTATACTTCAAACATGCCTAATCAAAAGTGACAATTCATTCAATAAAAAGTAATGCTACATGTGTACGGGATATGAGAGAGAATTAAGATTAAGAGAAATCATACCCTTTCAAAACAAAAAATATGCAGATGCATTCTAAAATTAGATACTAAATTATGCTGGCAGATAGAGATCTCATGTGGCTTTTAAAAGCTAAATATTTAATCGAGACCATCCTGGCTAACACAGTGAAACCCCATCTCTACTAAAAATACAAAAAAAATTAGCCGGGCATAATGGCAGGCGCCTGTAGTCCCAGCTACTAGGGAGGCTGAGGCAGGAGAACGGCGTGAACCCAGGAGGCAGAGCTTGCAGTGAGCTGAGACAGCACCACTGCACTCCAGCCTGGGCGACAGAGCGAAGACTCTATCTCAAAAAAAAGCAAAAAAAAAGCTAAATATTTAGTACAAGTCATATTTTAATCTGGGAAATAACTGAGTATCTTTTGAGTGATAATTTCATACACAAGGAAATGATATTTATCTAAGAAAAACATTAAAGGTCAAAACAAGCCAGAAAAAATAATATGACTAAATAGCTAAAAACCAATTACTGATAATCAAATAAAATTTGGTTGCTCTTCTCCACTGGTCATGTCAACTAGTTCTACCAACTGAAACTAAAGCATACTTTACATTTACACACAAAAAAGCTATAAGAAAACATAGATAATAATGCTATAAAATGGTAATTCACAAATGGAGATAAAAAGCTATGATGAAAGAAAAGGTTTTTATGATTTTCTAAAGGTGACATAAGTTTTTTGGGAAGTTTTGGTACATAAAATACATACGAAATACATTTCCAGTTATAAAATTCAGAAATAAAAAATATACAAATCATGGTATGGCGCCTGGCTCACAGATATTCAGTAAAATATTCATTCCCCTCTGCCAAATTTAAGAAATCAGGTATTCCATGTGATATCTTATGTGACTCTGTCACTAAGCAATTAAAGTTTCTGAAAAATATATTTATGACAGAAGAATTCATTGAACAACATTCATAATTTTTACTATTTTTTTTTAATGTTAGTATAATTCTCTGAATAATTTTCTATTTGGTGCGGACTACATTCCAGACAAAGTGCTAGGAACTGGAGAAATTAAGATAATCAAAAGACATTACTTTCCCTTCAAAGTTTATGAGCTTTATACTCTGATTAGAATGTTAATCTAATTTTAAAATTTTTTTCCTGTAAATGAGTGATGTTTTTAATTTGATTTATTTATTTATTTTTTTTTAAAGAGACAGGGTTTCACCATGTTGGCCAGGCTGGTCTCAAACTCCTGACCTCAGGTGATCCGCCTGCCTTGGCCTCCCAAAATGCTGGGATTACACAGGCGTGACTCACCGCACCCAACCATGAGTGATGTTTTTCAAAGTAGTGTTCCGTTTTTATCTCAGGTGCAAAGTACTATCTAGAGGCTTGATAAAACTCAAGACCCTCTACAATGGGGTTCTCATTTACTCCCTTATCAATACCTTACACTCCTATGAGCACTGCACACTGCAGAGTGCCCTACCAACAACAACAAAATGATTAGTTTAATCCAAAGAAGCAGTATAGCAACATAGGTAAGAGCAAGGGCTGTCATCAGGCTCCCTGGGTTGGGGAAGGCCCCAGAACTTATTCAATGACCTTATATTAACTGAATTACCAGGCTGGGCACGGTGACTCAAGTCTCCAATCCCAGCACGTTGGGAGGCCAAGGTGGGTGGATCACCTGAGGTCAGAAGTTCGAGACCAGCCTGACCAATATGGTGAAACCCCGTACCTATTAAACAAACAAACAAATACAAAAATTAGCTGGGTGTGGTGGCACACACCTGCTATCCCAGCTACTTGGGGGGCTGAGGCAGGAGAATTGCTTGAACCTGGGAGGCAGACGCTGCAGTGACCTGAGATCAGGCCAGTACATTCCAACCTGGGTGACAGAGACACTGTATCAAAAAAAAATAAATTACCAGCCTGTATCTCCCACTCCCCTGCTCTATATAATCAGAGTGCTTACCTGCAAGCCTGTTAAGAGGATTAATAAGCCGGGCACGGTGGCTCACGCCTGTAATCCCAGCACTTTGGGAGTTCGAGGCCGGTGTATCATCTGAGGTCAGGAGTTGGAAACCAGCCTGGCCAACATGGTGAAACCCTGTCTCTACTAAAAATATTTTAAAAATTGGCCGGGCATGGTGGCAGGCACCTGAAATCCCAGCTACTCGGGAGGCTGAGGCAGGAGAATCGCTTGTACCCGGAAGGTGGAGGTTGCAGTGATCCAAGACAGCACCATTACACTCCAGCCTGGGAAACAAGAGCAAAACTCCATCTCAAATAAAAAAAATAAAATAAAAAAGGATTAATAGGTGACAATTTGGGGCTTTAAAGGTTAACCTATTATGATAGTCAACTTTCTAAAGATAGTAATAGCCCTACATTAAGATGATCAGAACGTCCCAAAAGTGAACATTCACTCATTTGTCTTACAAACATTCACCAGGCAACTACTATATGCCAGGTAATATGCCAGGCCTGGAATATATAGTACTGAATAAACAGATATATTACAAAAGTGACACACAAATAATCTTGTGAGGAAACTATATTTATTTATTCCTGTATTTGTTTCATCTTAACAATATGAAAAAGTAGTTTAGAGTACCTTCTTTTTTGTCACTCTGGCTAATTTCAGCATGAGGAAACACTTTTTGCAAGACCGCTAGGATGTTGTTGAAGCTTCTTTCCAGCAGTGGCCTTATGATGGGGGATAGTGCATGCCCTGAAGACATCACAGCACGTTGCGAAGCAGGCACAATATTCTGCATTGCATGGTAAAAGTCTTGAGCACTAAGCACTATTGAGGAAACATCCAGCTGCAGTTTATGACTGCTAGCATAGATCTGGGGATAACGCCTCCGCAGCGCAATCAGGGCGGCTTCAGTGCACAGGGCCTTGATATCAGCTCCACAGTAGCCTAATGCACAAAAGGAGAAGGACAGAGAAGGTACATTCATTATTCCATGCACCAACTACGTTTTGTAAATATACACATCTTTAGCTAACGTCATCATCAATACTAAATCAATAACTATGTGCAATTTTACCAGCAAAATGAAAACTAGCCATTTAAAATCACCAAACAAAACTGCTGAACAAAGGGCTGAATACTTACGTTAAGATTAAAAATGTTTTGAATATTATTAATTAACAAAAACATAAGCTAACAATATTAAAACAAGCTATGTATCTTAAGTATGTCCTTGATATAAGCTTTAAAACAAAAGCCACATATTATGTGATTAACTCATTACAATGTACAACTTTTTTTTTTTAAGAGACAGGGTCTCAAAAAAATAAGTAAATAAGAGACAGGGTCTCACTCTGTTGCACACCCAGGCTGGAGTGCAGTGGTGCAATCCGGCTCACTGCAACCTCTACCTCCCACCCTCAAGCGGTCCTCCCACTTCAGCCTTCTGAGTAGCTGGGACTACAGGCATGTGCCACCACACTTGTGTAATCTTTTTCTTTTCTTTTATTTATTTTTGTAGAGATGAGGTCTCACTATATTGCCTAGGCTGGTCTCAAACTCCTGGGCTCAAGTGATCCACCCACCTCAGCACCCTGAAATGCTGGGATTACAGGCATGAGCCACCACAGCTGGCCTACAATATACAACTTTCTTTAGAAAAAAAGTTTTAAAAGAATAATAGTTTCATTTCAGTCCTTCATCAATATTCACAATCATTAGGTTAGTCCTCATGACATTATACTTACTTATAAATGACTTTTTCTAATATTATTAACTTCCAAACACGTATAAAATAGTATATAAACAGAAACTTCAAAAACAGAGCTATTCTACTACCAACTCTGAGTGCAACCAACTATTAACATTCAGTTACTCCCATAATTATCATATAAAATTGTAATTTATCTGATAGTTCCAAATATATTAAAGTAAATAAGAACATTAAAAAATATTTCCATTGATTTTCCACATTAATTTTCTTTGTTTAGTTTAAAATGACTGATAATCTAATTCTAAGTGTTATACCAACATGGGGTATTATTACCCATGTTTAATGGATGATACAATCAAATAACAGATCAAGCCCCAGTGTTTTTAAGTCATTTCATTCATCTGAGTAACAAATACATACAAACACTCATGCTCTGTTGCATCCTTGTCACAAAAAGGAAGAAAAGCTCAAACTAGCCACATTGTTTTTCCTGTTAGCAATTAAACTTGTATTTGGCCACAATTATCAGTTATGCCAGTAGGGGGAACCATTCGAATAGTTATAGAATATTAGACCCTAACTAAGCTCCTCAACAAACAATACCAGGTTTATTTTTATTTTATTTTTGGGAGACAGCATATCGCTCTGTTGCCCAGGCTGAAGTGCAGTGGATGATCATGGCTCACTGCAGCCTTGAGTTCCTGAGCTCAAGAAATCCTTCTGCCTCAGCCTGCTGAGTAGTTGAGACTACAGTGTGTACCATCACATCAGGCTAATTTTTTGATTTTTTTTTTTGTAGAGATAGGGATCTCACTTTGCCCAGGCTGGTCTCGAACTCCTGGCCTCAAGCAATCCTCCTGCCTCACCCTCCCAAAGTGCTGGTGTTATAGGCATGAGCCATCACATCTGGACTATTTATCTTTTTACACCTCACAATGACCTTACAGAACATTTAAATACTCAACTAAAAATGGTGATTACAAAGGAAAACTTATTAAAAGTTAGGGAAAAACTTAATATGACCTAGAAGAACTTAATTCAGAAGACTATAAGCAGATTAAGCACTAACATTGTTCCATGACAGCAATCTGTCTCACAAATAATTCTCTGGATAACCAAATTTACCACTAGTGTCTCATTTTATTTTCTATTTCTCAAAGAATAAACCTGGAAAAAAATTACCTTTTCCTTTTGCATATATACCTGTTTCATTAATTCAATAATGTATAGAACACTAGCTCAAAGTTATAAACAGTTAACAAAATAATGCAAGGATCTGATTATAGAATGTGAATTCTGTCTTCCATTTCAGAGGAAATAAGGAATATACTACCATCTTCAAACAATATAAACAATTACGTTTCTATTTCTTCTTAAAAGGATATACACAGTTAATGAACATACTATATGGTCCTATTTTAAGTGCAAAAGACTAAGTTTAAAAAAATTAAAACTCAGAAACTATTAAGGCAAAACAAATAATTAGCCACTAGAAGGCATTTTACATAGTAAATGTTACCCATAACATTTATGTTTGCCATAACATGTTAATTACATATATAACAGCAATGTATTATTGTTCATCTTTCCCTCATTTATTCCAGACAAAGAAATGATCAATAGACCCCATTTAATGAAGTAGATTTTCACATTAATTATTATAACCAACAGACTTATAAAGGAGGAAATTTTTTTACATTAGCTTATAAGTAAGAATTACTAGTTTATATCTGTAGTTCTCACCTTGATTATCCACCTGAATAAACACTGAAACTTAAACAAAAAAACGGATCCCCAAGCCCCACAATAAACCTAGTGAATCAGAATCTCTGGGGGCTTGATGATATGTGCATTTCAAGAAAGCTTTAGAAGTGATTCTGATACACACAAAATTGAGAACTACTGACTTAATATACTTCCTTCTAAAACTTTAAAAGTGCATCATAACCATGGCTAAATGGGTTACACTTAGGGTAACCACATGTGCTGGTTAAGCCTCTTGTTCTGCCATAATTAATAGCACACCTTTTCACTCTCAAAGGGTCCTTGTTTAGACAATAAATAATATGATCATTCTAGTAATACTGAAAATATACTACAGCCTTTTAGGAGTTAAAAGTTAATATTTTAAAAAGTATAAACATCCCTTTCATAACCATACTAAATCTACCATTACAATTCTAATACTCTGTGAATACATTTAGATATCAAATAAAGAGCATTCCTGAATATTGCTATTAAGATAGAAATTGTTCTGAAAGACTGAAAACACAGCTACTAAAGAGGTTAGACTAGAAACAAGGTCATAACAAAATTTTATGAAGTTTTAAGTACAGCATCACACATAATGAAGGCCCACAAGATAGATACTTCATTGAGACTCTTTCATTGTTTTAGCCCTCTCATTGAAAATGGAATAGAAAAATATGATTAGAGTTGAGTGTTTCATTAATCGTAAGTTCCTACTATTTATGCAAATGTTCCTGATATCAATGTATGTTGAGTTTTTCACTACGCAAAAATCACACCCAATATGCATGCAAAAACCTCTAAGAACTTGGGAATTTCAAGGTAAAAGTTACCAAATCCATAACCTCTAACAAAAGGTCAGCTATCTTCACAGATGTTCATCAAGACTACACACTCTTTTATTAGGCATAAATGTCAATGAACTGAACCTATTCATGTTAAAACATGTTTGGCATACATACACTAAGTGAGTTTGTAATGAATTTAAAATTACTATTTCACTCCCATTTGAAGATCTGAATTTGTTTTTTTTTTTTTTTTAATGTGAACCGGTTTCTCAGATGGAATGAATGTCTTAACAAAAAACAGAAGTCATTTAATTATAATGGATTTTTATGTCACTGTCCAGGAAGAAAATGGTATATAAGCAGAGTCTGCAGACATACTACCACCCCACAGAGGGGAAGAAAAACAAGGTAAGAGAAATTATCAGTCTTGTAAGAAATTATACCATGAAAACTTAAAAACTTAAGAAACTGCCTAAAAGTTAAAAAAATCACTTGGAAAAATGAGTATTGTCTTTGGAAATGCAAAAGGAAACTAAGATTCTATTATTTGGGATGAAGAATTAAACTAGAGTGTATAATATTTCAGATGGTAGACAGGATAATAGAAAGTAATTTAGAATACCTATCTCTTAGGGAATTTCCAAAATGATTTGACAACTTGACTTCTGCTTATTTCAGTTAAGGATCATTCTGTGACAAATTCACAGAAAAATCGACAAAGATTTCCCAGTCTGATCTGAACTCTAGTAAAATATCATCATAAATAAAAGGGGTCGATTTTCAAAAAGGGAAAAGACTGGATTTTATACCAAATACCACCCTCTCCCATAAAGCAGCACAAGGCTTTGCAAAGGTCAAGCCAAATTAACATGAAATGTGTTTGGCGCATGCTCTCTTATACCAGGCAAAGCTTAAACTGAAGTAGTGCTGGAGAGATTTACGTTTTCTCCTCACCAGAAGATGTCGAGGTCTTTGTGGTTCAAAAGCTGAGGGATGCTGCTTCAGAGATGGAGGTCCCTGTGGATGAAGAGGATAATTTGGATGTAGCTAACTGAATGGACTAATGTTCTATTTAAGTTTTAATTATTTGATGGTGGATCACAATGATTTTTTAAATTAAGTTGTTCTTTTTGGCTTTGGTAACTTTAAAGTTTTCCCAAGTAAGTTATTGTCAGTGGACTTATTTGGGGGATTTCTTTACAATGCTTAAAAAGTTCATGAAGATTGGTTTGTTTTTTTTTTAATTTATATTTTTCAGAGTATGAGAGGAAAACAGACAAAATAGGGGGAAAGAATGAAGGAGAAATACCTGTGTGTATTTTCAGCTGCCTAATATTGTATGCCTTTTTATTTCAGACCTAATTAGAGTCAAAACCCTGAATTCCATCTCCTATGTGTGATCATCTGTGCAGATAAAACACTCTCACCACGTCCTAGCAGGACAGTAGCGTTCATTCACTCTGTGGAGAGATCTTCCACTCTGTGAAAAATTTAAAGTTAAATTGGAAAGTTTTATATTTGGGGAAATACTACCAAATACCATTAACTATTTTCTTTGAAGACCTCTGCCACCCAACTTCTTTCTAGACCACAGGAATGAAAATGAGCCCATTGTGTAATCTGCAAAGTAAAAGTAAAAGGCCGCAGTCCTGCTTTGACATGGACTTTTCTCTCTCAAGTTTAAGCTATTCTTCTTAGTAAAATTTCTAAGAGTGAATGATATTCAAAAGGAGACCCTGTATTAATATTACGGATACCCAGCACTCAGTGAAAGGCATGTTATTATTGAGCTTTGTTAACTAAACACCTAATGGCAGTTAAAATTCTAATTTACAAGTACTCAAACTTTTAAGTGAAACAGTTAAAATAACTCTAAAATATAAAGGCAGAGCCAATCTATTGCACAATCAAAAACATAACTATCCTTATTCACATTCCAAACATAAGGGGAAAGGGAGGTTGAGCAGAATAAACAATGACAATCAAATAATTCAAACAGTAACACTCACCAACACATTTTTCAGCCAATTCACCTAAAAATGCATCTGACAATTTTGGATTCCAGTCCCTGGTATGGATCTGTAAGATGTGTTTTCTTGCCTAAGGTGAAAAGCACAGATATATAAAATCTTGTCCAAGAAGAAAAGTACAGATAAAATATTATCAATCCTTCAAATACGTTAGGTGGAACAAATTTTGACAAACCATATCTCATTAAAACTTTTATTTTTAAAAAATTTAAACACTTTAGCATCTATCTACATCAACTCTGATTCCAACAATAAATCTGGGAGACATGTAGTAGAGATCTTTTCTGTGTTTCACAACCTAAGACATTTAATGTTGTGATAGGTGAAGAAAATTGACTGGCAGCATATAACAACTAAGTGACTCATGTGGGACTAGAATTCAAAATTATATTTCACTTTTCCACCATACCACTTTTACCATTTGAAAATATATGAACAAAAAACTTTCATGTTATAAAAGTTATAGTCATAATTTTAAACAAACTTTACATTTCATAGAATTTGTGGTATTATGATCAACTATGAGCAAAATAACAAGTAACTTAAACTTGAAAAAAGCTTTTAATTTGAAAAGTATTCAAGTTTAAGTAAATATCATGCATGCCAGTTGTGGTGGCTCACACCTGCAATCTTAGCACTTTGGGATGCTGAGGCAGGAGGATCACTTGTGTCCAGGAGTTCAAGACTAGCCTGGACAACATAGTGACATCCTGTCTCTGCAAAAAAATTGTTTTTCAATTAATTGGGCAAGGTGGTGCACGCCTGTGGTTCCAGGTACTCAGGAAGCTGAGGTGGGAGAGTCCCTTGAGCCTGAGAGGTCGAGGCCTGCAGTGTGCTGTGATCACGCCACTGCACTCCAGCCTGGGTGACAAGGGTGAGATCCTGTCTCAAAGAGAGAAAAGAATATATATATATATCCTGCATATTATTACTTTGTCAGTTAGTTGATGCTTTGGCATTTAATACAAGGTACTTCAATTAAATTCATTGAAAGATCAAAGTGTTATAAACAATTTTACATTGATTTCAACATTCTCTAGCTTAAATCTACAATCAAAATTTTAACGTCTTGCTTTCAAAACAAACAGAAATTCATTTTTCTAAAATAGTTTTTTTGTTTTTGAGACTGAGTCTCACTCTGTCGCCCAGGCTGAAGTGCAGTGGCGTGATCTCACTCACTGCAACCTCAGCCTCCAAGGTTCAAGTGATTCTCGTGCCTCAGCCTCCTGAGTAGCTGGGATTACAGGCACTCGCCATCACACCTGGCTAATTTTTGTATGTTTAGTAGAGACAGAGTTTCACCATATTGGCCAGGCTGGTTTTGAACTCCTGACCTCAAGTGATCCACCCGCCTCGGCCTCCCAAAGTGCTGGGATTACAGGCATGAGCCACCGTGCCCAGCCTAAAATAGTTTTCTTAAAAAAACACTAACATATAAAAATCTATAATCAGCTGATACTAACCACCACCAACAGTCAGATCAGAATTTTGTTTTCACATCTGCCTTCTTTGGAGAAAATTACAACACTTTTTAAAAATTGAATATGCTTGTTCCCTCAACACTGCTATCTAAGCTTCCTGAGATATGAAAAAGCAAATTATAACCAAGATGATAACATCTTACTGACTTGATGAGGAATTTGGGGACCAGCAACAAAACAGAACAACTACAAAGTCATCAAGATAAATCTTGCTCAAAAAGTTGACAAAATCTGGAATCAATCGCTACAGTTTCAATTCCAACTTCTAAGTTAGGCATTCAGCTATGAAAGTTAAAGCAATGATATAACACTTATTTTCTTCCAACTTGAAGTATGTGCTTGAACAGATACTAAAAAAAAGAAAGTCCAAAAGAAATATCAACCTAACAGCATATATATTCTGTAAGATGACATTAAGAATCTATACAAACTTCATTAGCAGCACAGTACCTGTGCTGCTAAGGGTGATTACAAGACCCTTAAAATATCAAGAACATGTAAAAAAAATTATGCTGGAAGATATCCCAAAAAGAGATCCATTCTTATCCTCTCATTTCCCTAAAAAGAGGTTTAAAGTAATGAAATTAATTATCAAAGGTTAGCAAGTTATTTTCAGGTCCCTAATAATGCTCTTTCCCTATATAATCCAATCAAAGTCACCTTCCTTTTGTCACACTAAAAACAAGACATGGAATGAAGAAAAATTATTTAAATGTAGAAATCAAGAAATATTCATTATGTATTTTACTCTATATGGCATACCAAATAGTAAGTCAAAGGGCTTCCTCTAATAGAAAGTAACTTCTATTAAACATCAAAGGCAAATTCAAGCCCCTCATTTTTCAGAATCTACAAGTACACATGCAAATATATATTACTTATAACAATCATAAAAATTATGATAAAGGAAAATAAAAGAAATTAAAAAGCATTATTGCATATGGAAGGTGTGTACTATTTTATGCAAATAATTAACAAAATTATTAAAATTTGAAAACAAGATTTAGTTTTATTAATCTTTTACTTAATCAAATAGCAAGTCATGATATTCTATTGGCCAAACCACAGGACTGAGACACTGACCAGTATCACTTTAAATTAATGACCCAAATGGGTCCTTATTACTACTACCCTTAATACTTCCCTAGGTCATTCATTATGCCTTTCTCCTAGCAGACTATTTCACAGCACATCTTCGCATTCCACTGATGACCGTGCCTCCCAATTCACTGAGAAAATTGAAGCAATCAGAAAAAAACTTCCATAGATTCCCCACATCCTAATTACCAAAGATGTCCACCCATCAGCATGTGTGCCAACAATATTCTGTCTTCTCTCTATTGTCACAGATGAACCAGCCAGCTCCTATCTAAAGTCATTCATGCCACTTTTATGCTAAATTCTATCACTTTTTGCCTACTGACATCTCTCAATTTCACATAAAAATTCCCTTTTCTACTAGATTTCTTCCATCTTGAAAACAATGAAACACATTATCTTGCCCCTGCTTCCTTCAATATCATATCACCTAAATTCTTTGCTTCCCTTTGCAGAAAAACTCTTTTTAAAACATATCTATATTCACTCCCTCCAATTCCTTCCCATTTTCTCTTGAACTAACACACTCCAATTAAGCTTTTGCACCCACTACTAACTGAAACTGTTCTCATCAGATTCACTGACGACCTACATAATGATAAATACAAGACCAATTTTCTGTCCTTAGCTGAATGGACTTAACAACATGTGACACCCTCCTCATTGATACATTTTCTTCACTTGGCTACCAGAACACCCCACTCTCTTAGTTTTCCTCTTACCTTACTGACTGCTCTGTAAGAGAGAAGACTTGGTAATCTCATCTAGTCTCAGGACCTTAAAAACTATTTAAGGGAAAAAGGTAAACAGCCAGCATAGACCTTTCCACAGACCCAGGCCTGAGAATAATGACCTTATATTTCAGTTTCACAAAACTATTTGCTCGAAATGTTAGAAAGTTAATGTGGAAAACTATGTTCAAGATCCATGCTGTGCAATATAGTAAGTCATGAGCCACACAATGCCATTTTATTTAAATTTTAAATTAACTAACACTAAACAAAATTTAAAATGCAGTTCTTTAGTCACACTAGCCACATTTTAAGTGCTCAACAGCCACATGTGGCTAGTGGCTACCACAATGCATACTGCTCAAAGAACAATGCCAAAATAGAACATTTCCATCATCATAGAAAATTATATTAGACAGTGCTGTTCTAAACCT
The DNA here is from genome assembly GCF_047675955.1 of Chlorocebus sabaeus. NCBI lineage: Eukaryota > Metazoa > Chordata > Mammalia > Primates > Cercopithecidae > Chlorocebus > Chlorocebus sabaeus. Next base: position 23,510,236 of record NC_132917.1, read on the forward strand.
TGTTTACTGTTAAACCCTTGATTTGCGTGAACTGAACCTGGACTGTGAGGGCTGTGATTGGCATATAGACTCTGAAGCCTACTTAGCTAAGATAGTACAGAAGACAATTGGGAAATCAAGGAAATGGCTTTCCTGTGCTGTGTCTCAGAACTAAGCACATTTCCCCATGTACTGAAGAGTATAAAAGCTGTGCTTGGACTGTTGTTAGATGTCCCAAACAAAAAAGTTGATGCTTCCCCACAGTGAAGTAGACTGTACCTACTTCAGCCCTATCTGCTACAAATAAACACACCAATATGCACTCATACATTCCTGAAGGCTGCACTTGTGCAATGAAAATAATGCTGTATATGCTATGTTTCCTGTTCTGACAAAGCTAAATAAATCTGGTGCCAATTTAAAGCTTGTAAATTAGATTGTCAATCCAAATCTGAGTCAACTATTGGTGACTGTGGAGACTGATGTCAAACTCAGGAACGAACTGCTCTGCACAGGGAAGCCATTGCCTTTGTTACTCTATGGTCTTCCATACAGTCCAAATCACTAAGACTTTCACATCTAGGTATATAAACCAGGCATTTCACATAGAGGTCTAAGAATAAAGCTATACATATTCACATACAATATGTCCTTTGCATGTATCTCTTCCTCTCAGATTTGAGTTTCTAATGAAAAGCCAGTCAGATTATACTAGTCAAACCAAGAATAACATTAAAAATTTCAAGCTGAATTGGGGAAAAAAAAACAACTTCGTATATCATATTATATAACATTTATATAATCAATGATAAACATTGCCCTGTATTATTAATACATTCTTTTTAAAAAAACTTTATACCATAATGAATAACGTTTGTTGTTTTTAATTAAATACAGCAATTTCTATGAAAATTTGGATACTGGGTCCTTATTCATAAACCCACTAATACTCTATAAAAACATTATTTTACGAGAATAAAGTTACTTTGGCTAACTAGGGACACATAAACTGCCATACAGGACAACTACTACAATCTGGAGAACTAACGCACAAGTAAGTATCTACAGTGACCTATCAAGAGCTTTCCTCTTACTGTCTAAAAATCATAAACTTTCTTACAATTGTTAATAGAAAAAAACTGCTCCATAATTACAAAGGTTTTTAAAGTATTAAGTAAGATATCCTATAAGCACAAAATCTGAAAAATGAAAATTCATAAAATATCACCCTCAGAACATATGCCTTATAGTAGAATTACATATAAATATTAACATATTGAAAACAAAAACTCTTACCTTTTGATCGGGCAGGTTGAAGAGGAATTCTCTGTCAAAACGACCGGGTCTCCTGAGTGCAGGATCTATAGAGTCAAGTCTGTTTGTAGCACCAATAACAACAATTTCACCCCTATTATCTAATCCATCCATAAGAGCAAGGAGGGTTGATACTATAGAGCTGTAAAATAATTTTCAGGCAAAATTTTAAAAAAGAATTGAAAACACTGCTGCTTACGATAACTTTTATCAGTCTTTTTTTTTTTTTGAAATGGAGTGTCACTCTGTTGCCCAGGCTGGAGTGCAGTGGTGCGATCTTGGCTCACTGCAACCTCTGCCTCCTGGGTTCAAGTGATTCTCCTGTCTCAGGCTCCCAAGTAGCTGGGACTAGGCGCACTCTACCATGCCCAGCTGATTTTTGTATTTTTAATAGAGACGGGGTTTCACCATATTGGTCAGGCTGGTCTCGAACTACTGACCTCAGGCAATCCACCTGCCTCGGCCTCCCAAAGTGCTGGGATTACAGACATGAGCCACAGTGCCCGGCTTATCAGTCTTTAGTGATAACAAAATAACTGCAGCATGACTATATTTTAATGCAGGATCAAGTTATTTACAAAAATTATTTTCAAAGGCATTCAGAAAATACAGTAGACACCTAAACCTTGGCAACCAAAAAAAAAGAAAATGAACTTCATCAAAATTAAAAACTTTTCTGCTTCAAAGGATACTATTAAGAAAGTAAAAATATAACCTAAGAATATTTGTAAATCATACATTTGATAATATATATAATAAATAATTACAACTGAACAACTAAACAATACAAAGACAAATAATAAAATTTAAAAGTCGGCAAAAGGGCCAGGCGCAGTGGTGCAATGCCTATAATCCCAGCACTTTGGGAGGCCAAGGCGGGCAGATTGCTTGAGCCCAGGAGTTTGAGATCAGCCTGGGAAACACAGCGAGACCCCATCTCTAAACAAGAAAAATATTTTTTAAAAATTAGGCAAAAAATTTGTATAGACATTTCTCCAAAGACGATATACAAAACCACATCAATAGTCATTAAGCACAAGCAAATTAAACCAAATGAGATGCCACTTCAAAACCACCAGGATGACTATAATCAGACAGACAGATAATTAACAGCTTTTGATGAGGATGTAGAGAAGCTGGAACACTCATACACTGACTGATTGGTGGGAATGTAAAATGATGTTCCTCTTTGGAAAAAGAGTATTGCAGTTCCTCTGTTAAACATAAGAGTTATCAAATGATCCAGCAATGTCCACAAAAAAAAACCTTTACACGAATGTTCACAACACTTTTCATAATAGCCAAAAAAGTGGAAGAAACCCAAATGCCCATCAACTGATAAATAAGTAGAATAAAAGTGGTATATCCATACAATGGAATAGTATTCCTCAATTAAAATAAATGAAGTACGAACAGCTAAAACAACATGGATGAATCTTGAAATCACTTTGCTAAAGAAGCTAGACACAAAAGGCCACGTATTGTATGATTCCATGTATACAAGATATCCCAAACAGGCAAATCTATAGAAAAACAAAGTATATTAGAAGTTGCCTAGAGCTTGGAAGGATGAGGGGAAGACTGGGAGTGATGGCTAAAGGGTTTAAGGTTTCTGGGTGATGAAAATGTTCTAAAATTTATTGTAGTGATGGTTACACAACTTTGTAAATATACTGAAAGTCACTGAACTATGCAGTTTAAATGAGTGAACTAAGCTGGGCACGGTGGCTCACGCCTATAATCCCAGCACTTTGGGAGGCTGAGGCGGGTGGATTGTCTGAAGTCAGGAATTCGAGACCAGCCTGGCCAACATGGTGAAACCCCATCTCTACTAAAAATACAAAAATTAGCTAGGCACAGTGGCAGGCACCTGTAATCCAGCTACTTGGGAGGCTGAGGCAGGAGAATCACTTGAACCCGGGAGATGGAGGTTGCAGTGAGCTGAAGTCGCACCATTGTACTCCAGACTGGGTGACAAGAGCGAAACTCCATCTCGGGAAAAAAAAAAAATTGAGTGCACTGTACAGCTGTTATTATGGAGCCCTTGTGGGGGTCGCTTTTCTGGCTGGAAATCTGTGGCTGGTGGCACCTCTGCCTCAGTTTTGCTTAGACCTGCTGGGCTCATTCTGTCCACTCAACCTGACTGCGCTCGGCTCACACTACCAGCCTATATCCCATGCCTGCCAGGGGCAAGCCAGGCATGGGGCAGCAAGGGGTGTTTGAGTGAGCAAGTGTGAGGTCCAGCCACTGTGCACAGTCTGGCATGCCGGCTACTGCAGCAGGGCAGGCAGCTCCAGGTATTGGCACAGGTGCTGGCTCTCTGTGAGGTTATGGCTGGACCAGGCACACTGTAAGCAGCTTCTATGGCTGCCACTGGGGAACGTGGCGGTTCCTGGAAGCTCGCAGACTCCAGGAACCACAGGGCCCCAAAGTCACAGCCCTGGCTCGGGGAGCTCCCAAGTCTCAGCTCCCTGAAGAGTTGCAGCTCTTCTCTCCTCTTCACCCACAAAATGGCGAGCAAGGGGCATGTTTCAGCCCTGTTTGTATTACAGCTTTTTCAGCCCTGCCATTTGACAGGTCCCGAGTTCTTGTCCTGCATCCAGGAAGAACAAGGTATGCAGACAAGTGGAGGGTGAGCAAGGCGAAGAGGAGCTTTATTGAGTGACAGAATAGTTCAGAGGAGATCCTGGAGTGGGCAGCTCCTCTCCACAGGCAGGTCGTCATGTTGAGTGTTCAGCTCTCAGCACAGAGGAGGTCCTGGAGTGGGTAGCTCCTCTCTGCAGTTGGTCATCCCGACATCTGCAGCTCTCAGCAGAGAGGTGGCCCTGGAGGGGGTAGCTCCTAACTGCAGTTGGTCTTCCTGATGTCCATTTAGCTCTAGCTGAGCCGGGGCTTTTCTGGGACTCAGAGGGAAAGAAGTGCACACCAACTGGTCCACGGGTGGCCATGGGCAGGCCCAGAAAAGGCATCACAACTTCCCACTCCAGTCTGTGGGACTGGCAGCCTAGCCCCTAACCTTCAGGCCCTCCCTAGCCTGAAGGTGGGTCTCACCAGGGACCCGCCCCCTTCTGCCCAGGAGCTTTGTCTGCCTCCTGCTGCCATTCATGGTGTCCAAGCTGTTCGTGCCAAGGGGTGCCTGCAGGCCACTGCCAAGCTGCCCTCAGTCACCCCCTCAGCTTCCCTCCCATGCTCATCAGCACCCAAAGTCTGGAGGGGGCTGAGGCAGCAGGGGGTTGGCATGCAGCACTAACCCCAAGAGTGCACACAACCAGCCAGACTGTAACAACGCCCAGGCTTGGCCCCAACCTTGCTCCAAGATCAGAGCAGGCGCCAGAGTAGGGAGAGGCCAGGCAGTGGAAGCAGACACTTCTGGGCCTGCGGGGACAAGGGAGGCCTTCCCAGACCCCCAGAGTGCAGGAATGCCAGGCTCCACAGTCATGACTTGGGCAGCTGTAGCTGCACCCAGAGGGCAGGACTCCTGCCTGCTCCCAGGCCCCTGCAAGAGCACAAGGAAGCCCAGGTCCACAGCCACAACTTGGGCAGCTGCAGCTGCACCCAGGGAGCTCCCATCCCACCAACTCAAAAGGGGTGGGATTCCCATTTGTCCCCAGCTTCCACCAGCTCCGTGGAATGTGCAGCCCCAGCTACACCTCCCCACTACAGCAGGTATGATGACAGTGGCCACTCCAGATGGGCTGCTGCTGCCATCACTGTGAACTGTATCTCAATAAACCTGTTTTTCTTAAAAGAAAAAGAATACAATAATTTGTTTTTAATAGATAGCAATCTAGCGGGGGTTTAAATGTCTGGAAATGTATATGACATTTAGTTTCTTTTATATTAGATTTGCATTATCATTATTACTTTTGGACAAATTCTTTAGAATGGCTACCACTTTATGTTCAACTCAAAATTATTTTCTACGTATTTTAGAGTAGTTTTTGAAAAGTATGACTTAAACATTTCTGAATATAAGCGTTTCATGTCTAATTATAACAGAAACTGTAGTTCTAGTAACAATGTTCTTTCTAGTGTTTTCCAACTGCTCTCATTTCTATTCCTTTACGCTTATTGCTAACACCTGCCTGAAATAACTTCTCCAATATGTTCAACATGTTAAAGAAATCATTTTCCTTCCCAAACATACTGCTCTAGCTGTGTCCCCAAAATCTATAAGTGGAATCAAAACGCTAGATACCCAGTGTATGTGTGAAGGAAGGATGTGTGATTCTTCTTTTCAAATTGAATAACTGAAAATTAGTGACCTAGGTTTCCCATTCAAGATATAAAGGGGGTGAGGAGTATAAGTAGCCTCAAATATAAATTCATATTTAACCTCCAATTTTTCCTTAGTAGCTTCCAATTACAGACTGGCATTTCAAGTGTTTGTTGGAATCTACCTGCATTTTTAAGTGTCTTGTAACTGAAAAGTCTTCAGATGATAGTCTCAGACGTGGCCAGAAACAGAATTACAATCTAACTTAAATTATACCAAAAGTTGTCTTTAAAAGAAAAAAAAAAAAAAAAACTGAATGGCCAACCCTTGGATCAAAATCCTTTAGCAACTCCTATGATGTAGGGAAATTAAAAGTCCAAACTATTTGACACGATATTCAAGGCCTACTTGCTTGTCCCAAATTCTCTTTCCTACATTATCTTCTAAAAGTGTTGTTTCACCTTTCAAATATAGATCTAAAATCCAATGAAATTAATTGTTCTGTATGGTGTGTAGAGGAATCCAGGGTTTTTTCCCCACCAAAGAGATATCCAATTTTCCCAGCATTATTTATAGAAAAGGTCATCTTTTCCTAACAGCATCTGCACTGCCTCTTTTACCATAAATTAGGCATCCATATGTGTGTGCATTTATTTATGGCTCTGGGCTCCGTTCCATTCATCTATTTGTCTAGTCTTCTGCCAATATCAAATTTTCTTAACCCTAAGAGGCCTTAATGACTAGTAGAGCAAGTGTTCCCACCTTATAGAAGAAAAGGTAATTGGAAAATATTTATTTCCATTTATTTAATCTTTAATGTTTGCCAATCAAGTTTTAATATTTTCTGCATACACGTAACATGAGACTTCTTAGACTTACTCATAGAAACTTTTTGCTAATGAGATTGCAAATAGTAACTTTTCATTTTTACACAATTACTAGCAACAAAAATACAAAATTTGTTTATATTGATTGGTCTAAACTTCCTAACATCTATCTACAGATTGCTTTGCAATTCCTACATACATAATTGCATCATCTACAAATGATAAGAGTATTGTTTTTCCCTCTTCAATACGCATACCTCATATAGCTTTGTCTGCAACAATGCCCAGGCTTGGCCCCAACCTTGCTCCAAGATCAGAGCAGGCGCCGGAGTGGGGAGAGGCCAGGCAGTGAAGCAGACACTTCTGGGACTGCAGGGAAAAGGGAGGCCTTCCCAGACCCCCAGAGTGCAGGAATGCCAGGCTCCACAGTCATGACTTGGGCAGCTGTGCTGCACTCAGAGGGCAGGACTCCTGCCTGCTCCCAGGCCCCTGCAAGAGCACAGGGAGGACCAGGTCCACAGCCACACTTGGGTGATCTATAGAACAGTATAGATATATACTGTGATCTATAGAATAGTATTGGTCAGAAGTGTTCATAGCAAAACAAACACACTTGTCATATTCCCCATGTTATAAGAAAAGGTTTCATGTTTGAACATTAAGTCTGTTTGTTGTAAGTTTTTCTGTAGCTACCTTTAAGGAAACACTTTATATTCCTTGTTCTCTAAGATGAAGACTTTATTATGACTAAGTATTGAATTGTATCAAACATTTCTTCCACATCTATTGAGGTGATCCTCTTGATTTTTCTATAATATGAAAATGTGATAAATTAACATTAACTGACTTCTCTCATATTAAATAAACCTTGTATATTTGAAATAAAATCAATTTAGTCATAATATATTATCCTTTTTATATCTTCCTGATGTAAAGCTCTACCAATCTGTTTAGGATTTTTATATACATGTTCACAAGTGAGACTGGGTTCCAATGAATTTTCTCATACGAAGTTTTATGAAGGTATAATTGACATACAAAACCCCGCACATATTTAAAGTATACTTTAAATATATTTAAAGCATATTCTGAGATTCATCTATGTTACTGGTATGATCATAGTTTATTCTTTTTAGTTGCTAAGTAATATTCCATTATATGGATATACCACCATTTATTTATCCATTCATATGTTGATGGCCACCCGGATTCTTTTCAGTTCTGGGATATTTTGTTAAGTGTTGAAGTATGTATACCCTGTGGAACCATCACCACAACTAAAATAAGTTAACATATCTATTATGTTCTTCCTCATACTCCTTAGTTCTCCATCCATACTGACCCTCCTTGTCCTCTTTTACCCAACCCCTGGGGAACCATTCATCTGTATTCTGTCACTACAGATTACTTTGCATTACTTAAAATTTTATACACATGGGACCATACAGTAAGTACTCTTTTTATTCCTGGATTTTTGCATTCGGCATATTCTGAGATTCATCTATGTTACTGGTATGATAATAGTTTATTCTTTTTAGTTGCTAAGTAATATTCCATTATATGGATATACCACAATTTATTTATCCATTCATATGTTGATGGCCACCCGGATTCTTTTCAGTTCTGGGATATTACCAAAAACCTGCTATAAACATTGACATACAAGTCACAGAGATTTTCCCCTATGTTTTTTCTAAAAGATATCCTTTCACCTCTTAAGCTTAGGCCTTTATGCTCTTAATCTTTGATGTCTTAAAAAACCAAAACATTACATTTTGCATTCCTAATATTGCTTATCTGTCTTCTTTTTATCATGACCAAGCATGCCAGAGGTTTGTCAGTTTTTTCAAAGAACCAACTTTATTAGTTTTTTTCAAAGAACCAACTTTTGGCCTCCTTGATTTCTACTATATCTTTGTTTTCAGTTCACATATTGTTGGGTATGATTTTTGTCTTTACAACACAGGTCATTTAGACTTTGGAGCTATAGTTCTTAATTATGAACATAAAATTATCTGCTTATCTTTTTTGTTATTTTTCTGTTTTGCATATTACCAAACTTTAGAAAATTAGTTAAAATGTGCTTTAAGGCACAATATAGGATCAGTTTTCATAAACGTGGTATATGTTTGAAAAGAGTATCCATTCTATATGTCTTAGACAAGAATGCCCATTAGATCAGAGTCCTGAAATGTGGTGGTTCAAATTAATCTATAGAGCATTAAATGATTTTTTTGCTCAGCCTGATCTATCAATTACTGAGAGATGCACAGGATCTCTCCCACAATGATTATCAATTTGACTCTTCTACCTCGTGGTTCTGTCAATTTTTGTTTTACATAGTTTGAACTATGGTTATTAGGGAATTACAGATTTTAAATTGTTACTTTTAAGACAGGGTCTCACTCTGTCATCCAGGGTGGAGTGCAGTGGCACGATCATGGTTCACTGCAGCTTCGACCACCCAGGCTCAAGCAATTCTACTCAGCCTTCTGAGTAGCTAGGACTACAGGCATGCACTACCAAGTATGGCTATTTTTTTTTCTTTTTGTACATATGGGTTCTCATTACGTTGCCCAGGCTGGTCTTGAACTCCTGGGCTCAAATGATCCTCCTACCCTTAGCCTCCCAGAGTGCTGGGATTATAGGCATGAGCCACCATGCCTGGCCTAATTGTTATATCTTCTAGTAAACTGAAACTTTTATCATTATAAGATTTCCTTTTTATATGCACAGTAATGCTTTCTGCTTTATGGTCTATTTTGTCTAAAATTAATGTAGCAACACCAACTGTTAGTATTTATGTGATATAATTTTATACTATTTAATGGATTTAACTATTGTGGACATTTCATATAAACAGAATCATACAATATGTGGCCTTTTGTGTCTGGCTTATTCCACACAGTATAACGTCTTCAAGATTCATCCATGGTGTGGCATGTGCCAGAATTTTTCTTTTCTTTTCTTTTCTTTGTGGAGGGATGGGGTCTCACTCTGTTGCCCAGGCCGGAGTACGGTAGTATCATCACAACACACTACTGCCTTGACCTTCTAGGCTCAACCAATCCTCCCATCTCAGCCTCCCGAGTAGATGGGACCAGAGATAAAGGTCACAACACCCAGCTAATTTTTTTCAGTATTTGTAGAGACACTACCTTGTTATGCTGCCCAGGCTGATCTCAAACTTCTAAGCTCAAGCAATTCTCCCACCTTGGCTTCCCAAACTGCTGGAATTACAAGTGTGAGCCACCACACCCATCCAGAAGTGCATTCCTTTTTAAGGCTGAATAATATTTCATTGTATGGATATACCACATTTCATTTACCTATTCATCAGTTGACGGACATTTGGGTTATTTCTACTTTTTGGCTAGTGTGAGTAATGCTGCTATGAATATTTGTTTTTGTGCTATTTTTTTCCACTATTTTACTTCGAAACTTTTTGTATCCTTATATGTAGATGTCTTGATTATAAACAAAACATCATTATTATTTTGTTTTTTGCCAATCTGACAATCTTTGTCTTTTAACAAGAACATTTACTCCCCTTATATTTCAGGTCATTATTGATATATTTGGGTTTAAATCTATAATCATATTTTGTGCTATTTTCCCTATTGGTTATATGATTTCCCTCACTTCTCTTCTTGATTGTTTTTGGATTGACTTTAAAAATTATTCTATTTTCCCCCACTAACAGTTTTGGAATTACACATTATGTTTCTATTTTACCAATGATTACTCTAGAAATTCAAACCTGCATACTGGATACCCAAGAGTTCTACTTGCAGGTTATTATAAAGACCCAATCAGAGCATCCCTCAGAAAACAACTACAAAGCCTATGTATTATAATGCAGGAACATACACCTGACATTTCTGGTGAGTAAACAGAGACCGATGGGTTCTGGTGGGAGTTCATGGTCACTCAGAGAATGGAAACATGGTGGGAGTTCTTGGTCACTTGGAGAAGAAAAACTACATTTCCTTCTCTCTAGCTTTTAGTCTGGGGACTAACTGCAGTGACGGGGAGAGAGAATATGCAGTAGGGGTTCAGGGGGGTGCCTTATTAACTTTTCAGCATGAGAGTCTAGAAAAGAGAAGGTAGGAAGTTATTAATATTAAAGAATGAGGGTGACCACACAAGGGCAAGAGCTAGTAAGGACACTCCAAACTCAGTTTACCCAGATTTCTAGCTGGTCCTGAACAACAAAGCAGGGAGCAGACTCAAAGATCTAGCTAAAGACAAAAGGTCTCAAAGGAGATCAAAGCTCCCAGTCAAGAAACTGAATGCATTCCAAGCCTAACTCAGAAAATTGTCTCCTAAGAAAATGTGGCTCATAAAATAAAAATAACAGAATCCAGAGTCTCCAAAAACTAACAATAATAATATCCAGGACACAATCCAAAACTGCCCAACAAAGTAAGAATCAATAAAAGAACACGTTCTCAAGAGAAAAGAAAACCAAGTGGGTCTAACAGTGAGATAAACCAGATGTTGAAGCTAACACAAGATAATTTTAAAGCAACTATTGTAACTAAGCTCAATGAAATAAAATAAAACATGCTTAAATGCATGAAAATCACATTGGAAAAACAGAAACAATGAAAAACAAATGTAAGTCCTAGAACTGAAAACTAAAATTTCTGAAATAAAAAAAATGTGTTGGATGAACATCACAAAATGGACATGACTAAGCAAAAATAAGTGAAGATTGACTAAAGACAGACAAATAAAAATTATCCAAGGTGAAAACAGAAAAGACTGAAAAATGACAAATTTGTAGATACAAAATGACAAGCACCATCAGAAAGAAAGCCACACAGAGGCATGTCATGGCTAAACTGTTGAAAGTAAAAGATACAGAGCAAGATATTGAAAGCAGCAAGAGAAAACCCAAATATTACAAAATGTGGAAACAACAATTTAATTAATGGCTCTCCAATTATACGCTATGATGCAGGCAGATGGAATCCTGGCAGAGGCCAGCTAACTCACTAAGTGCAAGAGTTGGAGTTGAGATTCCAGGGAGAATAAGATGACTAGAGTCTACAGAAAGAGTACCACAGAGGAGACTGCTCCACAGAAAGAAAACTCAGGAAATGTGCAGAAAACTCCTCAGCTCTTCAATCAAATATAAATCAGTATATACATGTGATGAAACTACCCAAGGCTTGGGGGAAAAAAAACACTCAGAAGAACTAAAAGTAAGAGTATTCTACACTCACAGAGAACCAGGAATAGTGCCAGTTCCCACCCGCTGAACTGGTAAACCTCATGACTCACAGGTTATTGCCCATGAATACACAAAAGGATACTGCATCAGTAGCAGGGAACAATTAGTCCTACACTGAGGGCTACTCAAGATCCATATCACAAATCTTGTTTTGGTTTTTGTTTTTTAGAGATAAGAGTCTCACTCTGTCAACCAGGCTGGAGTGCAGTGGTGCCATCTCAGCTCACTGCAACCTCCACTTCCTGGGTTCAAGTGATTTTCCTGCTTCAGCCTACCAAGTAGCGGGGATTACAGGCACCCGCCACCATGCCCAGCTAATTTTTTGTACTTTTAGTAGAGACAGCGTTTCACCATGTTGGCCAGGCTGGTCTCAAACTCCTGACCTCAGGTGATACAATCGCCTCGGCCTTCCAAAGTGCTGGGATTACTGGTGTGAGCCACTGTGCCCAGCCGACAAATCTTAAAAGCAAGATTCCAAAGAATCAAACTGTTTTCAAGTAGATTAACTGTGTCTCAAAAGGAAAAAAACAAAACAAAACACAACAAAACCACTTCAAGAGTATCTACTTACAGAAACATAGCTAGCACTCAACAAGGTAAAATTTACATCTGGCATCCAATAAAAATTGCAAAGCATGCAATGAAACAGGAAAACACAATCCATGAGAAAAATCAATAAAATAAAACTAACCCAGAATTTTCTAATACAATATTAGAATTGGCAAAGACATTAAAGTAGGCATTATAACCATATTCCAGATATTGAAAAGTTCTATATATATAGATGAAAACAGAAACATGAGGCAAAAACATAATGAATGGGATTAATAGCACATTAGACATTTCAAAAGAAAAGATCAGTGAACTAAAAGTCACAACAACAGAAACCAACCAAAATGAAACACAGAAAAGATAATTTAAAGCAAAATTAACAAAGTTTCAGCAAACTATGGGACAACATCAAGAAACTTAACATATGTGTAGTTAGAGGCCCAAAAGGAAAGAGGAGACAGGAGGTGGGGAGGACAGAAAAAATAATGAAGAAATAGCGGCCAAAAACTTTACAAGTTTGATGAAAAACACACCCAAGAAGTTCAATCCAAGAATGGGAAAAAGGGAGAAAACTCCACCAAGATATATCATTAAATTGCACAAAACCAGTGAAGAAGGAAAAAAAAAATTAAATGTAACCAGAAAAAAGATACATACAAAGAAACACAAATAGAAATAAAAGCAGAATTCATTACCAAAGCAACACAAATGAAAAGAAAGAAGATCATCTTCAAAGTATGGAAAGAAAAAGAAAAAAGTGTCAACTTCAAATTCTATACCCAGAGAAAATACTCTTCAAAAACAAAGCCTAAGTTCTCAAAAAGTTAAACATAAAACTACCATACTGCCTAGCAGTTTCACTCCTTATCTCCACCCAAGAGCCATAAAAAATATATGTACTACACAAACACTTCCATTGAACGTTCACAGTAATATTCATAATAGCCCAAACTGGAAACAACCTAAATGTCCATCCAGTGTGTTGTATAGTCATACAATAAGAATATTGTTCATCAATAAAAAAAGAACAAAGCCGGGCGCGGTGGCTCACGCCTGTAATCCCAGCACTTTGGGAGGCCGAGGCGGGCGGATCATGAGGTCAGGAGATTGAGACCATCCTGGCTAACACGGTGAAACTCTGTCTCTACTAAAAATACAAAAAATTAGCCGGGCCTAGTGGCAGGCGCCTGTAGTCCCCGCTACTCGGGAGACTGAGGCAGGAGAATGGCGTGAACCCGGGAGGCAGAGCTTGCAGTGAGCCGAGATCGCGCCACTACACTCCAGCCTGGGCAACAGAGTGAGACTCCATCTCAAAAAGAAAAAAAAAAGGAAAGAAAGAACAAAATACTGACCCATACTATATAATGGATGTTCCTCAAAACCATTATACTTAGCAAAAAAAGCCAGACAGAAGAAACCATAGTATATGATTTTAATAACACAAAATGTCTAGAAAAGGCCAATCTATACGGAGATTAGATTAGTGGCTGGCTGTGGGCAGGAAAAGGAATTTATTGTAAATGGGCATGCTGGATTTTTTTTTTTTTTTTTTGAGACAGGATCTCACTCTCTCACCCAGGCTAGAGTGCAGCAGTACAGTCAAAGCACACTGCAGCCTTGACCTCCCAGGCTCAAGCAATCCTCCCATCTCAGCCTCCCCAGTAGCTGAGACCACAGGCGTGCACCACCACACCCAGGTAATTTTCGTAGTTTTTGTAGAGACCAGATTTCACAATGTTGGCCAGGCTGGTCTCAAATTCCTGGGCTCAAGCGATCTGCCTGCCTCAGCCTCTCAAAGTGCTGGAATTACAAGCATGAGTCACCACACCCAAACTCATGCTGGATCTTATAAGGGATAGAAAGATGTTCTAAAATTGATTTATATCAATAGTATTACCACTTCGTTGAGGTACTCTAAAAATTACTATAACTATACACTTGAAATGAGCAAATTTTATAACATATAAATATACCTCAATAAAGCTGTTTTGGCCGGACGCAGGGGGGTTAGGCAGGCAGATCACTTAAGCCCAGGAGTTTGAGACTAGCCTGGGCAACCTGGTGAAACCTTATCACTACTAAAAATTCAAAAAGTGGCCGGGCACAGTGGTTCACGCCTGTAATCCCAGAACTTTGGGAGGCTGAGGCAGGTGGATCACAAGGTCAGGAGTTCGAGACTAGCCTGACCAATATGATGAAACCCTATCTCTACTAAAAAATAAAAAAATTAGCCAGGCGTAGTGGTGCATGCCTGTAGTCCCAGCTACTTGGTAGGCTGAGGCAGGAGAATCACTTGAACCTGGGAGGCGGAGGTTGCCATGAGCAGAGATTGTGCCACTGCACTCTAGCCTGGGCAACAGAGCAAGACTCCATTTCAAAAAAAAAAGTTAGGTGGGTACAGTGGCACACATACCTGTGGCCCCAGCTATTTGGGAGGCTAAGGTGGGGGGATCAGTTGAGGCTGCAGTGAGCCATGATTATGCCACTGCACTACAGCCTTGGTGAAGGGAATGAGATCCTGTCTCAAAAACAAAACTGTTTTTTCATTTTTTTGTTTTTTGTTTTTTAATGCGTTTTAGGCCAGATGCGGTGGTTCACACCTGTAACCCCAGCACTTTGGGAGGCTGAGGCAGGTGGATCACAAGGTCAGGAGTTGGAGACCAACCTGGCCAATATGGTGAAACCCCATCTCTACTAAAAAAAATACAAAAATTAGCCAGGCATGGTGGCACGCACCTGTAGTCCCAGCTACTCAGGAGGCTGAGGCAGGAGAATAGCTTGAAACCGGGAGGCAGAGGTTGCAGTGAGCCGAGATTGCACTACTGCACTCTGACCTGGGCAACACAGTGAGACTTCATCCCAAAAAAAAAAGTGTTTTCAGATATGGAAAAGCCAAAAGAACTTGTCACTTGCAGGCCCACACTGTAAGAAATGTATGCATAAAGAAACTGATACCAAATGGAAATATGAACATCTACAAAAGACTACAGAGCACCAGAAATGGTAAGTATAATAAATATTTAAGATATTTTCATTTACATTTCTTCAAAAGTTTTTTTTTTTTTTTTTTGAGATGGAGTCTCGTTCATCACCCAGGCTGGAGCGCAGTGGCGCAATCTCAGCTCACTGCAAGCTCCACTTCCCAGGTTCACACCATTCTCCTGCCTCAGACTTCTAAGTAGCTGAGACTACAAGCGTCCGCCACCACGCCCAGCTAAGTTTTTGTATTTTTTTTTTTTTTAGTAGAGACGGGGTTTCACCGTGTTAGCCAGGATGGTCTCGATCTCCTGACCTCATGATCCGCCCGCCTCAGCCTCCCAAAGTGCTGGGATTACAGGTGTGAGCCACCGCACCCGGCCTACATTTCTTCAAAAGGTTTTAAAGTTTTAAAAATAAAATGTATGAGGCCGGGCACAATGGCTCACGCCTGTAATCCCAGTACTTTGGTAGGCCAAGGCAGGCAGATCACTTGAGGTCAGGAGCTCAAGACCCTGTCTCTACTAAAAATACAAAAATTAGCCAGGCATGGCGGCGTACACCTGTAATTCCAGCTACACAGGAGGCTCAGGCAGGAGAATCGCTTGAACCCAGGAGGTGGAGATTGCAGTGAGCCGAGACTGCGCCAATGCACTCCAGCCTGGATGCCACAGCGAGACTCTGTCTCAAAAAATAAAAAATGTATGACAATAGCACAAACCTCAGGAGAAGAAAAATGCAAGTATACTATTTCAAGGTTCCCATACTGTATATGACATGGTCTATCATCAATTGAAGGTAGATGGTTACAAGTTAAAGACATATACCATAAACTCTAAAGTTACTATGAAAATAATAAACAGTAATGGCTAATAAGCCAGCAATGGAAACAAACTGGAATCATAAAAAATATTCAACTAATCCAAAAGAAGGTGGAACAATAGGAAAAGGGAAACAAGAAACAGATAGTCTAATAGAAAATCATCTAGATGATAAATTTAAACCTAACCATATCAACGATCACAATAAATGTGTAAGTGTCCATTTTGAAGGAAATGGTATTTTCATTGTCTTGATTGTAGTCATGGCTTCACAAGTACATATGTATGTTAAAGCCTTCCAAGTTTTACTCTTTATCAATGTCAGTATTGTGTACATATGTATCATATATATTTCATGTCAATTATACCTCAATAAAGCTCTTTTTAAAAATCAATAGCAAAATTGAGACCCTAAAAAAAAACTTTCAAAGTTTCAAAGTGTTTTTTAAAAAGGCAAAAAAGAAACAGAAAAAGAGCAGACACAAATAGAAAATGCAAATGAAATGATCCCCAATTCAAATATATTAATAATTACATTAAACACTGACTAAACAAATTAAAATTAAGAGACAGTGCAATTAAGAAAATAAGACCCAACTTCATACAGTCTATGAACAAGATAGGTTGAAAGCAAGTTAATGGCAAAAAATATATCACACAAACAGCATGAAGTCTAGAATAGGTGAATTATTATCTGATAAAAATAGATTTCAAAATTAAGTGCATTATGAGATAAATATGGATATTTCATAATATAGGAAAGCAACATCAACATAAAGACGCAATAAATGTGTATGAAACTAATATAAAATTTCAAAATATGTGAGACAAAAACTGGCAGAATTAAAGGGACAAAGAAACAATTCATCATAGCTGGACATTTTAACATACTTGTCTCTGCAATCAATAGAATTAGACCAAAACATCTGTAAGAACACAGAAGAGGCCAGGCGCAGTGGCTCATGCCTGTAATCCCAGCACTTTGGGAGGTCGAGTCAGGCAGATCACTTGAAGTCAGGAGTTCAAGACCAGCCTGGCCAACATGGTGAAACCCCATCTCTACAAAAATACAAAAATTAGCTGGGCATGGTGGTGCGTGCCTGTAATCTCAGCTACTCAGGGGGCTGAGGCAGGAGAATCACTTGAATCTGGGAGATGGAGGTTGCGGTGAGCCAGACAGAGCCACTGCACTCGAGCCTGGGCGACAGAGTGAGACTCTGTCTCAAAAAAACAAACAAAAAAAAACAAACAAGGAAAAAAACCCACAAAAGAGTCTGCATAACACTATTAACACCTTGTCTTATTTTATAATTATAGAACACTATACCATAAATAGCAGAATACAAATTCACAGGACACACTGGGACATAAAGGAGAATGCAATAACTTTAAAAATGATTTTAATACAAAAAAAATTAGCCAGGCATGGTGGCATGCACCTGTAGTCCCAGCTACTCAGGAGGCTGAGGCAGGAGAATGGCATGAACCCGGGAGGCGGAGCTTACAGTGAGCTGAGACCATGCCACTGCACTCCGGCCTGGGCGACAGAGCGAGACTGTCTCAAAAAAAAAAAAAAAAGAAAAGACTTTTTAAGAGTTATGATCTCTAGATCACAATAAAACTAAATTAGAAGTAAATAACAATAAAATAATCAGGAAAAATAACCACAGCTATTTGTATATTAAATACACATCTAAATTAAATACACAATGATTGTGCCAAAGAAAAAATGACAAGAGGAATTGGAAATTATTTTGAACTGAATGACAGTGAATACATGTCAAAAAATGTGGGATATAGCTAAAGCATTGCTTAGAGGGAAATTTTACAGGTTTCAATGCCTATATTAGAAAAAAAGAAAAGTTTCAATCAATTCCTAAGCTTCCATCTTAATCTGAAAAAGGGAGTTAAATTAAAAATAAACAGAAAAGACTTGGAAGACCTGAAATACGTATTGCTATATAAAAGAAGCCAATCTGAAAAAACTACATACTGTTTGATTCCAACTATATGACATTGTGGAAAAGGCAAAATTATGGAGATAGTAAAAAGATCAGTGGTTGCTGGGGAGAGAGGGATGGCTCTGCAGGGCACAAGAGAAGGAGGGATGAATGAATAGATAGAGCACAAAGGATTTGGGGGAAGTGAAAATATTTTGCATGATACTGTAAGAGTCGATACATGTCATTACACATTTGTTGAAACCCTAAAACTGCCTGCTATGAGTGGAATGTTTCTATTCCCCTAAAATTCATACATTGAAACCTAATCACCAAAGTAATGTTGTTAAGAGGTATTAAGAGTTAAGAGCTAAGGTGTTAAGAGTGTTAAGAGGTGGAACCTTTGGGAGGTAATTAGGTCATAAGGGCAAAACTCTCATAAAGAGGATTCCTGCCTTCATAAAAGAAAAGAAAACATGTCCACACAAAAACTTGTAGAGATGCTTTGAGAGGCCAAGACGGAGGGCTCGCTTGAGACTAGGTGTCAGAAATCAACCAGGGCAACATAGCGAGACTCCGTCTCTACAAAAAATACAAAAATTAGCCAGGTGGGGTAGTGCATGCCTGTAGTTCTAGCTACTCAGGAGGCTGAGGCAGTAGGATCACTTGGGCCTAGAAGTTTGAGGTTACAGTGAGGTATGATCACACCTCCATCAGTGAGGTATGATTGCACTCCAGCCTAGGTAAAAGAACGAGACCCAGTCTCTTAAAAACGCTTGGGGCACAGTGGCTCATGCCTGTAATCCCAGCACTTCGGGAGCCTGAGGCGGGTGGCTCACAACGTCAGGAGTTCGCGACCAGCCTGGCCAATATGGTGAAACCCCCGTCTCTACTAAAAATACAAAAAATTAGCCAGGCATGGTGGCGTGTGCCTGTAATCCCAGCTACTTGGGAGGCTGAGACAGGAGAATTGCTTGAACTCGGGAGGCGGAGGTTGCAGTGAGCCGAGATTGCGCCACTGCACTCTAGCCTGGGTGACAGAGTGAGACTCCGTCTCAAAAACAAAAAAAAAAAACAAAAAAACTTCAGACCAGAATTATTTCAATTTGGGATCTTTTTCAGATTTTGGGATATTTGCATTATATTTACCAGTGGAGCTTCCCAAATCCCAAAATCCAAAACTGAAAAAGCTTCAATGAGCATTTCCTTTGAGTGTCATGTGAGCATTCAAAAAGTTTCAAATGTTGGAACATTTCAGATTTCAGATTTTTGGATTTAGGATGCCCAACCTGTAGTAGCATTATCATAATAGCTAAAAATAAAAGCAAAACAAATCTCCCATCAGATGGTACATTGAAAAATAGAGGTATACACACACACATATACATTAAGGAATACTACTGAGGAGTGAAAAAGAATAAAATATTAGCATACATGACATGGAGGCCAGGCACAGTAGCTCACACCTATAACCCCAGCACTTTGAGAGGCTGAGGCGGGCAGATAATTTGAGGTCAGGAGCTCAAGACCAGCCTGGTCAACATGGTGAAACCCATCTCTACTAAAAATACAAAAATTAGCTGGGCGTGGTGGTGGGTGCCTATAGTCCCAGCTACTCAGTAGGCTGAGGCAGGAGAATCACTTGAGCCCAGGAGGCAGAGGTTGCAGTGATCAAGCCACCGCACTCCAGCCTGGGTGACACAGCGAGACTCCATCTCAAAAAAAAAAAAAAAAAAAAAAAAAAAAAAAAAAAAAGGCATACATGACACAGAGAAATGTATTTTTTTTCTTTTTTTTTTTTGAGACAGAGTCTCGCTCTGTCACCCAGGCTAGAGTGCAGTGGCGCAATCTCGGCTCACTGCAAGCTATGCCTCCCAGGTTCATACCATTCTCCTGCCTCAACCTCCCGAGTAGCTGGGGCTACAGGCGCCTGCCACCATGCCCGGCTAATTTTTTGTATTTTTAGTAGAGATGGAGTTTCACTGTGTTAGCCAGGATGGTCTTGATCTCCTGACCTCGTGATCCGCCCACCTCGGCCTCCCAAAGTGCTGGGATTAAAAGTGTGAGCCACCACGCCCAGCCTACATGGAGAAATTTCAAAGCATTATGCTACTGCCACGCACAGTGGCTCAGGCATATAATCCCAGCACTTTGGGAGGCGGAGGCAGGCAGATCACTTCAGGCCAGGAGTTAAAGACCAGCCTGGCCAACATGGCGAAACCCCACCTCTACTAAAAACACAAAAATTAGACGTGGCAGCACATGCCTGTAATCCCAGCTGCTTGGGAGGCTGAGGAACCAGAATCACTTGAACCCAGGAGGTGGAGGTTGCAGTGAGCCGCGACTGCGCCACTGCACTCCAGCCTGGGTGACAGGGTGAGACTGTGTCTCCAAAAACACCCAAAAAATTATGCTAAATTAGGATCAGACAACTTTTTCTGTAAAAGGTCAGATAGGCTGGACACAGTGGCTCATGCCTGTAATCTCAGCACTTCAGGAGGCTGATTGAGGAGGATGGTTTGAGGACAGGAGTTCAAAACCAGCCTAGGCAAGAGAGTAAGACCTCGTCTCTAAAATAAATTAAAAAAAAAAAAAAATTAAAAGCCCACATAGTAAATGTTTTAAACTTTGCAAGGCATTCGGTCTCTCTATCACAGCTGCTCAACTCTACTCTTGTAGCACAAAGAAACTACATACAATGCTTAAGGAATGAACATGGTTGTATTCCAATATAACTTCATTTACCAAAACACACCAAGGCCTGAATTTGGCTCACAGGCTGTGGTGTGCTGACCCCTGTACTAAGAGAAAGAAGTAGTCCTCACAGACACAGATTATGTTTTAAATTTCTTTGTAAGCCTCACAGCACTTAGCTAAGGGCTAAGGCTAACTACCAAGTCAATGGGTAAAAAAGAACTCAAGATAATCAGATACGGAAAAATTACCTGTGGATCTGATCTTGTCTGCTAGAGCGAACTGGAGCTAATCCATCTATTTCATCAAAAAATATTATAGAAGGTCTCATCAAATATGCCTAGTAAAAAGAAAACAAATGATATTTATTATATTTGTTTTCATTTTTAAAATTTATTATATTTTCTTAACAGCTAATAAAAGCAAATGGTACAACGTGCAGCAAGTATGAAGGAATATATAGCAAAGAGTAAATCTTACCACCCAGTCTCCAACAACCATGTCTCCCCCAGTAAGCAACCACTGTTTTCAGTTTGTTTATTCTTCCATACATACTTATACACAAACCAAAGTGTATTTTTTAAACACACATGATAGCACACTATACACATTCTTTTTATTTATTTATTTTCGGTTTTATTTTTGTTTTTTGGGTTTTTTTTTTTTTTTTGAGACAGTCTTTCTCTGTTGCCCAGGCTAGAGTACAGTGGTGCAATCTTGGCTCACTGTGACCTCCGCCTCCCAGGTTCAAGTGATTCTCCTGCCTCAGCCTCCCGAGTAGCTGGGATTACAGGCATGCCCCAGCATACCTGGCTAATTTTTGTATTTTTAGTAGAGATGGGGTTTCATCATGTTGGCCAGGCTGGTCTCAAACACCTGACCTCAGGTAATCCACCCACTTAAGCCTCCCAAAGTGCTGAGATTACAGGCGTGAGCCACCGCACTCAGCCTACATATAACAATATATGTTAAGTAATTTCCATATAAGTACATAAAGACCTGTCTCATTCTTTTTTTTTTTTCTTTCCTTCAGACAGGGTCTTACTCTGTCACCCAGGCTTGAGTTCAGTGGAATGATCACAGCTCACTACAACCTCAAATGCAAGCAATCCTCTTGCTTCAGCCTCCAGAGTACCTGGGACTACAGGCAGGGACCAACACGCCCAGCTAATTTTTAAATATTTGGAGAGATGGGTTTTCGCTATGTTGCCCAGGATGGTCTCAAACTCTTGGGCTCAAGTGACCCTTCCACCTCAGCCTGCCAATGCGCTGGGATTACAGGCCTGAGATACTGCACCCAGCCTGCCTCATTCTGTTTCAACAGCTACATGATGTCCCACTATATGGATATGCCATAGTTAAACCTGTCCCCTTCTTATGGATACTTAGGCTGTTTTCAATATTTTCCTATTAGCAACAATATTGTAATAAACACTAGTAAAGAAATAACTGTATTTACCATTTCATATGAGTATAAACATATTAATATAATAAATCCTAAAAGTAGAACTACTAACTCAGAAGGCATGTATCATTTCTAATCTAGTTAGATATTTGCAAACTGCCATCCACTGAAGTACCATTTTACCCTCTAACCAGCAATACTTAAGGGTGCTCACCAGCAATGTATTATCAAACTTACTGACCTTTGCTAATTTTTTAGGATAAAGAATGCTATCTCATTTTATTTTCAATTCTTATTTACAAGATGAATATGTTATATATCCATAAAAGTCATTTATATTGCTTTTCCTATGTTGCCCATCACTTCACAAGACCACTAGTCTTTTGCTTAGTGAGTTCTAGAAGCTATTTATTTATTTATTTATTTATTTATTTATTTATTTATTTTTAATTTTTGAGACAGGGTCTCACTCTCTCACCCAGGTTGGAGTGCAGTGATGTAATCATAGCTTACCTCAGCCTCCACCCACTAGCTCAATCAATTCTCCCGCCTCCTAAGTAGCTAGGACTACAGGTCCATGCCAACACACCTGGCTAATTTCTGTATTTTTATAGAGACAGGGTTTCACCATGTTGCCCAGGCTTATTTATTTTAAAGGTGAATGCTCTGTCTGTAAAAGGAAATGCAAATATTTTTCTGCAAAGAGTATCATTAATCTTTTGAATTAGTATTGCTATGGTTTGAGTTTGTCCCCTCCAAAACTCATGTTGAAATTTAATTGCCGGCCGGGCCTAGTGGCTCATGCCTGTAATCCCAGCACTTTGGGAGGTCGAGGCAGGCAGATCACTTGAGGTCAGGAGTTCGAGACCAGCCTGGCCAATATGGTGAAACCCCGTCTCTACTAAAAACACAAAAATGAGCCATGCCTGGAGGTAGG
The DNA here is from genome assembly GCF_047675955.1 of Chlorocebus sabaeus. NCBI lineage: Eukaryota > Metazoa > Chordata > Mammalia > Primates > Cercopithecidae > Chlorocebus > Chlorocebus sabaeus. Next base: position 23,533,136 of record NC_132917.1, read on the forward strand.
CACCTGTAATCCCAGCTACTCGGGAGGCTGAGGCATGAGAATCGCTTGAACCCAGGAGGCAGAAGTTCCAGTCAGCCGAGATTGTGCCACTACACTCCAGCTTGGGTGACAGAGCGAGACTCAGTCAAAAAGGGAAAGGGAAAGGGAAAGGGAAAGGGAAAGAGAAAGGGAAAGGGAAAGGGAAAGGGAAAGGAAAGGAAGGGAAGAAATTTAATTGCCATTGTGATGGGTACTGGGAGGTAGGACCTTTAAAAAGTATGTAGATCTTGAGACCTCCACCCTCATGAACAGACTAATGTGGCTGACATCAAAGGAGTAGATTCATTATTGTGAGAGTGGGTTCGCCCCCATCTTGTGCATTCTCTCTCTCTCTCTCTTTGCCCTTACGCTATGTGATGCTGTCTTCTGTCATGTTATGACACAGCAAGGCACTGACCAGATGCCTTGATATTGGACTTCCTTGTCTCCAGAACTATGAGTCAATAAATTACTGTTCATTCTAAATTACACAGTCTGTGATCTTCTAACAGCACAAAACAAAACTAGGTATTTTGTTGCCAAGCAGAATCTTAAACTTTTTTTTATGTGCTAGATCTTTCCTTACATAGTTAGACCTCCCTACTCTGAGATTGTAAACAAAATTCTCCCATGTTTTCATCTGGTACATTTACAGTGTCATTTTTCTCACTTAAGTATTAGATTTGGAAAGAATTTGATTTAAGGTGAATGAATATTAGATAACAAATGAGAAGTTTTTATCATATAATTTACTCAAATTTATGTGGCTTATGTTTCAAAATTAAAGCAAACTTTCAGTTCACAGGAAGGTCAGTTTGCTAAGTAAGAGATACGAATTTTCCATTTCTCCTGACTAATTGCACTAAACTTTAATGTTTCCTAATAATTTGAAATGAAAGACAATTCAGGCTGGGCATGGTAGCTCATGCCTGTAATCCCAGCACTTTGGGAAACCAAGGCAGGTGGATCACCTGAGGTCAGGAGTTCCAGACTAGCCTGGCCAACATGGTGAAACCCCATCTGTACTAAAAATACAAAAATTAGCTGGGCATGGTGGCGCACGCTACGTAATCCCAGCTACGTGGGAGGCTGAGGCAGGAGAATCACTTGAACCCAGGAGGCACAGGTTGCAGTGAGCCAAGATCGCGCCATTGCACTCCAGCCCAGGCAACAAGAGTGAAACTCTGTCTCAAAAAAAAAAAGATAATTCAACCACAAGATGGGGGTTTTGGGGAAAAAAAGTTTAAAGAGCTGGAATTATGGCCCATTGCAATGGCTCACACCTGCAATCCCAGTGCTTTGGGAGTGTTGATCATTATTTTTATATACATGAAAACATGAAACAAACAGCTGGCTTTGTTTTTTTTGTTGTTGTTTTTTGTTTTTTGTTTTTTTTTACAGCTACCCCCTCACAGAATTGAAAAAAGGAGGTAGGGCATATTACTTCAAATATTTTGTGTCCTCTCAATGAAATCTCATAATAGTCTAGTAAGATAGGTATTCTTTCTACCATTGCACAAAAAAGGCCACTAAAGATTAAATGTTTTGATTTAACTAATGTTATATTCAATGGTAAAGATAAGTATAAACATTTCTGTGACACAGAAGGCCACTCTCTTAGCCAATACACGGTAGTGCCTTCATTTCACTTCGTGCATAGACCATATCCTTAACTTAGGAATGCAGAATCTTTCATTAAAAAAAAAAATCAGGAATACCAGCAATTTTCTTAAAAAATAAAGCAAACATTTCAACTATTCCTACCCACCAAGAAAACTATGAAACAGAAATAAAATAAATTTAGACAAAAGGAGTAGTATGATTTATGCTATGGTTTTAAATAAAACCAAGAGGTATCCCTAGTCCCAGTATGAAATGACTAAAAAGTATAACTTTAAAATTTTTAAATTAATTCACTGAGTAATATGCCAGCATTGCCAAGCCAATTCTTCCTTCATCTATAAATGTTTATTTTTTATTGTTTAATTATTAATGAATTCTCTTGAAGCATTCAGACTGCATGTTTGACTTGCCATTAGACACTGGACACCTTCAAGGTAAAAATCTTACTTACTCCTTTTTCTAAATCCATTACCTAGCAGTTTTTGATACTATTAATAATTTTAAAACAGTATTGGGCCAGACACAGAGGCTCATGCCTATAATCCCAACACTTTGGGAGGCCAGGGCGGGAGGATGGCTTAAGGCCAGGAGTTCAAGAGCAGCCTAGGCAACAACTTGAGACCCTGTCTTTCCAAAAAGTTAAAAATTAGGCAAGTGTGGCAGTGCACACCTGTAGTTCTACCTAGAGAGGCCAAAGCCAGAAGATCACTTGAGCCCAGGAGTTTGAGGTTGCAGTGACCTATAACCACATCCCTGCACTCTAGCCTGGGTGACAAAGTGCAACCCTTTCAAAAAAAAAATGTGAAGTACTTTAGCAATTACAAAGGACTTTCACATACACCATCTTAGTAATGGGTGCTCAATGCTTGAAGTTATTTTTTATTTCATATGTATTTCCTCAGACATAATCAAATATACGCTGCATTGCCAAATATGAATGGCATCCTTCACTAACTCAAACAATCAAAAGTGAATTTATATAGGGACTGATTTTTAATTTTTTTTTTTTTTTGAGAGACAGAGTCTCACTCTATCGCCCAGACTGTAGTACAGTGGTGTCATAATTGCTCACTGCGTCCTTGAACTCCTGGTCTCATGCAATCCATCTGCCGTGCGGCCTCTTAAAACATTGGGATTACAGGTGTGAGTCACTGTGCCCAGCTGGAATAATTCTTAAAACGTATAAGAAATAACATCTTTAAAGTTTTTGTTACAAATAAATAGTAGACATAGTCTACATATTTATTGACCTTACTCTGCCTTTTAAAAGCATTCACTCATGTCTGAATTCTTGTAGTACCGTATTTACAACTCATGAAAATAACACACTGCTTTGTGAGATTTCTTGCACAGACACTTAAGTTTTTATGCCTGTTGTAGTTCCTCAATTGGATTATAGTCTAGCAATATATATGTTATATCCTGTGTTCTCTAAAGCACCTAACTTGGTATTATAAACCCGGTAGGGACCTCAATAAATGTTTTATGAGCCATCATAAATATTCAAAAGTACTAGTGAAACTGCCATCAAATACTTCTAAGGCATACAATCACAGATTACTGATCCTAAATATAACATATTGGATGGAAAATATGCTTCCTCGTAAACAGTCTGTATATGCAGATTAAATGTATTAAACATTCTGAAGAAAATATTCTCAGCAGGTGGACTGCTTGAGCCCAGGAGTTCAAGACCAGCCTGGCCAACGTGGTGAAACCCCACCTCTATAAAAAATACAAAAATTAGCCAGGCATGGTGACACACACTTGTAATTCAGGCTACTGGGGTAGGGACTGATGCAGGAGAATTGCCAGAGCCCTGGATGTCGAGACTATAGTGAGACGAGATCACACTATTGTACTGACTCCAGCCTGGGTAAAAGAGAGAGGCCCTGTCTCTAAAAAGAAAAAAAGAAAGAAAAGAACAGAATAGAACAGAACAGGAAAGACTCTTGAATTAGATAATTTCTCTTACCTGATCAAAAAGAAGCCTAAGTTGCCTTTCAGATTCACCAACCCACTTGCTCAAACAATCTGCTCCTTTTCGCATAAAAAAAGCCACTTTTTTGTCTCCTTGGCTGCATTCATTAGCTAATGCTCTGGCAACCAAGGTTTTACCTGTGCCAGGAGGGCCATAAAACAAACAGCCCCTAGAAGAACAAAAAAAAATAAAATAATCAAGAAGTGTAAATTATATTACCATCAATGCTGATAACCAATTTTTAAAAAGTCCCTCCCTCCCATACAATTTTGTATTGAAGTATAATTATTAGACATTGATACAGCTTTTTCCAGTATGTAGACAAAAGTTTTACTTTGCTAAGTCCTTAAATCACCAAGCTTTGGCAGACAAGAAATAAAGTACAGAGTAATTTGGCAAGACATACAGAAATTTTAAATGTGTTTCCCTATGACCCAGAAATTTCACATCTTTAGAATAAATAATGTAGAAATACTCAAAAGGAATGTATAAAGATAGATTTAAATGACTCTTTAATAAGATTTTCCATATCCTTAAAAACATGAAAAATAAACTACAACCAAATCTGAATAAAAAGTGCCTCCTTAAAGAAAACAGACATTTATCAGTTTAAATCTAACAGCCTAGATGTGTATCTTCAGAATATTCTTTTTTTTTTTTTTTTGAGATGGAGTCTCACTCTATTACCCAGGCAAGATCTCGGCTCACTACAACCTCTGCTTCCTGGGTTCAAATGGTTCTGATGCCTCAGCCTCCCGAGTAGCTGGGATTCCAGGTGCACGACACCACCCCCAGCTAATTTTTGTATTTTCAGTAGAGACGAGGTTTCACCATGTTGGCCAGGCTGGTCTCGAATTTCTGATCTCAGGTGATCCACCTGCCTTGGCATCCCAAAGTACTGGGATTACAGGCTTGAGCCACTGTGCCCAGCCAGAATATTCTATTCTGCCCAATCTTCTTTAACATAATTTGTCAGTCTTTTCTAATAGTTCACCAGCTATCCACCTCATGATCAGACACAATCTGTTCCTAAAAATAAATTATCAAGCTCACCCTATTTCAAAAATACTCCATCATCAAGTCAAAGAAACACATCAATAAAACTGTGCTTCCAAGAGTAAATAACATACAGCATCAAACTCGATGCACTGGGAGCCAAATTCAGAAAAATCCATCTGGGCAATCTGGTTGTGTATTTAGGGCCCACAGAAAGAATCTTATCGAGTGCCTGACTTAAATTCTGAGATATAAACTTCAAGAACATACTTAGTTCCATGGCCTCTGGACCCTAAACAACAACATTTCATTTCTAACTGTCATTGCTAGGACACATCAAATAAATATATAGCAAACATTTATATTTACAGTAATTTACTCAATTAACATTTGAGAAAGTAACGGTAATAACAATAATAAACATCTATGACACTGCTTACCTTGGAGGCTGAATTTTAAACTTTTCAAAAATTTCTGGATATAAAAGTGGGAATACTACCATTTCCTTTAGTGCATGAATATGATGGCTCAATCCACCTATGCTATCAAACCGTACCTTGGAAAGAAGGGGAAAATTTTTATATAAAACAGTTTTATATGTTTTATAATATTTTTAAAATTTATAAGAGTCTTATGATTCAGAAATATATGCCTTTAGCAGAAGCTTTTAAACATAAGTATAAATAACTGTAGAAAAATAAGGCTAACAATAAAATCCAAGTTTACATTTCAGCTCAGGCAAATTAAGCTACCATTATTTAATCTAGTAACTCAGAACCAGGATTAATTCCCAACCTAAAACTTTAATAGGTATCTATAGGAGATTTTTATATTACACTAACACATACAATTTTTATATCACACCAGGTTCTAATGGGCCAGGCACAGTGGCTCACACCTGTAATCCCAACACTTTGGGAGCCCGAGGTGGGCAGATCACCTGAGGTCAGGAGTTTGAGACCAGTCTGATCAACATGGTGAAACCCTGTCTCTACTAAAAATACAAAAATTAGCTGGGCACGGTGGCGCACGCCTGTAATCCCAGCTACTTGGGAGGCTGAGGCAGGAGAATCACTTGCTCCCGGGAGGCGGGGGTTGCAGTGAGCCAAGATCGCACCATTGCACTATAACCTGGGCAACAAGAGTAAAACTCTGCCTCAAACAAACAAAAAAAAGTTTAAATGACTTTAAAAATATATAATTATTTTGTACATATATTCTCAGAAGGGAGTAATATTGTCCTCACAGGGGCAAAAATTGGTTCAGGGATAGGGCAAGAAATAATCTTAGCTATTTACAATAGTTTGTAGCCCTCCCAAGGTCAATGTTACCTGACAAAATTTTATTCTTTAATATTTAATTTCTCTAGTCAGAAAGAAATTTACTTTTTTTCTTCTTTATGGGACAATGATGAAAAAATGATTTTAGAAACATTGATCTATCACAAGCAGCAGCAAAGACTGTTCCTCCCACCCATAATAGTTTAAATAGCTAGAAGGCTTTGTAAGAAAAGAAGTGCACAGAAAAAAATGCTTGAAGAAAATTTTGCCCAAAATGTTAACTGTGACCGCCTCTTCCCTGCTTCTTCATTCTGTTACGGTACTCGAAAATGTTTTACAATGAAAGTATTACTATGATAGAAAAAGTGAAAGTAAACTATTAACAGAAAAATAAAAACAGAAGTTAAATAACAGAAACATTCTAAGAGAAGCTAAATTTTAAAGAAATAAGAGGTCTGGCATGGCAGCTCACGCCTATAATCCCAGCACTTTGGAAGGCCGAGGCAGGCGGATTACCTGAGCTTGGGAGTTCAAGACTAGCCTGACCAACATGGAGAAACTCCATCTCTACTAAAAAAAAATACAAAATTAGCCAGGCATGGTGGCGCATGCTTGTAATCCCAGCTACTCGGGAGGCTGAGGCAGGAGAATTGCTTGAACCTGGGAGGTGGAGGTTGCAGTAAGCTGAGATCACACCATTGTATTCCAGCCTGGGCAACAAGAGCAAAACTAAGTCTCAAAAAAAAAAAAAAAAAAAAAAAAAAGAGAAAGAATTCACTCTGCTTTGGCAGAGACATCTAAAGTTTACTAGATTCATCTGTAAATGGATAGATGAAAATAAATGAAAGGAAAATAAAAATGAAGAAAAATTTTTTTAAAAGACAAAAAAGAAATAAAACTAGATTCAAAAGAGTAAAGTGCTGGTAAGCCAAATACGCAGATCATTAGGTAAGGTCTTCTGAGAAGACGCACTATTAGAAATGGGATTCTGGTCATATGTAATACTCTAATATTTCCTTAGGGCCTGGTTAATAAAGTAAAATAAGCGTTTTCCTCTATGACTTCAGATTAGAGATAGTTAAAATTTCATCTTCAAGTATATATGCAATTCTATTTGATAACTTATTTTTAAATCCCTCTATGAAAATCACTTAAACTACATTGTATAGAGAGATTTTTAGGAACAAAAAAAAATACATCAAGTAAGCTCTTGGTTATGCAGTAACCTTATTTCAAAATATCCCCCCAAAATAAGATACTACTCACAATGAGAAAGAATCTACCATGTCCTCTGAGTCTTATGTCTGTTTTTGTCATCCATTTCCCAAAGTGACTTCACCACCACTCTTTATATTGATGACCAGTATCTGAGTTTCTAGTCCAGATATTTCTCCTTAATGCCAAACCTAAATAACCAATTACCTACAAGGTGCTTTCACTTGTAGTATACCTCAGATACCTAAACATGTATTAGTTAAATGCAACTAATTAAATCATCTTCCTGCCTCAAACATTTATTCCTCTTCTTATGTTCCCTACTCAGAGAATCAAGCCATTTTCCACCCAGACCATCCATTATCTACCTAGTCACCTAAGCTAGAAACCTGGCTAATACTCTCAAGTTGTACCTTTCCTTCATTCCCAAAAAGGAATTAATTCACCAAATTCTGTCATTTCTGAATTCAATCCTCAATTCTTTCAAAACCATTTACTTCTTCAAATCGTTATCCTACTTTCTACCATGACCACTACCCCAGATTACTAGACTACAGGAACATCCAGTCTCCCTAATGCCAGCCTTGCTTACCCCAAATTCATTAACTATATCACAGCCAGAGTGATCTACCCAAAATACAAAATCATGAAACTAGGCAATTTCAACAATAGCCCACTGTTCATCATGGTTTATGAAGCGTTGCCCCTTATAACCTTCTCAGCCCCATTTCCTACCTGTTACATATTCCAGTAACACTGAAATGAAAACACGTGACTAAGCACCACGTGGCTAGGGTTCTTAGGTTTCAAAATATATACATCGAAACATTAACACTGTCATATCTGAATTTTCTAGTTCTACTATGTCCTGCTTTAGAAACAAGAAAAAAGCTTAAAAAAAAGAAAACTTCTAGAAAAACATTTACAAAACTCACTGATTTATCAATGTTCATTGGATCAACATCAGCCAAGCTTGCACCCACTTTCACTCGTTCTCGGAGAATACCGCTAGCTAAGTCCTCTGCTCTGAAGTTCATAGGCAAACACCTGAAATTTATAAAAGTGCAAGTGAAGTTGCATTAAAAGTTTCACATTTTTAATGTTAAAATAAGTTTACATTCCTTGATGTCTTCATCTTTCTCCTTTTTCTCATAACCCAGAAAATAATATCAAAGAATTTCATTCTTTTACTCTACTTTTCTTACATTCTTGTCAAAGGCCAAAAATTAAGTTACTCACTAGATAAAGCAAACAAGATTGTTAATCTATTTGCCCAAAGAGCCCAATCTATTCCATTTTAGGAAAATATCTTAACATAACTGATTATCCCATGTCATACAACTATAAAAATAAACCTATATGTACTATAATATATGAGATTAAAATAAAATCAAGCTATTGACTGACTGAGGCAAGGTCTCACTCTGTTGCCCAGCATGGAGTGCAGTGGTGCAATCATAGCTCACTACAGCCTCAACCTCCTGGGCTCAAGTGATCCTCCCACTCCAGCCTTCCAAATAGCTGGAACTACAGACAGGCACCACTACACCTGGCTGAATTTGTATACAGACAAGGTCTCACTATGTTGCCTAGGCTGGTCTCAAATTCCTAGACTCAGCCTCCCAAAATGCTGGGATTACAGGTGTAAGCCACCAGCCCAACCTTTATTATAATATTTAAATCTATCCTCAGATATTACATGAATATGTCTACTCAGTTATATGACTGAAAAAACTGTCTTTCCCTTTTGTTCGGAAAAAAAACCAATTAGCGATCACATCTTGAATACTAAGCTTCATCTTTTGTGTAACTACCTTAAGAGAGATCTCTATACTACATTATTTAACACATTAATATATTACATTATTTAATTTCCATAAATTAATATACTCAACTTCCTCTTTTAACCTTGGGTAAACACCAAACAATGGCATTAACAGCCTCAAAAAAGTCTAGTATCTATAATGAATGTAACTTCATTGATACTTCTGAATCCTAATTTATAAAAATATATTATCAAAGGAGATTATCAGAATAGTTCGGATTAAATAAGCATAAATTATTTTATTTAAACGTGGATTTTTCTCATTTTCTTTCCATCAGTCACATGAGAAATTCTTTTTTAGTATACAATCTAATCAATCCAAACTTGTTTCCAAGACCTGCTAACTGAAAACTTGGTATTTCTACAATAAATAATAATTTGACACTTTAATTATTTACTCCTCCAATGAAAATTCTTTGAGGTTTTAGTGAGCCCAACAGTGATCAGTTAGTTACCCTAGTTAGGCAAAGATCACCATAGGCACTTGTTCAACCAACAACAAAAACAAAATAAATTTTTCCAATAAAAATCCAATGTCTCCTGAGATAATTCTATTAGAAACCATGTTTTAACCTGACTGCTATAATACTGTAATCATTATAAGTACCTAAAATCAACCTCATTAAATGGATTTAGAGTAGAGAGGAGGTACAGACGAAAAGACAGATACTGCCATATAGGCTGGCCTGTTTCCCTTAGCTCTCCTTACTTTCCCTCTCCACAAATTATTTTATCATAAGTACTTTCAGACTAAGTAATTTCAGACTAAATTTCCCAAGGTTAGATTTCTATTGGAAGAAAAACTAATTAGAAACCAAGTCAAACACTGGAAAAAAAAAAAAAAAAAAAAAAAAAAAGAAACCAAGTCAAGGTCTTAATCTAGTCTAAAATATGTGTTGAATATCAATGTTAGCAAAATGCCAGTATAGATAAGAAAATCATTTAAAAAAAAACTTAATTTTCCTTTTTTCTACCATGGAAATAGCACTAAAAATTTTACTAACCTATTTCTTGCTCTTGCCATGCTCTTTGATTTCCTTCTTTCAAAGCGTTCCTCATCAGAAGAAGTTGTGTCACTACTATGAATGGCATGCTTCTTTCTCCTATTTAAAGAGAATAAAATCCTTAAAACCATTATAATAGCAAACAACTTTTTAAAACACACTGTAATAGCTCAGAGGAAATTCAATCAGCAAATATTTATTAAGATTTGTACCCTCATACAGTTTACATGAAGTATAAATTCTTCATGTAGTAATTACATGAAGCAGTAAGTTCTGCAGAAAAAAAAGAAAAAAAAAAAAAGGCCTGCAATCCCAGCACTTTGGGCAGTCGAGGTGGGCGGATCATGAGGTCAGGAGTTCGAGACCAGCCTGGCCAACATGGTGAAACCCCATCTCTACTAAAAATACAAAAATTAGCCAGGCGCGGGGTGGGCACCTGTAATCCCAGCTACTCGGAAGGCTGAGGAAGGAGAATCGCTTGAACCGGGGAGGCGCAGGTTGCAGTGAGCTGAGATTGCACCACTGCACTCCAGCCTGGGTGACAGAGCAAGACTCCTTCTTGGAAAAAAAAAAAAGGAGAATAGGAAGCCTAAAATTTTTTAAAAAGAACAAATCAGGAAGGGAGTCAGTAACCAACTTTTTTTTTTTTTTTGAGACAGTGTCTCACTCAGTCACCCAGGCTGGAGTGCAGTGGCAAGGTCAGGGTTCACTACAGCCTCAACCTCCAGGGCTCAAGCGATCCTCCCACCTCAAACCCCTGAGTAAATGGGACTACAGGCAACTGCCACCACACTGGCTAGTTTTTGTACTTTTTGTAAAGAGGGGGTTTTACCATGTTGGCCAAGGTGGTCTCAAACTCCTGAGCTCAAGTGATCTACTCGCCTTGGACTCCCAAAGTGCTGGGGTTACAGACATGAGCCACCGCACGGGGCCAGCAACCAATTTAAATTACATCCAAATTTAGTGAATATCTGTCACTGTTTGATAAACAACATTAGAATCTCAGGAAAAAAAAAAGTTTATCTTTTTTTTTTTTTTTAATTTTATCTTTCCCAAATAGTCACAGTCCAGACATTTAAAGAACAAAAGAAAAATAATACACTGGATTACAGAGGACAAGGGCTTTAACTTTCCACTTAAGATAGTTCCATCCTGTTTGAACTTCTTATAAAATACATAAAATATTTTGAAGAAAAAAGTAGTTTATAACCAGAACTACTATGGAGAGATTAGGTAATATGCCAGGCTAAAGTCATCACAAAGGAGAAATGATATTTACTGAATGCCAGATTATTAGTATAACTCATGACATCTCTAAGAAACCTAAAAAAATACTATAATAAAACCACAACAAAACTATGTGCTCACAAAGTGTTCCAACTGAGTTCATCATATCCAAATCAAATGCTTCAACCACTTCTCTTAAACTGTACATTCAGTTAGCAATTCCACTAATCAGTAATTTGTCAAAAAAAAAAAAACCTCAAAAATCATCCTAAATCCCTTTTTGCCCACCACATAATCATTGCCATTGAGTCCTAGCCACACTCCCTGTAAATGTCCCTCATATTGTCTTTTTGTCCACCCCTACCTGGGTTTCACTTACCACTTGCCTAGCCATTTAATCACCCTCAGCTCTGCTTTACTGAAAAAAAAAAACATTTGCCATGATCTTACCTCGGATCTTGTTACCGCATGAACTGCTCTCCACCTCTGCAATTTTAAAACGTAATGGCCTACTTTTTGAACATAACCTCCTAACATACCAACTTTCAACTCATCAAGGCCTACTATACCTGAGCACCCACTGACTCAGAGTCAACTCCCTTCGAAGCTTAGTTTTCTGTCAAGACTCACAGGAAAAGCTATTACTTCAGTTTTTAATCCTCCTACCTGACTCTGTCTCCTTTTCCTTCCATTATACTTGCTAAATTTCAACTCTGTACCAATCCAAGTAATAAAAGTAGAATGCTGAACAGACTAATGAAAATCCACACAACCAGCCGGGCATGGTGGCTCAGGCCTGTAATCCCAGCACTTTGGGAGGCCGAGGCGGGCGGATCACAAGGTCAGGAGATCAAGACCATCCTGGCTAACATGGTGAAATCCCATCTCTACTAAAAATACAAAAAATTGGCCAGGCGTGGTGGCGGGCACCTGTAGTCCCAGCTACTTGGGAGGCTGAGGCAGGAGAATGGTGTGAACCCAGCAGGCAGAGGTTGCAGCAAACCGAGATCGTGCCACCGCACTCCAGCCTGGGCAACAGTGCAAGACTCTATCTCAAAAAAAAAAAAATCCACACCACCATACAAGCTGGAATCATTGTCAGTAATTTTCTTCAAGCACAAGTAGCCTTCAAAGATGCCCCAAAATCTGTGCATCAGTACTCCACTTCAATGCCCACATGTCCCATTAGCAACCCAGATTTTCTCAACTTCTCCTTAAGATCTTTAGCCCACCTCCTACTCCTTCTCTACTAATCGGAATCCTTTCATTACCTTCTGCATCCATTTTTTGTGGGGGAAGAAGGAATTGTTTTTGTTTTGTTTTTGCTTTCTTTTTTTTTGAGACGGAATCTCACACTGCCGCCCAGGCTGGATGGAGGGCAATGGCGCGATCTCGGCTCACTGCAACCACCGTCTCCCAGGTTCACGCGATTCTCTTGCCTCAATTTCCCAAGTAGCTGGGATTACAGGCACACACCACCATGCCCAGCTAATTTTACATTTTTAGTAGAGACAGGGTTTCACTATGTTGGCCAGACTAGTCTCCAACTCCTGACCTCATGACTCGCCTATCTCAGCCTCCCAAATTGCTGGGATTACAGGCATGAGCCACTGTGCCCAGCCTGTTTCTGTTTTCTTGTTTTTAGAGAGAAGGTCTCACTCTGTCACCCAGGCTGAAGTGTAGTGGCATGATCATAGCTAACAGCAGGGAGCCACAGCATCCATGGCTTTACGCACAGTCTCTTCATCCCCCAGGAACTGCATGCACCTGATGGTCTTCAAGTTCTTGTCAAATTCATAGACAATGGGAATACCAGTCGGCAGGTTCAGCTCCATGACAGCCTCTTCAGAGAGACCCTCCAAATGTTTCACAATGCCCTGGAGGCTGTTGCCATGGGCCACAATCAGTACCCTTTTCCCCTCTTTTAGGAGGGGAACTATTTCTTCATTCCAAAAGGGCAGAGCTCTGGCTTCGAGAGTCCTTCAGACTCTCACAGGAGGGTAGCTGATCCTCTCTGAGGTCTGCATACCTGCGATCCTTACTAATGTTGCTGTAGAAAGGATGGTCAGGCTCCACTGGAGGTGATGGAACATCATAGGAGAGCCTCCAGATCTTCACCTGGGCCTCACCATGCTTTGCAGCAGTTTCTGCTTTATTGAAACCAATCAGACCCCCATAGTGCTGCTCATTGAGGCACCAAGTCTTCACTACAGGCAACCACATCTGATCAATGGCATCTAGCACTGTCCAGAGGGTCCAGATTGCTCTCTTCTGCACTGAAGTGAAGCAGATGTCAAACTCATAGCCAGCATCTCGCAGCGCCTGCCTGCAACTCTTCACCTCCTCATGGCCCATCGGGCTCATGTTGGTGTTGTACCAGCCGCTGAAGCAGTTCTCCAGGTTCCAGGTGCTCTTGCTGGGCCGGATCAGCACCAGTTTGTAGGCGGCCATGGTGGTAGGCTGGGGAGGCACTGCATCAATTTTTGATACTTCCCAATTCTCCAGGAAGATAGTTGCAAAAATTATCTACTTACTCTTTGCAATTTTGGTATTTATCCTCTCCTCTACTTCTTCCTCCCCATCAGGAAAGTTCCCAAGTTTATGTGTGTATTGGGTCTATAATTTATAGAAATGTAATTAATTTGCCAATAACAGCACAGAAGGAAGTTGGTGGGAGAAAAGTTGTATTGGTCTAAGAAAACGACTTCAGATAGTAAACTGAATGCATAAGAAAAAAAAAAAGAGAACCAAAAATGGTAAATAAATTTAGAAGTTAACAATACCTATAAACATATACAGTCATCCCTTAGTATCTACAGGGGAATGGTTCCAGGACCCTTGTGAGTACTGAATTCCAAGTATGCTTAAGTCCCTTACATAAAAATGGTATAGTGTTTGCACATTGCAAATGGCCTACACACATCCTCCCATATACTTTATTTGAAAATTTATCAAAGACTTAAGAGTTACCTCCTGTATACTTTAAATCATCTCTAAATTAATTATAATACCTAATACAACACATATGCTATGTAAATAGTCATCAAGCTGTATTTTTTGTTGTTGTATTGTTGGGGTTTTTTCTCAAATATTTTTGAGGCGTGGTTGGTTGCATTCACAGATACAGAACCTGTGGCTAAAGAGGGCCAACTGTACTTGCTAATATTTCTTCCTGTAGCTTCAGTAAAAGCCATTAAATCATATAAAGTAATAATTTCAACAATGTATTGTTAGATCTGTAACACTGTTAGGTGTTATACAAATAACAGTAACACAACAAAAAGAGTTGTATACATAATTTCCCAATAAATAACTGAAAAGCCAAAATTCTAGTTGGGACTGGGCACAGTGGCTCATGCCTGTAATCCCAGCACTTTGGGAGGCTGAGGCAGCCAGGCGTGGTGGTGCATGCCTGTAATCCCAGCTACTGAGGAGGCTGAGCCAGGAGAACAGCTTCAACTCAGGAGGCAGAGGTTACAGTGAGCTGAGATCACATCACTGCGCTCCAGCCTGGGCGACTGAGTAAGGCTCTGTCTCAAAAAAAAAAGAAAAAAGAAAAAAGAGCTTAAAAGCCAAGGAGTATATATACAAAACTATACAAAACGAACTCAAACCATATACAAAAATTAACTAAGTAAATCAAAGACCTAAACATACGAGCTAAAACTATAAACTATTAGAGGAAACCACAGGAACAAATCTTCATGATCTCTGAGTTGGCAATGGATTCTTAGATAAAACAGTAACAGCATAAGCACAAAACAAAAAATAGGTAACCTGAACTTCATAAAAATTAAAAGCTTGGCCGGGCACAGTGGCTCAGGCCTGTAATCCCAGCACTTTGGGATCACTTGAGCCCAGGAAATCAAGACCAGCCTGGGCAAGGTGGCAAAACCCCATCTCTACAAACAATATAAAAATTAGCTGGGCATAGTGGCGTGTGTCTGTAGTCCCAGTTACTCGGGAGGCTGACGTGGGAGGATTGTTTGAGTCCAGGAGACTGAGGCTGCAATTAGCCATGATCATGCCACTGCACTCCAGCCTGGGTGACAGAGCAAGACCCTGTCTCAAAAATAAAAAATAAACTTTTAAAAGTAGAAACTTTCCTTTATTTCTATTTTCTTCTACATGTAAAAGAAAGGATAATTAGGGCCAGGCGCAGTGTCTCATGACGGTAATCCCAGCACTTTGGGAGGCCAAGGTGGGCGGATCACAAGGTCAGGAGATTAAGACCATCCTGGCTAACATGGTGAAACCCTATCTCTACTAAAAATATGAAAAATTAGCCAGGTGTGGTGGCGGGTGCCTGTAGTCCCAGCTACCTGGGAGGCTGAGGCAGGAGAATGGCATGAATCCAGGAGGCAGAGCTTGCAGTGACCTAAGATTACGCCACTGCACTCCAGCCTGGGCGACCTGAAATCCCAGCTACTCGGGAGGCTAAGACAACAGAATTGGTTGAACCCAGGAGAAGAGGTTGCAAGGAGCCGAGATTGTGCCACTGCCCTCCAGCCTCCAGTCTGGGTGACAAAGCAAGACTCCACTTCAAAAAAAAAAAAAAGTAGAGACCCTCCTTTGTACCTACATGTAAAAGAAAGGATAATTAGGGGGGAAAAATATCAAAGATTAACTCGAATCAATGCTTCAAATGAAAGCAATATGGGTCGCTTAGATTCAACTCTGCTAAGAGACCAAAGAGCTGTGTAGCTTCAGTGAACATAATTGTTAAAACAACAAATATTCCAGGCAAACTGTGAATCAGGAAGATAACAGTAGCATGTAGGATGACAACTACTAGTCACTAATTAAAGAAAAAAAGACACAATTAGTCTCTCATTGACAAATGCAAATGTTTCCTTTCAAAAACAAACCTTACCTAATATGGCTTCTTCTTGCTGGAGATCTATGAATATCAAACAGTGTGTTTTCCCTCTTTTTTTGATGAGCTGGTACTAAAAGGGAAGAAAAGGATATAAAGAAATAATAAATTGATAAATTAATGTATTAAAGGAGTAGAAATGACTTCAGCTCACTTTTTTTTTGTGAGCTGACACGGAGTCTCACTCTACAGTGGCGTGATCTCTCGTTCACTGCAACCTCCCCCTCCTAAGTTCAAGCAATTCTCCTACCTCAGCCTCCCAAGCAGCTGAGACTACAAGTGCGTGCCACCACACCCAGCTAATTTTTGTATTTTTAGTAGAGACAGGTTTTCACCATGTTGGCCAGGATGGTCTCGATCTCCTGACCTCGTGATCTGCCCACTTCAGCCTCCCAAAGTGCTGGGATTACAGGATAAGCCACCGCACGTAGCCCTGTTAACTTTTTTTTTTGATATGGAGTCTCACTCTGTCTCCCAGACTGGAATGCAGTGGCGCGATCTCAGCTCACTGCAACCTCTGCCTCACAGGTCCAAGCGATTCTCCTGCCTCAGCCTCCTGGGTAGCTGGGATTACAGGTACCCGCAGTCATGCCCGACTAATTTTTGTATTTTTAGTATAAACGGGGTTTCACCATGTGGGCCAAGACGGTCTCAAACTCCTGACCTCATGATCTGCCCACCTAGGCCTCCCAAATTGCTGGGATTACAAGCGTGAGCCACTGTGCCTGGCCCCTGTTAACTTTTCAAATAAAACCTAGTCATGTGCCTTCAAGTACCAAATGCTGTCTAGAAGCAAAACAAAAATAAAAATTTTGTGGCAATACTATGAAGTTGCAAATAAACATTCTAAACAGATGTTAACGTAATCTTTGTGACTATGAGTTACACAAAGATTTCTTAGATACATGATCCATTTTTAAAAATGTAGCTGGGTGCGGGGGCTCACGCCTGTAATCCTAGCACTTTGGGAGGCTGAGGCGGGCGGATCACCTGAGGTTAAGAGTTCAAGACCAGCCTGGCCAACATGGAGAAACCCTGTCTCTACTTAAAATACAAAATTAGCTGGGCATAGTTGCGCATGCCTGTAACCCCAGCTACTCGGGAGGCTGAGGCAGAAGAATCACTTGAACCTGGGAGGCGGAGGCTGCAGTGAGCCAAGATCGCGCCATTGAACTCCAGCCTGGGCAACAAGAGCGAAACTCAGTCTCAAAAAAAAAAAAAAAAGGAAAAAGAAAGAAAAAAAGAAATTTAGCACAATCCATTTAAGAAACGATTCATTAAAAAAAAAAATTGTTATAGGCTGGGCACGGTCCCGGGCCTTTGGAAGGCCAAGTCAGAGCACTGCTTTGAGCCCAGGAGTTCCAGACCAGCCTGGGCAACACGGTAAGAACCCAACTCTAGTTTGAGGCACGGTGGATCACTTAAGATCAGAAGTTTGAGACCAGCCTGACCAACATGGTGAAACCTCGTCTCTCAAAAAAATATATATATACAAAAATTAGTCAGGCATGTAGCATGCGCCTGTAATCCCAGCTACTCAAGAGGGTAAGGCAGGAGAATCACCTGATTCCGGGAGGCAGAGGTTACAGTGAGCTGAGATCACGCCACTGCACTCCAGCCTAGGTGACAGAGCAAGACTTTGTCACAAAAAAAGGAAAGAAGGAAGGAAGGGAGGGAGGGAGGGAGGAAGGGAAGAAGGAGAAAGGGAGAGAGAAAAAGAGAAAGGAAATAAGGGGTGGGGGGAGAGAGGGAAGGAGGGAAGGAGGGAGGGAAGGGCCGGGCGTGGTGGCTCACAACTTGTAATCCCAGAACTTTGGGAGGCTAAGGCAGGTGGATCAAGAGGTCAGGAGTTCAAGACCAGCCTGGACAAGATAGTGAAACCCCGTCTCTAATAAAAATACAAAAATTAGCCAGGCACGGTGGCAGGTGCCTGTAATCCCAGCTACTCGGGAGGCTGAGGCAGGAGAATCACTTGAACCAGGGCAGCAGAGGCTGCAATGAGCCAAGAGCGCCACTGCACTCCAGCTTGGGCGACAGAGTGAGACTATCTCAAAAAAAAAAAAAAGAGAGAGAGAAAAAGAAAAGAAAAAAAGAACCCAACTCTACACAAATATTTTTTTAAATTAGCCAAGCATGGTGACATGCATCTCAGCAGGCTGAAGCAGGAGAAGGCTGCAGTGAGCCATGTTTGTGCCCCTGCACTCCAGCTTGGATGACCCTATCTCAAAAAAAAAAAAAAAAAGAAAAGAAAAAAGAAAAAAGTATAAATTGGAGTTCATTAAAAATTACAAATGGGCCAGGCATGGTGGCTCAAACTTCTAATCACAGCATTTTAGGAGGCCAACACAGGTGGACCACCTAAGGTCAGGAGTTCAAGACCAGCCTGGCCAACATGGTGAAAGCCCGTCTCTACTAAAAATACAAAAATTAGCTAGGTGTGGTAGTGCATGCCTGCAGTCTCAGCTACTTGGGAGGCTGAGGCAGGAGAATCGCTTGAACCCACGAGGCAGAGGTTGCGGCGAGCCAAGACTGCACCAATGCATTCCAGCCTGGGCAACAGAGTGAGACTCTGTCTCAAAAATAAACAAACAGGCCGGTGCAGTGGCTCATACCTGTAATCCCAGTACTCTGGGAGGCCAAGGTGGGCAGATCACGAGGTCAGGAGATCGAGACCATCCTGGCCAACATGGAGAAACACCATCTCTACTAAAAATACAAAAAATTAGCCAGGTGTGCTGGTGGACGCCTGTAGTCCCAGCTACTCAGGAGGCTGAGGCAGGAGAATGGCAGGAACCCAGGAGGAGGAGCTTGCAGTGAGCAGAGATTGCGCCACTGCACTCACTTCTGCTTTTCAAAAGATACTATTGAGAGAATAAAAAAAACAAGTAACAGACTGTCTTGTCTTAAAAATATTTGCAAATGACATATCTGTTAAAGGTCTAATATCCAGAACATATAAGGAATCTCAAAACTCAATAATAAGAAAACAAACAACCCAATTGAAAAAATGGCAAGATATCTGAACAGACATTTTACCCAAGATTTACCTTCAAATCTTGGTCAAAAAAAAAAAAACACATGAAAAGATGCTCCAACACCATTAGGGAAATGCAAACTAAAACTATAATAGATACCTGTTACAATTAATTAAATAATCTGAGTATAGCAAGTGTTGACAAGAATACACAGCAACTACAGCTCTCATACACTCTTAGTGAAAGTGGTATAACCACTTTAAAAAGAGTTTGGTAACTTCTTATATCTCATCATTAAACCCAGCCTTTCTACTCCCTGGTATTTGTTAGAAATATACAAACGTATGTCCACACAAAGACCTGTTCATCACAACTTTATTTGTAATAGCCAAAAACTGGAAAGGATCATAATGTCAAGTAACAAATGAATGGATAAACAAATTGTGATATATCCACACCACAGAATGCTATTCAGCAAAAAAAAAAAAAAAAAAAAAAAAAGGAATACACAGCTGGGTACAGTGGTTCAAGCCATTACAGTGCTTTGGGAGGCAAAGGCAGGAAAATCCTTTGAGGCCAGGAGTTCAAAACCAACCTGGGCAACATAGCAAGACCCTGTTTCTACAAAAAAAATTAATTAGCTAGGCATGGTGGTGTACACCTATAGTTCTAGTTACACAAGGAGTTGAGGTAGGAGGATAGCTTGAGCTCAGGAGTTTGAGGCTGTAGTGTGTTATATTTGTACTTCCGAACAGCCACTACACTGCACCATGAACAACATAGTGAGATCCCTTCTCTAAAAGATAAACTTTTAACTTTTTCCTTCTCTCAGCAAAAAAAGAAAAAGAAAAAAAGAAAACAACTAAGTTATTGGCCAAGCTGCAGCCACATACTATTTTTGTGACCTCGGGTAAGTCGCTTAATCTCTTGGACCATAAAGATACTTTCCCTAGGCAGTGTACAGTGGCTCACACCTGTAATCCCAGCACTTTGGGAGGCCGAGGTGGGCCGATCACCTGAGGTCAGGAGTTCAAGACCAGCCTGGCCAGCATGGTGAAACCCTGTCTCTACTGAAAAAATACAAAAATTAGCCGGGTGTGGTTGCAAGCACCTACAATCCCAGCTACTCAGGAGGCTGAGGCAGGAGAACTGCTTGAACCCAGGAGATGGAGGCTGCAGTGCACTGAGATAATGCCACTGTACTACAGCCTGGGTGACTGCAGACTCTGTCTCAAAAAAAAAAAAAAAAAAAAGAGAGAGATACTTTCCCTGAAGAATTGCTGTAAATTAAAGTGCTCAGTAAACTATACAGTGTAATACAGAAGTATGAGCAGTATTACTAAATACAAGCTTCTATAAATAAAATGTACATGCTGTATGTAAATCAATACTGCTACCACATACTTTTGACTTTCTTTCAGTTGCATCTGTGTGCAGAGAAGTATATGTAGTAAAAGATACAGTATATAAAACCTATAAGAGATTTCCTTCTTTTAAATTTAGCAATACTGATTTTTTAAAAAGCAGTGGCGCATTTTTAGTAGAGACAGGGTTTCACCGTGTTAGCCAGGATAGTCTTGATCTCCCGACCTCGTGGTGGCAGGCACCTGTAGTCCCAGCTACTTGGGAGGCTGAAGCAGGAGAATGGGGTGAACTTGGGAGGCAGAGCTTGCAGTGAGCTGGGATCGTGCCACTGCACTCCAGCCTGGGCAACAGAGCGAGACTCCATCTCAAAAAAAAAAAAAAAAAAAAAAGCCGTGGGGCAGAATAAGTTACTCAACTACCAAAAATAAAAAAAGTTATTTACAGTTGCCTACCTATTGGAGGTGCTTGGTATCGATCCACTGTTTTTCTCTGTCTCAAATTATATGGTCTATCATTTTCTTCTCCTTCTGCCTCTTCAACTTCTATATCTCCATCCTCCTCTTGAGATTCTAGTTTCCCACACACAAAAACAAAAGAAAAAAGCATTGTTTTAATCCAAAAGGATTGGTCTACTCTAGAACTGAATATTTACACTTTATCCATTACTCTTTTTGCACAGGTGACATTTAAGTGCCAACATACTATGTAAAGCATACATAAGTAAAAATCAACCTAAATGGATGTAAAAGAAAATACTTTCCCTGCCAGTGATCAATACAATTATCTGCTAAATAAATTAATGTGATCATATTTTATCTCTTGATTTACTTAGGAACTTTGATTCGCTTTGGTCATACAACGCAATAATAGAAAACAGACTTAAAATTTTACCCAACTACAGCAAACCTCAATCAATGCTCAATTAACCACTAAATTAGTATTCAAATACCCTTGGTAATTCAAAAAAATATGCTTATAGGTAATTACTAATGTTACAGCAAGAGCAACTTATGTTGGCAGTGTAATGATTTGTTAGACCTGTTGACCACAATTAAGCATGGATTAGTTACATTTTGGTAGCAAAGTGCATGTACGCATTGAGATGGAGCATGAAACAGACTTCTAGGGTATTGGTAATAGTTTATTTCTTGACATGAGTGATCATTTTATAATTCTTTTTTTTTTTTTTTTTGAGACAGAGTCTTGCTCTGTCGCCAGGCTGGAGTACAGTGGTGTGATCTGGGCTCACTGCAACCTCTGCCTCCCGGGTTCAAGCAATTCTCCTGCCTCAGCCTCCCAAATATGTAGCTGGGACTACAGGCATGTATCACTATGCTTGGTTAATTTTATATTTTCAGTAGAGACAGGGTTTCGCCATACTGACCAAGCGGGTCTTGAACTTCTGACGTCAGGTGATCTGTCCGCCTCGGCCTCCCAAAGTGCTGGGATTACAGGCATGAGCCAAAATACTATTTTTTAAAAATGATTTGGCTATAGCTACAATGTAACATCTAAGTCCAGTTAAAATAAGAGTCTAGCTGGACACTAAGGCACCTGCCTGTAGTCCCAATTACTTAGGAGGCTAAGGCAGGAGGATGGCTTGAGCCCAAGAGTTTGAGTTCAGTCTGGGATAACACAGCAAGACTCCATCTCTAATTTTTTTAATTTTTATTTTTTTGAGACAGAATCTCGCTCTGTCACCCAGGCTGGAGTGCATGATCTTGGCTCACTGAAACCTCTGCCTCCCAGGTTCAAGCGATTCTCATATCTCAGCCTCCCAAGTAGCTGGGATTACAGGCACACACCACAATGCCCGACTAATTTTTGTATTGTTGGTAGAGACAGGGTTTCACTATGTTGGCCAGGCTGGTCTCAAACTCCTGACTCAAGTGATCCACCCGCCTCAGCCTCCCAAAGTGTTGGGATTACAGGGGTGAGCCACCACACCCGGCCTCTATTAAAAAAAAAAAAAAATTTTGATGAAAATTAATAAGCATATGAACCCCCAAATGCAATATGTAACTTTTTAACCACAAGAACTGTCAATATAACACAATCATATCAAAGCATAGAAAAAAATATAAAGCTGGCAGCGATACTTAGGGAAGTAGAAGACTAAAACTGCAAAGGGCTGGACGTGGTGGTTTATGCCTATAAACCCAGCACTTTGGGAGGCTGAGGCAGGAAGACTATTTGAGCTCAGGCGATCAAGATCAGCCTGCGCAACAAACATATTGACACCCCATCTCTATAAAAATTACAAACGATTTAGCCGAGCATGATGGCATGTGCTTATGGTCCCAGCTACTCAGGAGGCTGAGGTGGGAGGATTGCTTGAGCCTGGGAGGTCAAGGCTGCAGTGAACTGTGATTGTGAAAATGCGCTCCAGCCTGGGTGACAGAGTGAAAAACTGTCCCGAAAAAAAAAAAAATAAAGAACCTGCCACGGACTTTATATTTTACTCATGACATCAGAAAGCATTATTTGAAAAATTTTTATTGTTAGGTTGTACAGAAAAATCAACACAGTATTTATCTAAATAATACTATAAAATACTTGTACCTAAATAAGTTATCTAAATATCCAAAACATTACTTTTTGAAAAATGTCTGCGCTGTACCATAACACAATATTACAGGCAAAAATTCTAAATATGGCATATCTACTTTGGAAACTCTACAAAGATATTCAGTTAATGAAAAGGCAAAAATCACATTATAAATCTGTCTCACCTATACTGATTTTCTCCAAAGGAAGCAATTTAGAGGTTCTAGCTGTAACAACAATAATATTTGCTCAATAAAGTGCCTTCATTAGAAATATCACCTCTTCAAAACTGGCTAACAAAATATTAACTACAGAATTTTTTAAAAAACACAGTCTTCTCAATCTAAACTACACAAATAATGGGAACTAGTAAGATTCCCCTATAAAGTACTACTAATTTGCATTTACAATACACCAAATCTTCTGAAAATCCAATTCAATAAAGATTAATGCCAGGCCGGGCATGGTGGCTCACGCCGGTAATGCTAGCACTTTGGGAGGCCAAGGGAGGCGGATCACCTGAGGTCAGGAGTTCAACACAAGCCTGGACAACAAGGTGAAACCGCGCCTCTACTAAAAATACAAAAATTAGCCAGACGTGGTGGTGCACGCCTGTAATGCCAGGTATTCGAAAGGCTGAGGCAGGAGAATCGCTTGACCCGGGAGGCAGTCTGCAGCGAGCCGAGATCGTGCTACTGCACCCTAGCCTGAGCAACAAGAACAAGACTCTGTCTCAAAAAAAAAAAAAAAAAAGAAAAAGATTAATGCCTACAGAATTAAATCCTATAGGTATACTCTTCATCAATTTATAATCCACGGGGCCAATGTGCTGCTATCATGTTCCCAACTCCGGCCCTACAAATTCAGTCTGGGTTCTTCAGTTCAGAACCCACGAAGGCCTCAGAAAAGAATAGTATAGTCCCCTTCCACTGGTATTAGAAGTCTCTCTCGAAACTTCACTCTTTATTTCTTAGACCATACCTAAATTCAAGATCCACATAATCAGAGATTTAGAGGCCATGGATAACAAAGTAACCATCCAGTTAGAAGGTGCCTAAGTACAAAAAAGTCCTCATCTAAGAAGCAAATGAGCCCAAAGCAAATCCCATACCAGATCACGAAGGACTACCAATGGCTACTAATGAAATACATTACATAATGTACAATGTGCACTTAAAAGGATTTTTCCAAATGAAGGAAGTGAAACTCAGATTGCCAACTAAATTTAAATTATTTCAAATTATACAATATAGACCTCAAAATCCATTGTAGACTTGGTAATAGTCTACAAATATTACTTGTATATTTTATTTTTCCTCCCTCCCACCTGAACTTCCTAAAATTTCAAAAAATGCTTTACAAACCTTCTTCTTCACCCTCAGTAGAAACTTCATGATGATTTTGTATCCCATAACTATTTCTCCTTAGTGACTTTCTTCGCCTTTTCACTCTTGAATACATATCCATGTTTTCCTTTTAAAGAAAGAAATCTGTCAAATAGTAACATGACATTTATTCTCCACTATAAAAAAACAACCCAACGGGACACACCTGCTCAACAAAATTTATTGAGCACCTATTTGCATGCCATAGATTTGTGAAAATGGAGCTTCCTAAATTAAATAAACATAAGAAATAAAAAGGAAAAAAACTTACAACAAACTTATAAAAATGTAAAATACATAATGCCAGCAACATACTTTCTCCCTCAAGCAAATTACAGCCTAGTAGGAGGGAAATAAGACAATCACAGGTAATTATAAAAGAAAGTAAAACAAGTTAAATGCCACAAAGAGAGGTATAAAGTACTCTAGAAATCAAAGAGAAGACCCTCCTTTTGTTACGGGGTAAAGGGAAGGGAGGCAGTGTCTGAAATGAACCTTGAAACAAAGATAGAACTGCATCAGTCACTAACTAGAAGTATTAACAAGAGTAAAAGTTATAGGAACAAGAATGATTTATTTACACTTAGGCAATGGTATGTGAGAAAACAAAGTTGAAGCCAGATCATAAACATCAAGGTGTTTTTAATAAATTCAGTGCACAACAAAAAACCATTAATGGTTCAAATCAGAAGAGTAACAGAATCACAGTTGCACTTTAAGATGACTCATACAGCAAAAATGAAGAGGGTTTTCTTGGGAAGGTTATAGCAAGAGGAGAATGAAGAAAAGAAGCAAGCAAGCAATAAAATCCCAAATAAGTTGGAAATGAAGAGGAAGGAATACTCATGCTAATTCAAAAACATCCAACTGCTGCGTTCTCCCTTTAAATTCCTCAATTAAAATAAAAAATATTTACAAAGATTGCTACAGCTAATATACTCACAAATTCTGTATCTGTCCACATTCGAAGTCGTTCTACTTCTCCTGATCGACGATTCCGTCGGATATTAATGTTGTCCATTTCCTGTAGCACAGCTTCAGCAGTGCTACAATCATACAATAAAATCAGGATTTAGACAATGGTGGCACCATATACATAAAAGAGCTCTTTGTGAAAGCGTAATCGAATCATCTCTGATGTGTAATTATACACAACTTTTTTTTCTTTTCTGTTTTTTTTAGATAGAGTGTCCCTCTGTCACCCAGGCTGGAGTACAGTGGCCTGTTCGTGGCTCACTGCAGCCTCAACCTCCTGGACTCAAATGATCCTCCCACCTCAGCCTCCTGAGTAGCTGAGACTACAGGCATGCACTACCATGCCCAGTTAATTTTTATATTTTTTTGTGGAGATAGGGTTTTACCATGTTGTCCAGGCTGTTCTTGAACTCCTGGGCTCAAGCGATTCATTCATCTCAGGTCCCAAAGTGCTGCAATTACAGTGGTGTGCCCCACCACATCCCAATTAAATACCTCTTTCATAACCAGCATTCATCATCAGAATACAGTGCCCAATAAGAAAAGCAAAACCAGGACATCTTCTACCTTAATATACACATTAAAATAAAACTTTTTAAATATAAGGCTTTTGTTAATAAGGTCCCAATAAAAAAATCCATAATGCCTCTATGAATAATTATCAGATATATGACACTGAAAAAATACTAATTCAATCTTTTTATTAAAGATGGTGTTAAGAATAACTTGTATAAAATAAGTGTATAAAATTATTTTATTTTTATTTGTATAAAAATAAGTAATTGTATAAAATAAAACAATTTGTAAAAAGTTTAAAGCCTTATAAAGTTTACTGGAAAGACTCAGAAATTCAAGTAAAACACTGACATTCAAGAAAAACATACTAACATCTTAGCAATTTTTTTTTTTTTTTTTAAGAGATGGGCTGCTGGGCGCAGTGGCTCATGCCTGTAATCCCAGCACTTTGGGAGGCTGAGGCAGGTGGATCACGAGGTCAGGAGATTCAGACCACCCTGGCTAACATGGTGAAACCCCGTCTTTACTAAAAATACAATTAGTCAGGCATGGTAGTACACACCTATAGTTCCAGCTGCTCGGGAGGCTAGGGCAGGAGAATCACTTGAACCCGGGAGGCAGAGGTTGCAGTGAGCCAAGATTGCATCACTGCACTCCAGCCTGGGCTCGTGGGGTCTCACTATGTTGCCATGACTGGTCTTGAACTCCTGGGCTCAGGATCTTCCCACTTTAGCCTCCTGAGCAGCTATGACTACAGTCTCCAGTCACCACACTTGGCTATCTTGGCAATTTTTATTTTGTATTTTAAACAAATACTTATATAACATTTACTATGCATCTAGATACTGATCTAAGCATTTAACAATACTTAAGTTTTAATAATAACTTAAGCCCAAATTTGATGTTACCACTGTAGAATATAATTTCCTCTCTTGTCAAATAGGGATTGTACTGACCACCCTCTCCAGGCTGTTGTAAGGATTAAGTAGGATGACATATTATCTGAGAAGAGTCAAGTTTTACAGATGCAGACGTTGAATGGATAGTCAGCTCACTGACTAGCTAAGAGACTCAATCCCACATACTCAGTCTCAAAACATCTTCAATTCAAAATCTTGAATTGACCCACCACAACCAGCTTCAAGTTAAGTTTTAAAAGAACTGTACTGATTGCTAAGTCGTTTCTTATGCTATTTTTTTAAAATGTAACTGTCTTAAAAAGCAAATAATTAAATGAAATTGCTTAATACATAGCATTCATACCTATTTACTAGTTGATCAAATAACAAACTCTGGTTCACACTTTCAAATCTGTTTTTCCTGGAACGACAACTTTTTCTGACTTCCATGTCACCATTTATACAAGAAAGGTCCCCATCTCCCTTCTTTTCCCCTCGAAGGGGATGGCTTCGAAGGGCTACAAGAAGAGAGATATTTACATTTCAAAGTACAGAATACAGAAAGAAAGAAAAGAAAAAAAAAATGAAAAAGTTACTTTTAAAAGACTACAAAAAGTTTAATATAACCTTTTAAAGGCTTTAATATTCAATAATCCAAAATTTCTACAAATTTTACAACGTCATAAATAATTTAAATTATTTCAGGTACGCTGATTTCCCAAAGTTTAACAATTACATACATTTTTTTTTTTACTATGACTGAAATTCAGCCATTTCCAACTGTATGCTCAGCACACTATTAAATCACTCTATTTTTCCCCATTTTACTGCTTTCTCTAACATTGCAAGAATTTTAATACTGACCAGTTTTATAATAGAATACTCACATAAACTACTATGTCCGTTTGGTAATGTAGCACCAGGCTGAGACGTTAACCTAGAACACAATTATATTTAATATGCAAACACATCAACATTTGTTTATATAAGCAAGAAATGCAATACTGCTGGAATTATTTTAATCTTTAAAATGTTATATTAATCTTTAAAACTTTTTTAAAAGATAACTTTTTTACTGTAAGATTGGTAATATGCCAATTAATAAAATATACTAGCTAACTTAGTTAAAAGCCATTTTATTACTTCAAGAAAAGCTTTAATAACAGATTGTAAACTAAGTTTACTCTGCCATCAACTTTACAAATTAAAACCCAAAAAAAAGGCTTAAGCTTAATATGTACCATAAAATTAACTGAGACCATAAGTAGCAGGTGTCACAGGCATTAACTATTGGTTTTGGTTGTTGAAATAAAATTCAAACAATGATAAATTTATTAACACAATAAACAGTAACAAAAAAGTGCTTGCATACCTGTATCATTTAATAATTTCTTCAAAGTATGTTATTACACATCTAAACTGACAAATGAAAACAGCTCATTTACCAAAAGAGCCATTTTACAATTCTCCCTTTTGGGTGGAAGAAGAGAAATGCAAATCTCTGGAAAGTTACTAACAAGGCCATCAAAACATGAGGACTAGGAAAAAGTCACCGTACTTCTTAGTATAGTCAGAAAGTTCAAAAGTAAAAACTAAATTGTTGCATAATAAAAGAGTTGTCGATGCAAACTAAGATATTTTTGAAATATCCAACAATTATCAGTTTTGAAGATTAAAAAACTAGGGAAAGGACAGCCAGAAAATCACAAATATATGTGACTGTCATTTTTTTTTTTTTTCCTCGAGACAGAGTCTTGCTCTGTCACCCAGGCTGGAAGTACAGTGGCACGATCTCGGCTCACTGCAACCTCCGCCTCCTGGGTTCAAGCGATTCTCCTGCCTCAGCCTCCCAAGTAGCTGGGATTACAGGCATGCACCACCATGCCTGGCTAATTTTTGTATTCTTAGTAGAGATGGGGTTTCACCATGTTCATCAGGCTGGTCTCGAACACCTGACCTCAGGTGATCTGCCTGCCTCTGCCTCCCAAAGTGCTGGGATTACAGGCGTGAGCCACCACGCCCGGCCCCTATGACTGCCTTCTATGTGGTGTGCACAAACTTTTAATCAAAATAATCTAACATTTTTGGTTACTCTAGTACTCTTCGTGTCAAATTATAAATATATTGTATATCACAATACCCCTGCCCAGCAAAGGTCACAGTTAAGATGACTAAAGGTTATAAACAGAAATGCAAGCCAGGCACAATGGTTCACGTGAGCCTGTAATCCCAGCACTTTGAGAGGCCGAGGCGGGTGGATCACCTGAGGTCACGAGTTCGAGACCAGCCTGGCCAACATGGTGAAACCCCCTCTTTACTAAAAATACAAAAATTAGCTAGGCGTGGCGGTGGGCACCTGTAATCCCAGCTACTCAGGAGGCTGAGGCAGGAGAATTGCTTGAACCCAGGAGGCAGAAGTTGCAGTAAGTGGAGACCACACCACTGCACTCCAGCCTGGGTGACAGAGCAAGGATCCATCTTAAAAACAAAAAACAAAAAAAAAAAAAAAAAAACCTCTAACTACTATGCATTTTCAGATTGTCAAAAAACAACAACAAAAAAAATCTAGCCCCCCCTTTCCCCTAGAAAACAACAACAAAAAATACCTTTTCCTAGTATACTATCTTAGAGAAAATTTCATTTTTAGCACCATTGTATACAATGCACATGATTCTCCAGGTATATGAGTGTGACTATAAAGTAACAAAATGGATGTAATACAGGTATTCTTAAAATGTTGTCACTGCACAATGCGTTTCTGGAATTCTTGAGAATCACTCTCAAAATCCACTTAAAACCACACAAAAAAACCAACTTTATTACTTCATAAATATACTTTGTCTTTAGACCCAATAAAGCATTAACTCAGCTTGATCAGTTTATTCACAAGTCTTGGCACCAAATGAATTCTGACTGTACACAAAGCCAAATGGTTGGAATTTCACATCACTTGAATTGTTCAAAAGAATAACATGCAGACCCTAAAGTCATTCCACAAAAGAAATCTAAAACTTTTTGGAACAATGGCAACATCATTGGGGAAAAAAGCACAACAAGCTTTTTGTCTGCTCTAAAGAAGACAATGCTTACTTAGCTTTTATTACTAATGAAAGATCTGTTTTAAGAAAAAATTTCAAAAAACTTTTTCTTCAACTGATTCAATTACCTTATAGTCACAGATTATTGTCATCATGATCTTTATAAAAGGGAGAGAGAGTGAAAAAGGAGACATGACATGAAATACATGAGTATATTAAGAGATTTAATATACTGAGATTTATGTTTTTTTTTTGAGACGGAGTCTTAGCCACCCAGGCTGGAGTGCAATGGTGCGATCTTGGCTCACTGCAACCACCGTCTCCCAGGTTCAACTGATTCTCTCGTCTCAGCCTCCCAAGTAGATGGGATTACAGGCACCCGCCATGATACCCAGCTAATTTTTGTATTTTAGTAGAGACAGAGTTTCACCATGTTAGCCAGGCTGATCTTGAACTCCTGACCTCAGATGATCCGTTCGCCTTGGCCTCCCAAAGTGCTATGATTACAGGTGTAAGCCACCACGCCCAGCCTATACTGAGATTTTGTAAGGGTTAGCCTGCTTAAACATATGTGCCTAAAAGTTTCTGTATATATCAGTGTTCCCAAAAGTTGGTCACTTAAATTGAGTGCGTAGCTTTGTTCTTTTTTTTATTTTATGAAAAGAAGGAATGTGCGTTGGAGATTTTTTCCCTTATCACTGTTTCCTGAATTTGTATTTATTATTTATTATTTTTTGAGGGGACAAAGCCTCACTCTGTCACCCAGGGTGGAGTGCAGTGGCTCTACTTTGGCTCACTGCAACCTCTGCCTCCTGGATTCAAGCAATTCTCATGCCTCAGTCTCCCAAGTAGCTGGATTACAGGCGTGCACCACCATACCTGGCTAATTTTTGTATTTTTAGTGGTGACAAGGTTTCACCAGGTTGGCCAGGCTGGTCTCGAACTCTTGACCTCAGGTGATCCCCGCCAACCCCCGCCTCAGACTCCCAAAGTGCTGGGATTACAGGTGTGAGCTGCTGCGCCTAACCCTATTTCCTGAATTTTTAAATGGAAACTGTTTCACTTTGCATTAGGTGATTATTACATTAGAATTTTCTAGGCCGGGCGCGGTGGCTCAAACCTGTAATCCCAGCACTTTGGGAGGCCGAGACGGGCGGATCACGAGGTCAGGAGATCGACACCATCCTGGCTAACATGGTGAAACCCCGTCTCTACTAAAAAATACAAAAAACTAGCCGGGCGAGGTGGCAGGCGCGCAGCTACTCAGGAGGCTGAGGCAGGAGAATGGCATAAACCCGGGAGGCGGAGCTTGCAGTGAGCTGAGATCCAGCCACTGCACTCCAGCCTGGGCGACAGAACGAGACTCTGTCTCAAAAAAAAAAAAAAAGAATTTTCTACAGCTTTAATTATCTGGGGCATACACCATTGCAATATCAGACTTAAAAATCATACTTATTCTCCCTTTCCCATATAAACTCAAGGCATTTAATGATTTATGAGGGTTATAAACTTCAATTCAAAAAAGCCCCAGTTCTGACAGACTTCACTTAACCACTGCCACTCCTCAGTTCTAATATGCCTCAGCAGTCCACATAAGTGGTTTTATTACTAATGAAAGTTCTGTTTTAAGAAAAAATTTCATATATTTCTGCCTCACTTCACTACTTCCTCATTACCTAATCACAAAAGGAAACTTTCAAGCATGCTACTACTTTTGAGTATACAGCAAATCTTTTTTTTTTTTTTAAGACAGAGTCTCACTCTGTCGCCCAGGCTAGAGTACAATGGTGCGATCTCAGCTCACTGCAACCTCCATCTCCTGGGTTCAAGCAATTATTATGCCTCAGCTTCCCAACGAGCTGGGTACAGGCATGCACCACCATGCTTGGCTAATTTTTGTATTTTTAGTAGATATCGGATTTCACCATGTTGGCCAGACTGGTCTCCAACTTCTGGCCTCAGGTGATCCACGCCCCTTGGTCTCCCAAAGTGCTGGAATTACAGGCATGAGCCACCACGCCCAGCCAAGTGTACAGTAAGTCTTAGGAAAATTTCAATTTGTCTGTATCTTAGAGTATGCCTATTATTCTAGATACACATCAGGTTAAATAAATGACTAGTAGCTAAATAAATAACCGCTGACCAAAAAAGTCAATAAAATAGCATTCTCTACTCAAAGTATTTGTAAGCTACAAAATCTGTCTATGTTAGTATGTATATTTGGGAATTTCTATATACAATATAAAAAATATATATTAAAAATATTTTTGACCAAAAACATCCTATTTTACTAAAAGTATCAATCATTAAAATTATGTTGATACACTTGGGCCTTAAACCCAGGTTTTAGCCCAAAAGAAAACTCATAATCTATCTCAAATCACTTATGAAGATTCAGAAGTTCTAGGTCCACTTTTATCTCTATCTTCATCCAATTACCTAACTCTAAAATGGAAGTTTATTTTGCCAATTAACAGTAATTTCTTTGACCTTAGTGGTCTTTGCAAAGTTCTTTAGAATTCCTTATTTTTCATAGCTAATACTAATTCTTATCTGTATTCAATTTTCCTCCATATGAATTATTACTTCTAACAAATTTTTTTTTGTGAAATCACTTTAATAAGTTTACCTTACATGCTCATAAGAGTTTAGATTACCAAAATAAAGGAATCAAGATTCTCAGGTTCATGACATACAAATACAAGTCTTCAAGTAATTCTTAATTTTTTGTACTTATATTATCTCAAAATCGGAAATATTTTTAACTACAAGTTTTCCTTAAAATTAAATTCTATTGAATATAATAGGTCAAACTGCATTTTATTTTCAGGTCATCTGAAACATCAAAAGATTTTAACTCTAAAAGTTTAACTGTTACTCAGACTCCTAGATGAATAAACTAAAAAAAAAAACAAACTTTTTTTATTTTTTCCACAAAGACAGGTCTCACTCTGCCACCCGGGGTGGAGTGCAATGGCATGATCACAGCTCACTGTAGCCTCAAACTCCTGGGTTCACGGCATCCTCCAGCCTTAGCCTTTCGAGTAGATGGCACTACAAGCACATGCCACTGTAGCTAATTTTTTAATATTTCATAGAGATGAGGTCTCACTATGTTGCCCAGGCAGTTCTTGAACTCCTGGGCTCAAGCAATCCTCCCACCTTGGCCTACCAAAGTTCTGGGATTACAGCCATAAGCCACCATGCCTGGCCTCAAAAATCTTTTTAAATTCTGTGAGCTACTAAACATTGTCCTTTTGCCAAAACAGAAACAGTAAATGTATTAGTATTCATTATTTAAGTTTTTTACTTAAAATATACTTAGTATTTTTTTAAAGAAATACCTCACTCTAAGGTACCTAAATGATTCCTAAATGGAAGCATATCTTTCACATGCTCTCTCAAAATTTTTGAGGCCTTTTTATATGAAAGATTTCTATATGAAATATCGGCCAGGCACGGTGGCTCATGCCTGTAATCCCAGCATTTTGGGAGGTCGAGGCGGGTGGATCACCTGAGGTCCAGAGTTCGAGACCAGCCTGGCCAACGTGGTGGAACCCTGTCTCTACTAAAACTAGAAAAATTAGGCCAGGCGTGGTGGCTCATGTCTGTAATCCCAGTACTTTGGGAGGCCGAGGCGGGTGGATTACCTGAGGTCAGGAGTTCAAGACCAGCCTGACCAACATGGAGAAACCCTGTCTCTACTAAAAATACAGAATTAGCTGGGCGTGGTGG
Source organism: Chlorocebus sabaeus (assembly GCF_047675955.1). Taxonomy (NCBI): domain Eukaryota; kingdom Metazoa; phylum Chordata; class Mammalia; order Primates; family Cercopithecidae; genus Chlorocebus; species Chlorocebus sabaeus. The sequence goes on from NC_132917.1 coordinate 23,566,616, forward strand.
CGCATGCCTGTAACCCCAAGTACTTGGAAGGCTGAGGCAGGAGAATCACTTGAACCTGGGAGGCAGAGGTTGCAGTGAGCCAAGATAGTGTCATTGCACTCCAGCAAAACTCCATCTCAAAAACAAAAGAAAAGAAATATCAAGATCAATTTAAATAAAGGCCTGCTGGGTGGATAAAATAAGAGAAATCTAGTATATTACTTGCACTTGAATAAACTGTTAAAATCATCTTTTTTTTTTTTTTTTTTTTTTGAGACGGAGTCTCGCTCTGTGGCCGAGGCTGGAGTGCGGTGGCCGGATCTCGGCTCACTGCAAGCTCCGCCTCCCGGGTTTACACCATTCTCCTGCCTCAGCCTCCCGAGTAGCTGGGACTACAGGCGCCTGCCACCTCGCCCGGCTAGTTTTTTATATTTTTTAGTAGAGACGGGGTTTCACGGTGTTCGCCAGGATGGTCTCGATCTCCTGACCTCGTGATCCGCCCGTCTCAACCTCCCAAAGTGCTGGGATTACAGGCTTGAGCCACCGCGCCCGGCCTAAAATCATCTTAAAAGTCCAATTTTAACACTAAAAGAACATTGTTAGGAATATTTATCTGGAAGATATTTGATTCACTCATTTAATAAATGCAAAATAGAGATTATAACAGGTAGATCAAGTCTAAAAGTATAATTACATGGCAGTACTAAAGTAACATCATCATAATGATCCAGACCTGTTTCATCTCACAGATGTATGGGTGTGGGAAAGAAAAATAAAAATAAAACTCAACAGACTATGATTCATGTATTTTTCTACTTAGCCCCCATATAATGCAAATTACAAAACAAAAAATAAACTGGTACATCTTATGGAGTATATTTTAGTAAGTATAGAGACTCCTTAGGGACTAATAAATGTACGCAGCCTGTCAAAGTCTATATAACCCCAAAGATTTTTTTCCCTAGAGAATAAAAGTATCCAGAATTTACCTACACATATAAAATCAAAATATTTTTAAATACTTGAAGAATAAAAACAAAGGACTTCCCTTTTACTTCTTTCAGTCACACATCATCAGCACTTCTACTTTAAAGAGTTTAAAGAACCCTTTAGTTCCCAGACTGATGTAAAAAAAAAAAATTGTTTTTAATTAGAAAAAAATAAAAATAAAGACTTTAAACAAAACAGAAGCTAACGAATCTGATTTCAATGTTTAAATCTTTTCTATGTGGGTGCCTAACCTAACTACCATTTGGGAGTAAATTAAACTTAATTTTAGTCAGTTTCAAAGTAAATGTTGGTAATTTACTCTGAAACTGACGAAAATTGTTTTCCTGATAGGTACTGAACCAGATACAGGCAAATTTAAGTTTAAAACAGGGTAAACAGATGAAAAGATGTCTTTAAAAATTAATTTAAATGTCATTATATCTTCGTATATCAAGTGAAATAGTCAATAATCTTAAAAAAGGGAGATTTTATTTTCAAGTAAAAATATAATTCTTACCATATGTTTTATTTAAATTTTCAGCACTATAAATACATATGCATACTCAAGAGTCATCAAAATTCTTATTGTTTTACTTATGGTAGTTTCTGTTACATACTATATATCTTTATAAAACAAATATATTTTAGAGTATTATCAGGAGAAAATAAAATTACATACAAAAATTATAAAATAAGTTTAATTTACTTATAAGTATTTATAAGATACTTATTTTATAAGCTAAAAAAATTAGCATTAGTATCAGCTCTGAATCACATTCAGTAATTTAAGAAAAAACAATCAATGAGTTCTCCTTTCTCACCTGGCCTGTCCAGTTGATAAATTCCATTCCTCTCGCTGACCAGTACTTCGTGATTTTGATTTGTCTTTGCAAACAGAATCAGGTTGTTTCAAAGTGCGTTTGGCTGGAGGAGATACGTGGCTATCACTTAAACTACCATCAACTTCAGCTTTCTGAAAGACAATATTAAAAATGTATTTATTATTCCTATTAAGACAAGTAGAATTGTTAATATTAGGGGCCAGGCTCAGTGGCTCACTCCTGTAATGCCAGCACTTTGGGTGGCTGAGGCAGGTAGATCACTTGAGGTCAGGAGTTTAAGACCACACTGGCCAACATGGCAAAACCCTGTCTCTACCAAAAAAAAAAAAATTAGCTGGGTGTGGTGGCAGGCGCCTGTAATTCCAGCTACTTGGGAGGCTGAAGCAGGAGAATCGCTTTAACCCAGGAGGCGGAGGCTGCAGAGAGCCAAGATCAAGCCAGTGCACTCCAGCCTGAATGACAGAGCAAGACTGTTTCAAAAAAAAAAAAGAATTGTTAATATTCTTGGAAAATCAAGCACAGTATTTTGTCAACCAATAAATACTTACTGAATTATACTACAAATATAGCAAAATGTATAATCTGTAAATATAAAAGCAAGAAAGATTACATTTATAATCAGAAAAATGTTGTTTTTTGTTTTTATTTTGAAAAACGTTCAAGAAAGGGTATGTGTTCTTAAACGTTTGGTGTGTATATGTATCTTTTTTGTATTGACACAATCCCTCAGACCCTCCTAAATACTCCGTATATACCTCCCCAAACAAGGGCACTTTGCTACATTACCACCATACAACCCCCCTAATCAGTAAATGAACACTGGTATAATACAAAGTCAAACCACATATTCAAATTTTACCAAATGTCCCAACAACGCCTCTCTTTCTAAAGACAGGATACTAAACACATATTGCATTTAGTTAATGGACCTCCTCAGTCTCCCTTAATCAGTCTTTCCTTCTTTCCCTATCTTTCCTGTCCTTGACTGTCAAGAGCATAGGTGAGCCAGGCACGGTGGCTCATGCATGTAATCCCAACACTTTGGGAGGCCAAGGCGGGGCAAATCGCCCAAGGTCAGGAGTTCCAGACAAGCCTGGTGAACCCATCTCTACCAAAAATATATTTTTTTAAAGCCGGGTGTGGTGGTACACGCCTATAATCCCAGGTACTCGGGAGGCTGAAGCACAAGAATCCCTCAAACCCAGGAGGTGGAGGTTGCAGTGAGCAACCACTGCACTCCAGACTGGGTGACAGACCGAGACTCCGTCTAAAAAAAAATAAAAGAGTACAGGCCTTTTATTCTCTAGGATGACCCCCAATCTGGGCCCAGCTGATGTTCCTAATGATCAGATTCAGGCCACATATTCTTAAAAAGAATAGACAGAAATGATGCTGTGCATACTATACCTATCCTTCCCATCGATAGGGATAACCCTCATCACTTGGTCAACCTGGTGTCTTCCAGATTTCTTCACTGTAAAGTAACTATGTTTTCCTTTGTATTTGACTTATATATTACGGGGAATTATTTTGATAATTCACCAATATCCTGTTCCTCATCAAATCTCTACCAACCAGCCTTAGTATTCATTGACTACTCTTGCCATTATCAAATACCACAAAGATGGTGATTATCTAATTCCATCATTCCTTCTACATTTGTAGTTGGCATTTTAAGGAAGTTTACCCTGTATCCATAAATTCATTTATTCATTTATATTTGTATCAGTATCGTGGATTCTTATTTTATTCTACAAATTGTAATTCCCTACTCTATTTATTTTGCTGCTCAAATTATGTGAGATTTAGCCAGCGTGAGCCCCTTTAAAGTAATTCCTGTGTCTTTTGACACATTCTCATCATTTTGAGTACTTCCTTACTTTCTGGAACTGAATGTAGACTCATTTTATACTTTCCCTCTGTGGCCCTAAATTAGCATTTCTCCAAGGAGCCTTGGTTCCTCTTAGTCAATGATAGTATTTAGAAACCAAAAGTTGGGCACTACATGTGCTCACTGTTACTGAGGTTTCACTGCAATTAAGTGCTCTCAGCAGAGGGAGCTAAGGAATGTATAAACATATAAACATACACATGGTAAAACTCTAGCCGGGTGTGGTGGTACATGCCTGTAATCTCAGCTACTTGGGAGGCTGAGGCAGGAGAATCACTTGAACCTGGGAGGTGGAGGTTGCAGTGAGCCAAGATCACGCCATTGCACTCCAGCCGGGTGACAGAGCAAGACTCCGTCTCAAAAAAAAAAAAAAAAAATCTTTGAATCCACCTATCAGTTGTAAGCCCCCTATCTTTCCCATCTTTCCAGATTGAACCGATGTATATCTCACATGTACTTGATTGAGATCTTACGTCTTCCTAAAATGTATACAACGAAGCTGTAACTCAACCACTTTGGGCACATGTTCTCAGGACCTCTTGAGACTGTGTC